>NC_133330.1:48162413-48488246 GCF_042186555.1 Aquarana catesbeiana
TCCAAACGCATTCTCAACCACTCTTCTAGCTCTGGCCAGCCGGTAATTAAAAACCCTCCTCTCCGGGGTGAGGGTTCTTTGGGGGAATGGCCTCATGAGGTGCTTGCTGAGAGCGAAGGCTTCATCGGCAATGAAGACAAAGGGGAGTCCTTCCACGTTATCCTCATCAGGTGGCAATCCCAGGCCACCACTCTGGAGACGCTGGCAGAACTCCGTCTGGGCAAATACTCCTCCATCCGACATCCGGCCATTCTTCCCCACGTCCACATATAAAAAATCATAGTGTGCCGACACCACCGCCATTAAAACAATACTGTGGAACCCCTTATAATTAAAATAATATGACCCCGAATGGGGTGGTGGCACAATGTGGACATGTTTCCCATCTATAGCCCCTCCACAATTGGGAAAGTCCCAACGGCTGGCAAAATGGGATGCCACAGTCTGCCATTCCTGTGGCGTTGAAGGAAACTGGGAAATCAAACAAGAAAACCAAAATCAATTAATTTGGAAGCTAACATTGCAAGAAAATTAGACAATTAAAAACATTATTCCCCAGCATCAGTATAACATTCAATAATTTAATTGTTCCGGAATAACTAATATGGAAAGGCACACTTATCAGATTGCTCACCCCCTCTGATGGAACATTGATTACATTTTAGGGGGTTGTGAAATCCCAAAAAAAAATTACTTTTAGGACACGCAGGAATTTAGGGACTAAAAAGGCTACAAGACTGCAGTTGTCGCACTCTGCAGGTGCAGTTGCTAACCAGCTTACAGTAAATGAGGTAATGTAAAAAGGCATTCATGTTGCAAGGAGTACACAATCACATGCAAGGGCAATTAATGAAAACACTTTGAGGCTTGCATATGATTTGATGATGGAAATCAGCAGAGCTTCTGCTCATTTACTAAAGCACTGGAACAAATGCACTTGTAGAGTGCACATGCATTTTGCAAAGTGCAACATATATTTGCTTTAGACAAATCAACACCACAGAACATTCCAGCAAATTTTAACGAGGGTGGGGGTGGGGGGGTTGTGAAATCTAGATAATTGCTCATTAGCAGCACACTATTTGGAGTGAGTTTAGGTGGGGGGGGGGGGTGGGGGGGTTGTGAAATCTAGATAATTGCTCATTAGCAGCACACTATTTGGAGTGAGTTTAGGTGGTGGGGGGGTTGTGAAATCTAGATAATTGCTCATTAGCAGCACACTATTTGGAGTGAGTTTAGGTGGTGGGGGGGGGTGGGGGGGTTGTGAAATCTAGATAATTGCTCATTAGCAGCACACTATTTGGAGTGAGTTTAGGTGGGGGGGGTGGGGGGGTTGTGAAATCTAGATAATTGCTCATTAGCAGCACACTATTTGGAGTGAGTTTAGGTGGTGGGGGGGGGGTGGGGGGGTTGTGAAATCTAGATAATTGCTCATTAGCAGCACACTATTTGGAGTGAGTTTAGGTGGTGGGGGGGGGGTGGGGGGGTTGTGAAATCTAGATAATTGCTCATTAGCAGCACACTATTTGGAGTGAGTTTAGGTGGTGGGGGGGGGGTGGGGGGGTTGTGAAATCTAGATAATTGCTCATTAGCAGCACACTATTTGGAGTGAGTTTAGGGGGTGGGGGGGGTGGGGGGGTTGTGAAATCTAGATAATTGCTCATTAGCAGCACACTAAATACACTCAAACAAAATACATTCCAAATGAGTAGACTAGGTGGATATGTTCCCATCACTTCATGCTGGGAAGGTTATTGAAGGAAAATATACATGCATGACAAAAAATAACAGGAAAAAATTCCAGCATGTGTGAGGATAAAAAGGGGACATTCACACTATATTGCAATGATGGTAAGTAGTGTTTGAAGCAAGAAATACATCACATTATCAAAGATTACATAAAAGAACATGTGATGCTAATAAAAGAAAAATGTCTTACCTTAATATAGTCCTTCTGCAGGACCTGTATGATGGCAGAACAGGTCTCTGGGATAATGATCCCCAGAGCCTGGGGGGAGATGCCTGTCGAGAACTTAAGGTCCTGCAGGCTTCTCCCTGTGGCCAAATACTGCAAGGTAGCGACCAGCCTCTGCTCCGGAGTGATGGCTTGCCTCATGCAGGTATCCTGCCTGCTGATATAGGGGGTCAGCAAAGCCAACAAACGGTCAAAAACGGGGTCCGTCATCCGGAGAAAGTTCCTGAAATCCTCAGGATTATTCTCACGGATCTCACGGAGCAAAGGCATGTGACAGAACTGGTCACGCTGAAGCAACCAATTCTTGGTCCATGAACTCCTCCTCGCCCTGTTCATGGACTGGTCTTGGGCTGAAGAATAAACTACAGCACCAAGCACATACAATGCACGAGCTCTACGACGAGTACGTACAGGTAACATGGCTTCAAAACGGTCGGCTGGTCAGAACGCACTAAACAGAACGCACTGAAGAACAGCAAGGCCTGTGAAGAACGACCTGAAAATCAGGAACGAGCGGCCAATAAAACAAAGATTTCTCAATGCCAACTGACCAAACGCACTGAAAAGCAGATACAAACCTCACAAGCACAGACTGAACAACAGTTAAAACGAACTGAAAAATACGAGTCTCACAAGCGCGAATCGTCTCTCACCAAACTTCTACTAACACGAGATAAACACGAGATTAGCAGAAGGAGCCCAAAGGGTGTCGTACGGGCTATTGAACTTCCGTTTTATAGTCTCGTCGGACTTGGTGTACGTCACCGCGTACTAGGCTGTCGTACTTTTGTGTGGTCGTGTGTGCGCAAGTCCGTTCGTAAGAAAGTCTGCCGCAAGTCCGCCGAAGGTACGTCGGAAGTCTGTCGGACAGGCTGTCGGACTTTTGTAGACGAAAAGTCCGACCGTGTGTACGCGGCATTAAATATGAGATCTGAGGTCAAAAAGTCCTCAGATCTCATTTTTAGACTAAAATGCAAAAAAAAAAAAAAAAAAAAAGTCGTTTAAAAAAATGACACAAAAAAAATTGTGCCTCTAAGAGAAGTGGGCGGAGCCGTCGTAATGACGTCGCTCCGGCCGTCACATGGTATAGAGACGGGTGGGGGCCATCTTGGCCTCACTCATCTCTATACCGAAGCACTGACAGGACCCGATCTCCTCCGCCGCTACCGACGGCTCCGGTAAGCGGCGGAGGGTGCGGGAGAGCGGCGGGAGGGGGGGTGGCACCTCTCCCGCCGCCGATAACGGTGATCTCGCAGTGAACTATAATTATTATTTCAAATTATGGATATTTAAATGTAATTAATATTTGATTCACTCCTAAGTATTATTTACTTAATTAATAATTAGATTTATCTTTCATATTTAATTGTAATTAATAATTGATTCACACTTAAGTATAATTTACCTAATTATTAATTCAAATTATTATTCATATTTAATTGTAATTAATAATTGAGTCATCCTTAAATATAAATTGCATACATGGGCAATTTTAAAGCACTTTTTTGTCTGTTTTTACACAAAAATTGCCATAGGGATCCTCTTTGGGGCAGGATCGCTTGCACTCGTGCAAATGTGCCAATAGTAAAACCGGAACCTTCAGACTTGGTTCACATATGTGCAGGCCACTTTGCAGTGCGATTTTTTTTTTTCAAATAGCGTTTTTATTTTCAAACACAGGTGCATTACATTGCAGTGAGAACATTCTGAGCAATGGTGGTATCTAAACTTAAGTTAACATATAGTTTGCTGATGCTAAATTTCTTTACTCATAGATAGAAGTATTACTAAGTGCCTTCGGTAGTCCAATGCTTGTCGTCTAGTGATTCATTTGTTTTACATGTTATTGGAATACCTGCTTCACCACTGCATAACTGTGGTTATATGTTTCAAAACTGTAGAAGTCATAAATCTATACATTTAAAAGAAATTAGAGGTAGATAGTGGGAGGTGGAGAAGAAGGTTGGGGGGAGGAGGAGGAGAAAGGAAATGAGATTTAGGAAAAAAAAGGGGGGGTGATATAGAAGTCGTTGAGATAGCGGTGTTACCTGGTCAAGGTGGGTCCTCCCGGAGGTGCCATGGCTCCCAGACCCTGTTATGTGCCTCTAGTCTGTCTTGTATTCTGGCTGTCATATTTTCCATCACTTCTATGTCCTTAATTCTGGCATAAAGATCCTCAGCAGTTGGTGGATCGGAGCGTTTCCAGTATAAAGCTATGAGGCATCTTGCTGCCGTTAGGACATGACGCACTAATTTCTTATATGGGGTGGAGAGTTTGAGTGGTGATAGACCTAATAAAAAGAACTTTGGGGACGCCTGGACCTGTGTGTCCAATAGGCGGTCTAATAGTCTCTGGACTGTGGACCAGTATGGGGCCAGTAGTGGGCAGCTCCAGTATATATGTAGGAAGGTGCCTTTTGCTCCTTGGCAACGCCAGCACCTATCGGAGGTATTAGTGAAGATCTTATGGAGCACCTCTGGGGTCATATACCATTGTAGGAGAATTTTATAGGAGTTTTCCTTATATAATGTGCATATTGAGCTCCTTGCTGCTTGGGACCAAATGATCTGCCACTGTGTCATAGGAATGTCCTCACCAAGAGTCCTTTCCCATTTGGTCATATAAGAATGTTTGCCCTGCCCATCTTGGGAGAATGTGTTTAGGATCTTGTAGATGCCCGATATGAGCCCTTTCTGGGCATTGCCTGCCAGAATCATAGTTTCGAATGGGGAAGGAGGTGAAAATTGTAGGTTGGGTGTTATAGTAAGAGCATAATGTCTGATTTGTAAGTACCCATAAAACGCCTGTCTAGGGAGTTCATATTTATTTTGTAGATCAGTAAATGGCAAGAGTTTCCGTGTCCTAGGATCCACCAGGCTTCCAAAGTGGAATAAATTCCGGGAGGTCCAGGGGTGTGACATTTGATAGGTGAGGCTGTCCGGCACTTTGGGGTTACAGACAAAAGAGGTCAGGAGCGATTTTTCCGATGACAGTCCATGAGTAGGAGCCAGTTTGCGCCATACCCTCCGCAAGAGGGACATGGGACCTAGCATACGCTCAGGGGCCACATCCGCGTTCGCACTCCATAGTAGGTTATTTGGGTGTGTGGGAACTAGCCATAGCTTCTCAATTTCCGTCCATTTATTGTAGGACTTGTGGGTGTACCATGATGCTATTGCACGTAGTTGGGCTGCGTAATAGTATTTAACAATATTAGGGAAAGCTAGTCCCCCTTCATTGCGGGACGCCATCAACACTGATCCCGGTACCCTGTGTCTTTTATAATTCCAAACAAATTGTAGGAGATCGGACTGAAGTTTTTTCAATTGTTGGAGCGGAATTGGTATGGGTAGTGTTTGAAAAAGATAAAGGAGCTTCGGAAGGATAGTCATTTTAAGCGAGGCTATTCTGCCTATCAGGGAGATATGGTGCTTTTTCCATTGGAGCATGGAGGATCTAATTGAACGGAATAATGGGGGGAAGTTCTCCTGGTACAGGGTGTTAAATTTGGAGGTGATGTACGTCCCCAGATATTTCAGGGATGTTGTTTTCCATGTAAACGGGAAGTTGGACTTTAAGAGTGTAACCTCGGTGGCCGGGATATTAATTGGGAGTGCTTCTGATTTTGATTCGTTTATTTTATATCCTGAAAGGGCTCTAAAGCGGTTTAATTCTGTATGTAGGATCGGGAGGGTAGTATGGGGTTGAGTCAGTGTGAGTATGATATCGTCGGCGAAGAGGGAGATCTTAAATTCTCTACCTCTGACCGAAATTCCCTTAATGTCTGGGTTGCTTCTGATGGATGCTGCTAGGGGTTCTACACAGAGTGCGAATAGGAGAGGGGAGAGTGGGCACCCCTGTCTAGTCCCGTTCGCCACAGAAAATGTCAGAGAGAGTGCAAAGGGGGTTCTAACTTGGGATGAAGGGTTAGTGTATAAGTGTTTGACTGCTTGTAGGAAAGGTCCCTGAAATCCCATAAATTGCAAGGTGGCGAACAGAAAAGGCCACCCCAGCCGATCAAATGCTTTTTCCGCGTCCAGGCTTAACAGCAAGGACGCCTGGCCTTCCCTGTTCGCCACCTCCACCAGATCTATCACCTTTCTAGTATTATCGCCTGCTTGTCTGAGCGGGACAAATCCCACCTGGTCTTTGTGGACCAGGGAGGGGAGGATCTGATTGAGGCGGTTGGAAAGGAGTTTGGTAAAGATTTTTAGGTCAGAGTTCAGTAACGCAATGGGTCTGTAACTAGGGCATATGGAGGGGTCTTTATCCGGTTTGGGTATAAGCGTAATAAAGGAACGTTGCATGTCTGGAGGTATGGGGGTGTCTTGTAGGAAGGCTTGAAATATCCTGCGCATATGTGGGAGTAAGGTGGGGAGGAACGTTTTGTAGTATTCGTATGGGAATCCGTCTGGTCCTGGGGCTTTATGTGAAGGCAAACTTTTAACAGTCAGTTCTATTTCCTCGTCTGTGATCTGTGCATTTAGTGATAGCAAGTCAGTTGGCGTCAAGTGGGGGATTCCACTGGATTCTAGATACTGTCGTAGTTTGTGGGATAGGTCCTGTGAGGGGGGGTTACTGGGTATGTCTGGGTTATTGTATAGGTTTTTGTAAAAGTCTGCAAAAGTATGGGCAATCTCTGTGGGGTGGGATACCATTTGTCCTAATTTATTTTTAATTTGGTGTGGTGTTTGCATGTGGGACTTGTCTCGTAATTTGTTGGCTAAAAGGGAATGCGCCTTGTTTCCCTTGTCATAAAACATTTGTTTCAGTCTAGTCAGTGCTTTTTCTACTTGGCCTAATGCAAGTTCTTTAAGGGTGGAACGGAGACTAATTATTTTCCGAAGAAGGGGTATTGTGGGGGTATTTTGGAGCTTACCCTCCAATACTTTGAGGTCCCTCTCCGCGTTTAATTTCGCTGCTAGTTTATCTTTCTTCATTGCGGAGGACAGTGCCATACACTTACCGCGTAGGACCGCCTTGTGGGCCTCCCATAGTGTAGATAGTGAAGTTTCTGAGGAGACATTTTCTGTAAAGTAATATTTAAGGGTGGAATGTAATTCCAATTGAGAGGGCAGGTGTTGGAGGAGGAATGTGTTAAGTCTCCAGTTATAAGTTTTGCGGTTGGGGGTGTCTAAGTTCAGCCTAAGTAGGATGGGGGCATGATCTGACCATGAGATGGGGAGTATTTGAGCTGCTTGTGTTAGTTTGAGCATAAGATTGTTGACGAAGAAGTAATCTATTCTAGAGTGGGTGCGGTGGGGGGCGGAATAAAATGTATACTGGCGATCGCCTGGGTGAAGGGCCCTCCACGTGTCAAAGAGCGCATATCGTCTAGAGATTTGTCGGAAGAGTCTAGAGTCCCTAAGGACTCCTGTTGGTGACGTCCGGGTGCCCACCACCTGACGATCCGCAGTTGCTGATTGGACAAGGTTGAAATCCCCCCCTACCACCAAAACCCCTGGATTTGATTTAAAGATGCGGGAGTATACTTTGGAGAGAAAGTTATATTGTTTGGTGTTCAGTGCGTATAGGGCGCATAACGTGATTAGTTGTGCGTGCCATGTACCCTGTAGGATAATGAAGTGACCTTTAGAATCAGCATAGTGGTTTGCACAAGTGAAGGGGGCTCCCTTTTTAATAAGTATAGCCACACCCGCTTTTTTTTGAGTGCTGGAAGATAAATATATTTGAGGAAAATATCTGGAGGCGAACGCGAATGAGCCCTCTTTATTAAAATGTGTTTCCTGTACCATTACTATATCAGCTCCCGATTGTCTGAACTCCCTCAGCGCCAGATGCCTTTTTTTGTTAGAATTCAGTCCATGGACATTTAAGGATAGTATCTTTGCCATCTGTCTACGTGTGGGTGGGCTTGTGTGAGCTTACTTACCGAGGATGCACCAGGGTCTGTGGTCAAAAGCCAGGAGCCGGCACTCTCCGGGAGGGGACCAGGACACCGCACTTTCACCTTTGTGTACATCTGAAGACGGCTAAGAGGGAGAGAGAGAGAAGAAGGGTGAGGGAGAGAGGGGTGAGAGAACAAAACCAAGTGGTAACATGTTGCATACATTATCTTTAGTGCTTTTCTGGCCAACAGGCCTTGACAATCACGGATTCCCAGATGCCTCCCCCCCGCCAACCCAGAAGGACCAGCCAGGAGAAGGCACCAGGGAGCCCGCCGCTAGTATAGCTGTACAATCAAACTTTATGATTCGCTAAACTATGAATCAAAAAAAAAAGAACAGGGGGGGTGAGGGGCGATCAAATGAGTATCTACGTTCTCAAAGCTCGATCTAGGTGAGCCCTTGTAGTTAATCTTTCTATGGTGTAGGGGCAATTTAGGGGACTATAATCTAGAAATATAGTGGGCGTTCAAGTCCCGGATAGGAAGAACCAAAGTTCCAGAGTAGTAGTGTTCCATATGGAGGTGCAAGCCTTCATGGGGCGGTGGAGCTTATCCGTTCTTGTGTTTGGCAGGTTTACGTGATGCCTCAGGGTTTCTGGGCCGATTGGAGGTGGGGACCTTCTGCCAGACTGTAGGTGGTGTTGGAGGGGTGGCTACTAGGTCCCACTCTGGAAGCTGTGGGGGTTGAATGTCCAGGGTATTGCAGAATGTGCGGAGGTCCTCCGGATATCTCAGAACAGCTGTTGTGCCTTGGTGCTTTGCAGTGAGGGTGAAGGGGAAGCCCCACCGATAAGGGATTGTCTTGGTCTGCAGTAGTTGCAGTAACGGTTGAAGGAGTCTGCGTTTTTGCAGAGTGATCCAAGAAAGATCAGGGTATAGTTGTAGCTGGGTCCCGTCAAAAATAATTTTGCGTGCCAGGCGTGCTTGTTTCATGATTCCCTCCTTGAGGGGGTAGGAGGTGATTCTACAGATAACATCCCTTGGCTTAGATGCTGCTCCTTTAGGTCGTAGGGCTCGGTGTGCCCTGTCCATCTCTATATGTTTTGTGGGGGGTTCACCGAGGAGGTTGTTGAAGATGGTTTGTAGAATGGTTTGTAAGTCCTCGCTACCCTCCGATTCTGGGATACCTCTCACGCGAATGTTGTTGCGGCGCCCCCTGTTGTCCAAGTCCTCCACGTGTCTCTGCATATCTCTGAGGAGAGATCTATGTTCCGCTCCTTGAAGTTGTGATCTGTGAACTGCTAATTTTGTTTCCTGGATCTCTTCCTCCGCCATCTCCATTCTGTCTGCCAGGTGCTTAAGGCCTGTTTGGAGAACTTGAATTTCTGTGCGGCATGTGGATTTCACATCTTCTATTAGTTGTCTAAAGTCCTCCTTAGTTGGCATGGCCTGGAGAAATGTATGCCATTGAGGTGGCATGTGTGAGGGTTGCATCGGTCCAAATTGCTGGCACGGTGGGGATGGGGCTGGAGGCGGAGAGCGTGGGCTGAGTGAGCCTGCTTCAGATGGCACGGGGGGTCCAGACACCGAGGGTTCCCACTGCTCCGACCACGGCAGGGCCTGTGTCAGCTGGGGAGGCCTCATGTGGTGGTTGTCTGATGTTGTGCAAGGGGGGGTGCTGGCTTTCTGTGCATATGAGGGATTGAAGGCTTGTTGCTGCCTAGAGACACTGGGGTCTCTGGATCTAGAGAGTCTCTGTGCTTTTGGTGGGGGAGACGATATAGGCATGGCCCAGGGACTTTCACTGTCATCCTCCAGTTCCTGGTGTTTCTGCACAGGAGGGTGGGCCAGGGCAGGTAATGGTGGGTAGTCCTGGGAGAGGATTGAGGATGCTGGGGAGAGCGGAGCCGTTCCCTGCATGTAAGGGTCTGAGGCCGCTCTGAGAAGGCGCGGAAATGCAGCTGAGCACTGTGTGTAGTGCTGTGAGGCGGCCGGCGTCATGGCGGGCCGCGGCCCGCGTGTCTGCATAGACTGGGGATCGGGGGGGGTTGGTGGACTCACCGCTCCCTCGTGCTGTGTTGGGATGCCTGGGGCTGTCTCCTTCAGCGGGGAACCAGATGGGTGGTGTTGCCGGGTGGTGTGAGGTGGCATGGGCTGCGGGGAGCTCCGTCGATCGCGCGCCTGAGTGTCCGGCGCCATCTTGTCTCCCCCGCTCTGAGACATGTCCGTCTGGAGGAAGAAGGTGCGGAGGTCTGCGGATGCTCTTGGAGGGGGTTGCGATGTGTCCCTTTGTTTGGAGGATCGGGTGGTCCTCGATTTGCCCATGTGGGTGTTGTGGATCGTCCCCTAATGTGCCTTCAATGCTGTGGGCTGATGGAGCTGTGAGCTTAGGCGTCCATTAAGGTCGGCTTCCGGTCACGCCCCCCTTGCAGTGCGATTTTAAAGCCCGTTACGGTGCAATTTCATTTAGCAGTTCAGGTGCGATTCTAATGCGAATTGTAGCGTATGAGATTAGAAATCACAACCGGACTGAAATCACACAGGACTCTTTTTTAAAATTACAGTGCGGACGGCCCGTACAATGTGACCATACTGTAAAAACTCACTGAAACTCACATGAAAACTGATATCTCTGCAAGTGAAATCTCTGCGGTTTTCCCATCAGTTTTCATGCATGTATGGTGTGAATGAGCCCAAAAAAAAATAGTCACATGACACTAAAAATAAGCATTGGTAATTGGTATTGGCGAGTACTTGAGAAAAAGTATCAGTACCCGTACTCGGTCTTATAAAACTGATATCGGTGCATTCCTATTAAATATTAATTATTAATTACAATTAAATATGCATAATAATTCTAATTATTAATTAGGTAAATATGTTGAATTTATTAAACTCATCAACTAGGAAAAATCAAATTTTTTAACACACTAGAAAACCTTTTTTGTTATAATTTCACATGGTGTAAAATCACATTATTAATCTTGTCTCTCTTCTCTCTATCCCACAGAATGATTAGAATGTGGTTGGCCATCATCTTTCCTGTAAAAATCTGTATCGGAAGGACCAGGCGGCTTAAGACCAAAAGGGATTCGTGCAAGAGAGGTAAGTAAATATTTTAGACTTTAAAAAAGTTTTTTTTTGGCATTATTAATATCTCAGAGCTGATATGTAAGCAATAACCTCATCATATCACGTGTGAAACTGAATTGTATTATTACTAGACATGTGCAATTCGTTTAGTTCCAAATTAGTTTTTTAACCACTTCCCGCCCGCCCTATAGCGGATTGACGTCCGGGAAGTGGTTGTGTTATCCTGACTGGACGTCACATGACGTCCAGCATGATAACATGCCGCAGCGCGCCCCCGGGGGCGCGCATCGCGGCGATCGGTGGAGCGGTGTGTCAGTCTGACACACCGCTACACTGATCTTGGTAAAAAGCCTCCGGCGGAGGCTCTTTACCACGTGATCAGCCGTGTCCAATCACGGCTGATCACGCTGTCAATGGGAAGATCCGTTGATCGGCTCTTCCTCACTCGCGTCTGACAGACGCAAGTAGAGGAGAGCTGATCGGCGGCTCTCCTGGCAGGGGGGGTCTGCGCTGATTGTTTATCAGCGCAGCCCCCCCGCAGATCACCCCACTGGACTACCAGGGATGCCACTAGGACCACCAGGGAAGGGGCAACGTGGATGGCCAGGTATGTACCCCATGGCCATCCACATGTGCCCAATCTGTGCCAATCAGTGCCCACAAATGGGCACTGATTGGCACTATTATGCCAAAGATCTGCCCAGCAATGACCAGATCTGCCCAGCAATGCTATATCAGTGCCACCTGTCATTGCCCATCTGTGCCACCTGTCATTGCCCATCTGTGCCACCTGTCAGTGCCCATCGGTGCCACCTGTCAGTGCCCATCTGTGCCCATCAGTGCCCACCTATCAGTGCCCATCAGTGCCACACATCAGTGCCACACATAAGTACCCATCAGTGCCACCCATATATGCCAATCAATGCCACCTACGAGTGCCCATCAGTGCCGCCTATGTGTGCCCATCGGTGCCACCTATGAGTGCCCATCAGTGCCGCATACCAGTGCCACCTATCAGTGCCCATCAGTGCCACCTATCAGTGCCCATCAGTGCCGCCTATCAGTGCCCATCATCAGTGCCCGTTAGTGCCACCTCATCAGTGCCACCTCATCGGTGCCCATCAGTGCCGCCGTATCAGTGCCCATCAGTGCAGCTATATCAGTGCCCATTATTGAAGGAGAAAGCGTACTTATTTACAAAAAAATTTAACAGAAACAAAGAAAAACTTGTTTTTTTTCAAAATTTTCGGTCTTTTTTTATTTGTTGCGCAAAAAATAAAAACCGCAGAGGTGATCAAATACCACCAAAAGAAAGCTCTATTTGTGGGAACAAAATGATAAAAAAATTGTTTGGGTACAGTGTAGCATGGCCGCGCAATTGTCATTCAAATTGCAACAGCGCTGAAAGGTGAAAATTGGGCTGGGCGGGAAGGTGTCTAAGTGCCCTGTATTGAAGTGGTTAATGAATTTCAACAAATTCGTTAATTCGGAAATATTAACGAAAACCTATTTAACACATTTTTCAGAATATTCATTAATTCGAATATTCGAAAATTAGTAAATTCGTACATTTGTAAATTCGTAAATTCGTACATTCGTAAATTCGTACATTCGTACATTCATAAATTAGTTAATTTGTAAATTCGGAAATCTGAAATAATAATTAACTAATAATAACGTAACTATTACTAACTATTAAATTATAGGTATTGTAATTTCCTTTCAAATTTGGCTGTTAGTGAACGTAACAAATACAAATTTATCCGAAATAACGAATGCCGTATCCAAGCGAATGGAATGTAATGAATAAATAATAATAAATAACAATAATAATAATAAAAACTTTTTATTATTATTATTTATTATTAATCTGTTCCGTTCCATTTGTTTAGATGCGGCATTCATTATTTCGGATTCGTAACTTAGGATAAATTTGAATTCGTTACGTTCAATAACAGCCAAATGTGAAAGGAAATTACAATACCTCTAATTTAATAGTTAGTTACTATTTCAGATTTTTTAATTTTCGGATTTTCGAATTTCCAAATTTCTGAATTTTCTAATTTATGAATGTACGAATTTACGAATATACAAATTTTCTAATTTACGAATGTACAAAGGTACAAATTTACAAATTTACGAATGTACGAATGTGCAAATGTACGAATTTACTAATTGCGATCATAACGAATGACCCGAAAAACGAAAAAAAAAAACCGAATGAAATGAAAACAAATAATTTTTTTGGCAGTGCACATGTCTAATTATTACATTTGGGCCTCTACGTAGAACAGGGATCTTCAATCTACAGCCCTCTAGCTATTGCAGAACTACACGTTCCATTATGGCATTGTAAAACCGACATTCACAGACATGACTAGGCATGATGGGAATTGTAGTTCTTGAATAACTGGTGGGCCGTAGTTTGAAGTCCCATGACCTAGAAGAATGGAAAATCTACACGGATATTCACTTGAAGGAAATTTTTGCTGAGGGAAATATATTGGATGTTATCGGTGAACTCCTTATGAAGATTCTAATCACCTGTTTGTCATGTTTGAGGGCAAATATCCCATCAATTGACATTTTCAAAAATTCGCAATGAAAACCTACTTTACTGTCTCAGCACAGGCTTCTTGAAATGAAGGAACATGAATGTAAAACAAATATCATTGTTCCAATGAGGATTTTGTGTATCATGAAGAAAATTGTATCAGTTGATTCTTATAGGAAAATGTTTTCAGAGTTACAGTACCTCAGAGTTCTGTGCATAGGTGTGCGCAAGGGGTGTGCCAGGTGTGCCTGAGCACACCCTAATCCTGGGGTTGGCAACCTGCCAATGGTGGGCAGGTGACAGGTAACCCACAACCCTTCCTTGCTGACCATCAGAATCTGGACAAGAGAGGTGGCGTGGGTGGAATTTAGTTGAACCGATCTGTATTTTCCTCCTGCAGCAGATGAAAGTAGGCTTCTCCTCTCCCTTTTGTCAACATTCAGCTGCCACAGGAGGAAAATATAGGGGATTGGTACTAATATATGCCACCCCTGCCACCCCTCATTTCCCTGTTCCTCTTCCTTCTGTTTCCCGGGTCTCCCATGTGCTCCCTTGCTCCCCCTTCCTCCCATTGTATCAGGATGGAGAGCGGGGAAGAGGCCGGTAAATATGTCAAACGCATATGTGTTGGAGCTTTGGGTTGCACACCCTAATGCAATAGGCTGCGCACACCCATGGTTCTGTGATATACACCCGGCCTTGAGTTTTAATACAATTGGATTAGGTTGTGTGCATCCTCTAATATTTTTGTAGTTTATAGGAGGGGGTGCATTCTTCTTAACATAGAAATACTTAGAATATGAAGCCAGTATCATTATAGATGTGTCTGTACAGTTCCAGATTGACTGATCTCTTGTTTTATCCGATTCTGCAGGAAAGAAACAACCATCCTCCAGCACAGAACTACCACAACATGAAGCTGCTGTCCATTTAACACTCCAGGAGGACAGCGCCATTCTTTCCACCGTTGTTAATGGGTGTTAATGTACCTTCACTTTCTGAAACAGTGGCTCCACAACATGAAGCCATTGACCACCCAATTTTCCAGGAGGACAGCCCCATTCTTTCCGCTGTTGAAAATGTACCATCGCTGTCTGAAATAACAGCTACACAACATGAAACTGCTGTCCATCTAATACTCCAGGAGGACAGCGCCATTCTTTCTGCTGTTGTAAATGTACTCTCGCTTTCTGAAACAGCGGCTCCACAACATCAAGCCATTGAGCACCCAATTTTGCAGGAGGACAGCGCCATTCTTTCCGCTGTTGTAAATGTACCATCGCTGTCCGAAACAACAGCTCCACAACATGAAGCTGCTGTCCATTTAATACTCCAGGAGGACAGCGCCATTCTTTCCGATGTTGTAAATGTACCATCACTTTCTGAAACAGCAGCTCCACAACATCAAGCCATTGAGCACCCAATTTTCCAGGAGGATAGCACCATTCTTTCTGCTGTTGTAAATGTACCATCACTGTCCGAAACAACAGCTCCACAACATGAAGCTGCTGTCCATTTAATACTCCAGGACAACAGCGCCATTCTTTCCGCTGTTGTAAATGTACCATCACTTTTTGAAATAGCGACTCAACAACATCAAGCCATTGAGCACCCATTTTTCCAGGAGGACACCGCCATACTTTCCGCTGTTGTAAATGTACCATCGCTGTCCGAAACAACAGCTCCACAACATGAAGCTGCTGTCCATTTAATACTCCAGGAGGACAGCGCCATTCTTTCCGCTGTTGTAAATGTACCATCACTTTTTGAAACAGCGGCTCCACAACATCAAGCCATTGACCACCCAATTTTCCAGGAGAACAGCGCCCTTCTTTCCTCTGTTGTAAATGTACCATCGCTGTCCGAAAAAACAGCTCCACAACATGAAGCTGCTGTCCATCTAATACTCCAGGAGGACAGTGCCATTCTTTCCGCTGTTATAAATGTACCATCGCTTTCTGAAACAGCGGCTCCACAACATCAAGCCATTGACCACCCAATTTTCCAGGAGGACAGCGCCAGTCTTTCTGCTGTTGTAAATGTACCATTGCTTTCTGAAACAGCAGCTCCACAACATCAAGCCGTTGAGGAGAGCGTGACTCGTCCTGCTGTGGAAATTTGGCCTTCACTTTGGGAAGCAGCAGCTCCATACCATCAAGCTGCTGTCTACCCAGTATTCCAGGAGGAGAGCGCCACTCTCCCTGCTGTAGAAATTTGGCCTTCACCATGGTAAGCAGCAGCTCCATACCATCAAGCTGCCATCTACCCAGTCTTCCAGGAGGAGAACGCCACTCTCCCTGCTGTGGATATTTGGCCTTCACCTTGAGAAGCATCAGCTCCATACCATCAATCTGCCATCTACCCAGTCTTCCAGGAGAAGAGTGCCACTCTCCCTGCTGTGATAATTAGGCCTTCACCTTGGGAAGCAGCAGCTCCACACCATCAATCTGCTGTCTATCCAGTATTCCAGGAGGAGAGCACCACTCTCCCTGTTGTGGAATACTGGCCTTCAGATTTAGAAACCGCAGCTCCACACCATCAACCTATTGTCTACCCAGTATTCCAGGAGGAGAGCACCACTCTCCCTGTTTTGGAATACTGGCCTTCAGCTTCGTAAACCCCAGCTCTACACCATCAAGCTGCCATCCAGCCAGTCTTCCAGGAGGAGAGTGTAATTTTCTATGCTGTGAAAAATTGGCCTTCGCCTTTGGAAGCAGCAGCTCCACACCATCAACCTGCCATCTATCCAGTCTTCCAGGAGGAGACCGCAACACTCCCTGCCGTGGAAAACTGCCCTTCAGCTTGGGAAGCAGCAGCTCCATACCATCCAGCTGCCGTTTACCCAGTCTTCCAGGAGGAGAGCGCCACTCTCCCTGCTGTGGAAATTTGGCCTTCACCTTGGGAAGCAGCAGCTCCATACCATCAAGCTGCCGTCTACCCAGGCTTCCAGGAGAAGAGCGCCACTCTCCCTGCTGTGGAAGTTTGGCCTTCACCTTGGGAAGCAGCAACTCCACACCATCAACCTGCTGTCTACCCAGCCTTCCAGGAGGAGAGCACCACTCTCCCTGTTGTGGAATACTGGCCTTCAGCTTCGGAAACTGCAGCTCTACACCATCAAGCTGCCATCCACCCAGTCTTCCAGGGGGAGAGTGCCATTCTCCCTGCTGTGGAAATTTGGCCTTCACCTTGGGAAGCAGCAGCTCCACACCATCAACCTGCTGTCTACCCAGTCTTCCAGGAGGAGAGCACCACTCTCCCTGCTGTGGAAAACTGCCCTTCAGCTTGGGAAGCAGCAGCTCCATACCATCAAGCTGCTGTCTACCCAGTCTTCCAGGAGCAGAGCACCTCTCCCTGTTGTGGAATACTGGCCTTCAGCTTCAGAAACCGCAGCTCTACACCATCAAACTGCCATCTATCCAGTCTTCCAGGAGGAGAGTGCCACACTCCCTGCTGTGGAAAACTGCCCTTCAGCTTGGGAAACAGCAGCTCCATACCATTAAGCTGCTGTCTACCCAGTCTTCCAGGAGGAGAGCGCCACTCTCCCTGCTGTGGAAATTTGGCCTTCACCTTGGGAAGCAGCAGCTCCACACCATCAACCTGCTGTCTACCCAGTCTTCCAGGAGGAGAGCACCACTCTTCCTGTTGTGGAATACTGGCCTTCACCTTGGAAAGCAGCAGTTCCACACCATTAAGCTGCCATCCACCCAGTCTTCCAGGAGGAGAGCGCTTATCTGCCTGCTGTGGAAATTTGGCCTTCAACTTGGGAAGCAGCAGCTCCACACCATCTACCTGCCGTTCAGCCAGTCTTCCAGGAAGAGAGCGCCACTCTCTCTGCTACCACCGGACACTACGTTACTGTTTCCACAGCTGGCCAATAACTATTCTATATGAATGGGATAATGCCTGGTCAGGCAGTGTAGGGGAAGAAAGTGATTTCCATAAAAAAGGTAAGTAGATATTTCTGTCCAACAAAAATTACAATTTTTGGGGTTTGAAGAATTTTGATATCACAGTGCTGATATGTTAGCAATAACATTATCACATCACATGTGAAAATTGTATTATTACTATATTCTACTATTATAACTGTACCTCTGCCTACAAGGATAAAAAATCTAAACTGTGATAATATCATTGCTGACTTCCTCCTGGCAATGCTGATGGCATGCTGTTCATGTCATAGGGCAAGTATTACAGTCCATCAATTAGCATAAAAGGAGAGGTCAGCAATGACAACCTACATAACTGTCTCAGCACAGGTTTCCATCAATGAAGTATTGTTACATAGCTAGTTACATAGTTTGTTTGGTTGAAAAAAGTCCATCTATTTCAACCAATAAAAAGGGAAGAACAAAACAAAGCAAAAAAAAAAGTTTACAATCCAGGAGAAGGAAAAAAAACAGCAAAGCATGATCTAATTTGCTCCAGCAGGGAAAAAAATCCCTTCCTGATCCCCCAAGAGGCAATCAGATATTCCCTGGATCAAGCAATGACAATGTATAACAGCCAGCATTGTTCCAAATGGAGTCTTCTGTATTATGAGGAATAATGGATCAGTTTACTCAGATAGGAAAATATTCTCAGAGTTCTGTAACATACATCTAGCCTTGTGTTTTATAATCACCTGAGTGCGACTTCTAATATTCTTGTATTTTAAAGCAGGGGTTGCATTCTTCACAATATAAAATTAGTACACAGTATAATAAGCCAATATCTTTACAGATAGGCCCATGAAGTTCCAGTTTTGAACATTTCTTCTCTTGTCTTCTGCAGGAAAAACAACATCCTTCCAACAACCGGACAAGTCCATTGTCTCTATAGAGCCACAACTCATGTTCATCAGTAAAATGTTTCAAGAAGATCGTTCCATCACATCAGTTTTAACACTGAGCTGAGGGGGTTTGCAGCTTGTCAACTGGGGGGGGTTGGTGTGGTGGTTGCATCCTGTCACCTCGAGGGGGGGAATGCAGCTTATCACCTGGGGGGGTGGTAGTTTCAGCCTGTCACCTTGGGGAGGGTGGTTGTGGTTGCAGCCTGTCACCTTGAAAGCTAAGGGGGGTTACAGCCTATCACCTCAAAGGGGAGGGGTGTGGTGGTCAGTGGCGTAGCATGGGTTGTCAGCGCTCGGGGCAAGGCAAGTAATTTGCGCCCCCTAACCTGCAGACTTTTGGCACGCTCTGAGTCCCTTCCCTTCCTACAATAGTACTGACCAGCCAGTCTGTAGTGTAGTGGTCAGTGTAGTGTAATGGTCAACCCCCCAGTTGACAAGTTGCAACCCCCTCAGTTCAGTGTGAAAACTGATGTGATGGAACGATCTTCTTGAATAATTTTACTGATGAACATGAGTTGTGGATCTATAGAGATAATGGACTCGTCCGTATGCTACAAGTTTGGTTCCATTTCCCTTGGGGCCAGCAATACGACTCGACTCTCATGAGGGAATCTCTCCTGCTTTTTGTGTCTTTAATCCGTCCAGAGGAAAAGGAGAAGCAGCTGGCCAATATCTATCCTGTACCAATGGATTAATGCTGGGCCAGGCGTGGAAGAAAGTGATTTGTGAAATGTAAGTAGATATTTTAGGCCAACAAAATTGTTAATTTTTTTGGTTTGAAGAATTTTAATATAAAAATGCTGATATTTATTATGTACAAATAACAGAACAGAACATAGATACTAATTTGTATGTGCTCTTCTCTCCTGCAGGAAAGAAACAACCTTCCAACAACCAGACAAGTCCATTGTCTCTACAGAGCCACGACTCCTGTTCTTCGGTAGAATGATTCAAGAAGATGGTTCCATCATATCAGTTTTTACACTGAGCTGGGCCATCACTTCACCGCTACAATAGAATTGGACCAGCAGCTCAGTAATAGCCAGGGACAATCCCATCATTGCTGCAATAACAGCTCCCTGCTAGCCTTTAGAGGGTTTACCAGTACATTACTGTTCCGCAGCTGGCCAATATCTACCCTGTAGCAATGGATTAATGCTGGGCCAGGTGGCGTAGTAGAAGAAAGCGATTTGTGGATGAAATGTAAGTAGATATTTCAGGCCATCAAAATTTAAATTTTTTTGGTTTTATAGAATTTTATTAAAACAATGTTGATATCTGTTATATACAAATAACAGAAAATAGATACAAATTTTTATATGCTCTTCTCTTCTTCAGGAAAGAAACTACCTTCAAACAACCGGGCAAGTCCATTGTCTCTATAGAGCCACGACTCCTGTTCTTCGGTAGAATGATTCAAGAAGATGGTTCCATCATATCAGTTTTCACACTGAGCTGTCATCACTTAACTTCTACAACAGAATTGGCCCAGCAGCTCAGTGATAGCCAGGGACAATCCCATCATTGCTGCAATAACAGCTCCCTGCTAGCCTTTAGAGGGTTTACCAGTACATTACTGTTCCGCAGCTGGCCAATATCTATCCTGTACCAATGGATTAATGCTGGGCCAGGCGGCGTAGTGGAAGAAAGTGATTTGTGCAAGAAATGTAAGTAGATATTTCACGCCAACAAAAATGTAAATTTTTTTGGTTTGAAGAATTTTAATATAAAAATGCTGATATTTATTATGTACAAATAACAGAACATAGATACTAATTTGTATATGCTCTTCTCTCCTGCAGGAAAGAAACAACCTTCCAACAACCAGACAAGTCCATTGTCTCTACAGAGCCACGACTCCTGTTCTTCGGTAGAATGATTCAAGAAGATGGTTCCATCATATCAGTTTTCACACTGAGCTGTGCCATCACTTCACCTCAACAACAGAATTGGACCAGCAGCTCAGTAATAGCCAGGGACAATCCCATCATTGCTGCAATAACAGCTCCCTGCTAGCCTTTAGAGGGTTTACCAATACATTACTGTTCCGCAGCTGGCCAATATCTATCCTGTACCAATGGATTAATGCTGGGCCAGGCGGCGTAGTGGAAGAAAGTGATTCGTGGGAGAAATGTAAGTAGATATTTCAGGCTAACAAAATTGTTTATTTTTTTTGGTTTTGAGAATTTTATTATAAAAATGCTGATATCTGTTATGTACAAATAACAGAAAATAGATACTAATTTTTATATGCTCTTCTCTCTCTTTCAGGAAAGAAACAACTTTCCAACAACCGGACAAGTCCATTGTCTCTATAGAGCCATGACTCCTGTTCTTCGGTAGAATGATTCAAGAAGATGGTTCCATCATATCAGTTTTCACACTGAGCTGAAAATATTCTGCATTTTGCAGAGCAGAGTAGGGACTGCCCAGAGAGGGATTACTTTGACACAGTTGGCCAGCTTAAATATGGACTGCAATACATGTGAACTAAAAATCCCTGTTTTTATGTAAAGTTTGCTAAAAAGGATGTATAGCAGTGTGCAGAGGGTTCATTCAGAACTTTTAGTGTGACCAGACCTGAACCTGTAGCTTGCCTACATCTTGTGTCTATTTGCCCCATATTGGCAATATATCCACTGAAGTATGCTGAAAGCAATTAAATTATTTTGCAAAGTAGAGTAGGGACTGGCCAGAAAGGGATTACTTTGACGCAGTTGGCCAGCTTAAACATGTATTGCAATGTATGTGAAATACAAATTCCTGTTCTTATGCTTGCTAGAAAGGGTGTATAACAGTGTGCTGAGGATTCATTCAGAATCAGGAGTATATATTGAACAACATAACACATAGGGGGCAGAGGTAAGGAATGGGTAACATACAGAACAGCATACTGGGTGCTGCATTTAGATAAGCTTTAATAGATACTTAGAGCCATAGAGTAAGTCATTGGATGGAGACATCATTAAAGGGGTTGTAAACCCTTGTGTTTTTTTACCTTAATGCATCCTATGCATTAAGGTGAAAAAGCTTCTCACACTGACTGGCCACCCAGCCCCCCCCCCCCCCCCGTTTTACTCACCTGAGCCCTTCTCAGGGTTCTTGGCTCTTGATTGGATAGATTGATAGCAGCGCAGCCATTGGCTCCCGCTGCTATCAATCAAATCCAATGACGCGGGTGCTGGGGGTGAGGCTGAGTCTGGCATTCTGTGTCTATGGACGCAAATACTGGACTCGGGAGCCCAGAAGACGAGGTTCGGGGCCACACTGTGCAAAACGAACTGCACAGTGGAGGTAAGTATGATATGTTTGTTATTTAAAAAAAAAAACTGAAGGTTTACAATCACCTTAATGTTGTTCAAAGGCACGTTTGTCATTTGCATTCATAGTCCATCTCATCCAATGGAATCATTCAGTGTTAAAGAATAACTAAAGTCAAAAACCTTACTTAGTTTTGGATAGAGTGGAGAGAGATTAGAACCCATCACAATGTTACTGTTTGTTTGTTAGGGAGATTCACCCTCTGTCATGTTTACCATTATCACCAAGATTGAAAGAAAATCCCAAATTTTAGCTTGTCGCCAGAACAGAAATAGAGTGGAAATCTTGCAATTGGGGACATTAGTTCTGGTGACAACCAGAGATTTCCTGTCACCTGTTTCCTGTTTTGGCTATGGGACAGGAAGTAAAGAGAAATCTCCCCAATGGGACACAAATGGTAAAAACAGTGATAGGGGTTATTACCCACCTTTACCCTATACAAAATAAAAATTAAAACAAGTTTTGACTTTAGTTCTACTCTAACCTACACTTCCACCAGGCAATCCATACGCCATTAAAGCATTTACTGTATGCTTTGTTCATCATGTCCAAGGTTTACAACCACTTTAATCACTTCAATACCGGGCACTTTCCTCCCTTCCTGCCCAGGCCTATTTTCAGCTTTCAGTGCTGTCACAGTTTGAACGACAATTACTTAGTCATACAACACTGTACCCAAACACAGTTTTTATCGTTTTGTTCCCACAAATAGAGCTTTCTTTTGGTGGTATTTAATCACCTCTAGGGTTTTTATTTTTTGCTAAACAAATAAAAAAAGACTGAAAATTTTGAATAAATGAAATGTTTTTCTTTGTTTCTGTTATAAAATTTTGTAAATAAGTACGTGTTCTCCTTCGCTGATG
Organism: Aquarana catesbeiana; assembly: GCF_042186555.1. Lineage (NCBI taxonomy): Eukaryota > Metazoa > Chordata > Amphibia > Anura > Ranidae > Aquarana > Aquarana catesbeiana. The sequence continues at coordinate 48,184,900 of NC_133330.1, forward strand.
GGCACTGAAAAGGCGACACCGATGAGGCACTAATATGCAGCACTGATGGGCACTGATAGGCGGCACTGATGGGCAATGAAAGGTGGCACTTATGGGTGGCACTGATGGGCATTACTGAATGTCACTGATTGGCATCTATAATGGTCACTGATTGGCACCTCTAATGGGCACTGATTGGCATCCCTGGTAATCATGGATGGGTATACCTGGAGGTCATGGGTGGGCATCCCTGGTGGGCACTAGTGGGCATCCTTGGTGGGTCTGCACTGATAATCAATGTGATGATTATCAGCACAGACCCCCCTGTTAAGAGAGCAGCCGACCGGCTCTCCTCTACTTGCCTCTGTCAGTGCGAGTGGAGGAAAAGCCGATAAACATCTTTACCAGCTGATCACATGGTAAAGAGCCTACGTCAGAGGCTCTTTACCGAGATCAGAGATGCAGTGTCAGATTGACACACCACACCACCGATTGCCAGGCTGCGCGCCCCCATGGGCACGCGATTGCGGCTTATCCTTCTGGACGTCATATGATGTCCAGTCAGGATAATTAGTACCCGCCTGGGTGACTACTGTCTCAACAAATGTAAGTTATTTTTCTGTGTTTACCCGATTGTTAAAAATTTTAAGTTAATCATCCTTAATGAGTCAAATACTACACTATCCAGGCTCTCCCATTTCCCTCTTTTCTAGTGGACATCCCTATTTGCCTTTGGGCCATGAGCCAGCCTATTGCACCCAAACACCTTGGACTACCGTGGACCACCACACCCCAAATCAAACTCTATGTATTTCTGCAGGTAATATTTATAAAAAGAAAATATAAAAGAGCATGCAGGATAGTGCTGTAATTACTGGTAAAATATAGCCAGATCAACTCAGCTACCCTTTCTATATAGATTATACAGTACAGCTGTGTTCATAATGTTGACATTCCAGTTAAGCAGTGCTGACAATAGAATGTGAAGCTGCAAGTTTGACAGCTGTCAAAGGTTTGTTTACCCATGCCAGCCATCCCCTGTTCTACACAATAATTAGTGGTGGGAGGCTCCACCCTCTTTCACCCGCTATTTTGGATATTTGACCTTTCCACACAAATGGTTTGCCAGTCTGTGGCATTTTCACTTTTAAGGTTACCTACCTCACTCACATCCTCTGCTTCTGTAACATCCACTAGCTGTTGTAGCATTTGTAGCTCATTGATCCCTCTCTGGGCATTGTTGGTGCCTACTCTTTGGCAAATAGCACTATAGAGTTAGAGCCATCATCGATTTTCCACAGAGGCTGGGCAGTTGACTTCGAAACCAACCTGTTAACATGCTTGTAATCAAGAATTTTTGTAAGTGCAGCTCTTTACTTGATTTTATCTTTTTATTTAACCACTTCCCGTCCGCCCCATAGCAGTTTTACTGCTACAGGGTTGCTCTCCTGCGCAGAATTACACATACATATATATATATATAGAAAAAACACATGGAACGATGCTTGATGCCAAAAAGTGTCCTTTTACTGAAAAGTTAATCCATTAAATATTTCAAAATACAAGCAAGCCACTGTACAGTTCCGAGCACAAATCGCTCTTCGTCAGGCTTTTCAGGCTGTGTGTGAAAGGCCAAACCACACTATGTTCTTTTATCCACACCCAGTCTGATACACACCTGTGTCACTTAACCAATTATCCTATACAAAACACCTAAAACCATTCTAATATTTAACCCTACTGAATAAACCTACTACCCTAAAACCATCCTAAATTCCCCAATAGGGGATAATTTACAAGACAGGTTCATCATATTATATCTCAAATGTCATCATCATATCACTTGTGAACCAATTATATTATCTCATTTCATTAGCTCGGTGTTTTGCAAATATTTCTCATGAATATACATATGTTACTATTCTTGTTCATGTCTCAAAATTCTTCACGGATTCCAGTTGATATTCTGCTATCTAGTATTTCCAACGGGAGCCTTTGTGATCAATCTAAAGAAAATATAACATATTCAAAAATAGTCATACCTTCTAATCAATCTCGCACTGTAAATTTCTAAACAAACAAAAATAAATCATAGTCCCTGTTCATACCATCAGGGTGCAGGGACTGTAATTTGTTAATCCACCAAACTTCACGTCTTTTTAGTTTCAAAATCCTATCACCCCCTCTTTTGTCATGGGGAATCTCTTCTAAAACCATAAAACGTAGATCGGTGTCTTTGTGGCCCATTTCTGAGAAGTGACGCGATACAGGTAAACTAGATTGGGGATGTCTAATTGTACTACGGTGTTGTGCGATACGGTCTTTAATTTTTTGGGTTGTTTCCCCCACGTAAAGGAGATTGCAAGGGCATGTGAGAATGTAAATCACATATGATGACTGACAGGTATAAAAGCCGTTAATTATTATTTTCTTATTAGTCCTAGGATGAGAAAAATTATTCCCTTTGATAACTAAATTGCATTGAATGCAATTGAGACAAGGGTAACAGCCTTTTCTTTTGCTGCCAAGAAAAGTCATCTTTTTCTCATCCTGCCTCTCTGGTTTAAATTCAGATCGCACTAAGAGATCACGCAAAGTTTTATTGCGCCGGTATGCCTTCATCGGAGTTAACTGAAACTCCTCTATGTGAGGATAGGATCGTTTCAATATCGTCCAATGTTTTCTCAATACATTAAAGATCCTATCGCTATAACTGTTAAACTGGAAGACAAATGGAATTCTAGGTTTATCAGCTGAGTATCTCTTCCTATTGGGAATTTCAATAGGGTTCAAAATTTTATTTAATTCGTGTCGGATTATATCTTCTGGATAGCCCCGCTCCTTAAACTTGCAGCACATTTCATCTAATCTTTCATCTTTAACTGTAGTATCACTCACTATTCGGGTCACTCTGAGAAGCTGGCTTCTAATGATAGAGCTAAAGACATGAGGGGGATGATAGCTGTCATATCTCAATAACTGATTCCTATCTGTGGGTTTCGTGTATATGTCAGTTTCAATCCGTCCCTGTTTTATGTATGCCCGTATATCTAGAAAGGGGACCGAATCTCCGCCAATATGAATTTTGAACTGAATATTTGGTGAAATACTATTAATCATCTCATCAAACGTTTTGAGTGATTCAATGTTGCCCCGCCATATGACAAAAATGTCATCTATATAGCGCCACCAGGTGGCGCAATGTTCCCGAAAAAGGTCATTCACAAAAATATGTTTTTGCTCAAAATCATGCATAAATGAACAGGCATATGGCGGGGCAACATTAGAACCCATGGCTACCCCCGTCAGTTGCACATAGTACCGATCCTTAAAGAGAAAATAGTTATTGTACAAAATCAATCTAAACAGTTTCTCAAAAAAAATAATCTGAGCTTCCGAATACTCCTGACAATTCCTAATTAGGCTTAGCGCTGCCTCAATGCCAGCCACATGAGGAATCGATGTGTATAAACTTGTTACATCCCAAGTGACCAGGATATATTCATTTTGAATTTGTGGTATGTCCCTAATTTTGGTTAGAAAGTCCCCGGAGTCCTTGATGTAGGATGGGGTGGCCTTTATCAAAGGTGATAGTACTTTATCCAGTAGTTTGGCCGTGGGTACAAAGATCGAATCCCTCCCCGATACAATCGGGCGTCCCGGTGGGGAATGTTTGTCCTTATGGATCTTGGGGAGTATATACAGGACCGGAATACGGGTATGTGTTGGTAACAAAAATTCGCATAAATCATGTGAGATTAGTCCTTCTTTTAATGCCGGTTTTACAATACTCTCCAAGATCTTTCTGATACTCCATGTGGGATCTGATTGTAGAGGTTTGTATACTGTATCATCATCCAATTGTCGCCTGATCTCATTCTCATAAGCCTGGGGGTCCATAATGACTACCGAACCCCCTTTATCAGCAGGTTTACAAATAATATCATTCCGTTTGGTTAGTTCCCGCAATGTCACTCTTTCATGAGGGGACAAATTGTTAGGTACATGATCTTTAAAGTCCACTTGTTTTAACAAACGTTTCACATCTCGGGTAACCTCCTGTACAAACATCTCAACAGGTACATAAGTAGTAGGGGGGACGGATTTAGATTTCATTACCAGTCCTAGACTTTTACTACTTAGTCTCCCTTCAGGTATGTCATTATGAACAAATGGTTTGTGAAGAAAATGGACCTTCCATCTAATATTGCGAAATAGGCGATACAGATCTTGATCTAACTGAAATGGATCTAGGTGACTTTTAGGACAGTAAGATAAACCACGGTTAAAAAGTCCTACCTCATCCGATGATAGGACCCGCCTGGAGATCTTATGAACTAGGTCTCCCTTGGTCGGCCACGGTTGCCTCGTGTGTTGCGATATCTGTCGTGGCTTCCTTCTCTGTTGTAGCGGGACCTGGTTTGCATCCGAGTAGTAGACCGTTCTCTGCGATCTGTTTGTAAAAAATTGGATGAGGAATCGGTATCTGTATTGGCTGAAGAGTTGTCGGATATCTCTCTCCTATGGCTTCCATAGTCGCTGCGACCTTGTCGGTTGTATGAACGTGGCCATCGGTATACCTGGTTCCTCTCATAGTCCTCAATATCCCGATCAAATTTGTTACGTTTTCTGGTCTCCAGTTCACAACGATATTTGTTAATACTTTCATCGGCCATCTCCTTACATTTGTTAAACTCTTCCAGAGACATCGCGGTACGCAATTCTGATTCGATCTTGGTGAGTTGTTCCGACAATGAAGCCAATTCCTTGTGTATGAATGAAATGGTCAAAGTCATTAAATCAAATGAACATTTGTTGAGAATCTGCATAAATGTACTCTTGAACTCATCATTATCGCTGAATAGGGTCGGGGCCAAACGTACCCTCAAACCTCTAGGGATTCGTTGTACTCGATGGTATTCGGCCAAAGTAAGCCCGTGCAATTCCAGAGATGTGTGTTTCCTTCTTAATTTCTCCCATGTACGAGAGTTGTAGACCGGGGTATTGCCCGTCAGGAAATTTCTGGATCCTGAGATCTGAGACATGATCTGTGTGGTCTCTTCTTGGGTGTATGAAAATGTAGCTCCATTGGTATCCATCTCGACTGAAGGTAACTTACTCACTGGGAGTGTAATAAATGAACATCAGGTGGGTTACCCTCTTATCTTGATATCCTTGTTCAATCAAGACACCGTCAAGGTGGACTCCCAAAACTCCACCATAAATGATAGAAAAAACACATGGAACGATGCTTGATGCCAAAAAGTGTCCTTTTACTGAAAAGTTAATCCATTAAATATTTCAAAATACAAGCAAGCCACTGTACAGTTCCGAGCACAAATCGCTCTTCGTCAGGCTTTTCAGGCTGTGTGTGAAAGGCCAAACCACACTATGTTCTTTTATCCACACCCAGTCTGATACACACCTGTGTCACTTAACCAATTATCCTATACAAAACACCTAAAACCATTCTAATATTTAACCCTACTGAATATAATCCGACACGAATTAAATAAAATTTTGAACCCTATTGAAATTCCCAATAGGAAGAGATACTCAGCTGATAAACCTAGAATTCCATTTGTCTTCCAGTTTAACAGTTATAGCGATAGGATCTTTAATGTATTGAGAAAACATTGGACGATATTGAAACGATCCTATCCTCACATAGAGGAGTTTCAGTTAACTCCGATGAAGGCATACCGGCGCAATAAAACTTTGCGTGATCTCTTAGTGCGATCTGAATTTAAACCAGAGAGGCAGGATGAGAAAAAGATGACTTTTCTTGGCAGCAAAAGAAAAGGCTGTTACCCTTGTCTCAATTGCATTCAATGCAATTTAGTTATCAAAGGGAATAATTTTTCTCATCCTAGGACTAATAAGAAAATAATAATTAACGGCTTTTATACCTGTCAGTCATCATATGTGATTTACATTCTCACATGCCCTTGCAATCTCCTTTACGTGGGGGAAACAACCCAAAAAATTAAAGACCGTATCGCACAACACCGTAGTACAATTAGACATCCCCAATCTAGTTTACCTGTATCGCGTCACTTCTCAGAAATGGGCCACAAAGACACCGATCTACGTTTTATGGTTTTAGAAGAGATTCCCCATAACAAAAGAGGGGGTGATAGGATTTTGAAACTAAAAAGACGTGAAGTTTGGTGGATTAACAAATTACAGTCCCTGCACCCTGATGGTATGAACAGGGACTATGATTTATTTTTGTTTGTTTAGAAATTTACAGTGCGAGATTGATTAGAAGGTATGACTATTTTTGAATATGTTATATTTTCTTTAGATTGATCACAAAGGCTCCCGTTGGAAATACTAGATAGCAGAATATCAACTGGAATCCATGAAGAATTTTGAGACATGAACAAGAATAGTAACATATGTATATTCATGAGAAATATTTGCAAAACACCGAGCTAATGAAATGAGATAATATAATTGGTTCACAAGTGATATGATGATGACATTTGAGATATAATATGATGAACCTGTCTTGTAAATTATCCCCTATTGGGGAATTTAGGATGGTTTTAGGGTAGTAGGTTTATTCAGTAGGGTTAAATATTAGAATGGTTTTAGGTGTTTTGTATAGGATAATTGGTTAAGTGACACAGGTGTGTATCAGACTGGGTGTGGATAAAAGAACATAGTGTGGTTTGGCCTTTCACACACAGCCTGAAAAGCCTGACGAAGAGCGATTTGTGCTCGGAACTGTACAGTGGCTTGCTTGTATTTTGAAATATTTAATGGATTAACTTTTCAGTAAAAGGACACTTTTTGGCATCAAGCATCGTTCCATGTGTTTTTTCTATCATTTATGGTGGAGTTTTGGGAGTCCACCTTGACGGTGTCTTGATTGAACAAGGATATCAAGATAAGAGGGTAACCCACCTGATGTTCATTTATATATATATATATATATATACACACTTCCACCTGCAGGGTGCGCGCGCCGCCAGTGGGCCGCTTTTGCTGTGAATATTCACACCAGAAGCCGATCTGCCGGTGCCGGGCACTTGATGTCCCCTGGCACCCCCCCCCCCCCCCCCCCCCAGTCATCAGCAATACACAGAGAACTGAGATATGCCTATGGGGGAAGGAATTGATTCTGTGTTTCTGCAAGGCAGAGATTAGAATCCATTACTTCCCCATTGATAGCCCCATACTGTACACACAAAAACACTGGCTAGGCAGTTAACCCTTTGATCAACCTAGATGTTTAACCCCTTCCCAGCCAGTGTCATTAGTACAGCGACAGTGCATTTTTTTAGCACTGATCATTGTATTAGTGTCACTAGTTCCTGCAAAGTGTCAAAAGTGTCAGAGTCTGATTGTCTGCCGCAATATCACATTCCCGCCATAAGTCACTGATTTTCACCATTACTAGCATAAAAAAAATTTCCAGAAATATATCCCATAGTTTGAAGACACTATAACGTTTGTGTAAACCAATCAATATACGCTTATTGGGATTTCTTTTACCAAAAACATAGCAGAATACATATTGGCCTAAATTTATAAACAAAATTCTATTTTTCTGTTTATAGCACAAAAAATAAAAATGCAGTGGTGATCAAATACCACCAAAAGAAAGCTCTATTTTTGGGGAAAGAAACGACAAAAAAAAATTTTTGGGTACAGTGTTACATGACTGCGTAATTGTCAGTTAAATTAACAAAGTGCCGTATCACAAAAAATGGCCTGGTCATAAAGGGGGTAAATCTTCGGGATGTCAAATGGTTAAAGTGAGGCAGATGGAGTGTCCTAGAGAACGATTTTAGGGACTTGGGAGCTAAATTGAGGAAAAGGACCTCCAAGGTAGTATTCTCAGGAATACTATCAGTACCTCGAGCCACACCAGAAAGGCAGAGGGAGATTAGGAAAGTAAACAAGGGGCTGAGGAGCTGGGGTAGTAAGGAGGGATTTGGGTTCCTGGAGGACTGGGCCGACTTTACAGTCAATCGCCAGTACTATAGAAGGGACGGACTGCACATAAATGAGGAGGGTGCAGATCTGCTGGGAATGAAGATGGCCAAAAAGTTAGAGGGGTTTTTAAACTAGGCGACGGGGGGAGGGTCCAGAGGTATAGATAGTCAGCGTGAAACATAGTCCAGACTGTAGTATTGGGGGCATTATGGTAGGTTGACTAAAGCACATAAGCCCAAAGTAATTATAGTAACAATCTCGGAACACCCAATAAGAGAATAATATGCGACCGGTCTAAACTACGTGGCTTGTTCACCTGGCGGACAAGATGGGTGAACTAGAGATACTTTGGATTTTGTGGGAATTTCAGAGAACTGGTTCAACAGCTCTCATGACTGGCTAGCAACCATTCAAGGATATTCCCTTTATCAGGATAGAGAAGGTAAAGAAGGGAGAGAGGTATGTCTATATATCAAGAATAATGTACAAGTGAATGTGAGAGATTACATCACTAAGGGAGCTAGGGAGGAGGTTTAATCCCTATGTGTAGAGCTTTAAAGGGATGAAGCTAAGGGGAAAATAATACTAACTTGAGGGAGGAGGCGGAGGTGGATCTCCTATCACAATTTGGATTAGCAGCAAGGATGGACAGTTACATAGTTACAGAGTAGGTGAGGTTGAAAAAAGACACAAGTCCATCAAGTCCAACCTATGTGTGTGATTATATGTCAGTATTACATTGTATATCCCTGTATGTTGTGGTTGTTCATGTGCTTATCTAATAGTTTTTTGAAACTATCGATGCTCCCCGCTGAGACCACCACCTGTGGAAGGGAATTCCACATCCTTGCCGCTCTTATGCCCTGTACACACGGTCGGACATTAATCGGACATTAATCGGATGTTGGGTCAAACTTGTCTTGCATACACACGGTCACACAAAGTTGTCAGAAAATCCGATCGTTCTAAACGCGGTGACGTAAAACACGTACGTCGGTACTATACTTTCGTCTCTTAATTTATTCTGAGCATGCGTGGCACTTTGTGTGTCAGATTTGTGTACACACAATCGGAATCTCCGACAACGGATTTTGTTGTCGGAAAATTTTATAGCCTGCTCTCAAACTTTGTGTGTCGGAAATTCCGATGGAAAATGTGTGATGGAGCCTACACACGGTTGGAATTTCCGACAACAAGGTCCTATCACACATTTTCCGTCAGAAAATCCGACCGTGTGTGCAGGGCATTACAGTAAAGAACCCTCTACATAGTTTACGGGTAAACCTCTTTTCTTCTAATTTTAATGAGTGGCCACGTGTCTTGTTAGACTCCCTTCCGCAAAAGTTTTATTCCTATTGTGGGGTCACCAGTATGTTATTTGTAAATTGAAATCATATCCCCTCTCAGGCGTCTCTTCTCCAGAGAGAATAAGTTCAGTGCTCGCAACCTTTCCTCATAACTAATATTCTCCAGACCATGGAGATTCATGAAGAATCGTTCTTGCCAAACCAATCTATGAACCTTCTATGAGAAGGTGAGTTGCCAGCTAGATAAAGGAAGGCCTGTAGACGTGGTATATCTGGATTTTGCAAAAGCATTTGACACAGTTCCCCATAAACTTTTACACCAAATTTTTGTACAAAATTAGGTCCGTTGGCATGGACCATAGGGTACATGGATTGAAAACTGGCTACAAGGGCGAGTTCAGAGGGTGGGTAGTGGGGTCCCACAGAGTTCTGTGCTGGGACCAATCCTATTTAATTTGTTCATAAAAGACCTGGAGGATGGGATAAACAGTTCAATCTCTGTATTTGTGGACGATACTAAGCTAAGCAGGGCAATAACTTCTCCGCAGGATGTGGAAACCTTGCAAGAAGATCTGAACAAATTACTGGGGTGGGCAACTACATGGTAAATGAGGTTCAATGTAGAAAAATGTAAAATAATGCATTTGGATGGCAAAAATATGAATGCAATCTATACACTGGGGGGAGAACCTCTGATGGAATCTAGGATGGAAAAGGACCCGGGGGTCCTAGTAGATGATAGGCTCAGCAATGACAGGCAATGCCAAGCAGCTGCTAACAAAGCAAACAGAATATTGGCATGCATTAAAAAGGAGATTAACTTCAGGGAGAATAATTCTCCCACTCTACAAGACTCTGGTCCGGCCGCACCTAGAGTATGCTGTCCAGTTCTGGGCACCAGTCCTCAGGAAGGATGTACTGGTAATGGAGTGAATACAAAGAAAGGCAACAAAGCTAATAAAGGGTCTGAAGGATATTAGTTATGAGGAAAGGTTGCGAGCACTGAACTTATTCTCTCTGGAGAAGAGACGCATGAGAGGGGATATGATTTCAATTTACATATACCGTACTGGTGACCCCGCAATAGGGATAAAACTTTTTCGCAGAAGGGAGTTTAACAAGACTCATGGCCACTCATTAAAATTAGAAGAAAAGAGGTTTAACCTTAAACTACTTAGAGGGTTCTTTACTGTAAGAGCGGCCAGGATGTGGAATTCCCTTCCACAGGCGGTGGTCTCAGCGGGGAACATTGATAGTTTTAAAAAACTATTAGATAAGCACCTGAATGACCAAAACATACAGGGGTATACAAGGTAATACTGACTTATAATCACACACATAGGTTGGACTTGATGGACTTGTCTTTTTTCAACCTCACCTACTATGTAACTATGATTCACTGTGTTATCCAGTTATGTTTTTATTTACCTCTGTGCTTCTCATTTTTATTCTGTGTACATTCAATAGCTGTACATATTCCAGTACATCTTCCTCTATCCTCTCCAGCTGATACAAAGTGAAAGTAGGAAAAACATATGAAAAACAACAGGGAAAAAACACTAATAGTTTATGTTAATTTAGTTTTCTGCAAAATGAGTCATTTAAAATAAACTCTTGCAGCGTAATTCAACAAATATAGTGCACCCATCATTCATCTTTTTTTTTTTTTTTATCAGATTACGGGGCCCCATTTCTGAGATTGCTATTCACTTTGCATTCTGTTGACAACATTGTTATTGGAACAGGAATGAAAGGAAATAGGTAAACAGTGTACAGAATTAAAGAAAATCCTGGGTGTGCGTAAGAGGAAGCCCCAAAAGAAGAATGTAAAAAGACCAGATCTAAAACTACAATAAAGGAGATCTTTATGCTCAAAATATAATTCATACAGATCTTCTATTTATTTGCCCTGTATTCTATTTTTCATGAAATCGTTTCTTACTGTGCTTTTCTGCCACAGTTCCCATGCCTCTCCTTTTCCCTATTATTTTCATTCATTTGGAACACAGTGCATGTTAGTTGTAGTCACATGTACTTCACTATTCACATTACAGATCCCTTAGTCCATGGTCCATAGTCCCTAGCCAATTTCAGGAGCAAGTAAGAGAGCATTGCACAAAGCAGGTAAGTATAGACATGTTTGTTATTTTTTTTTTTTTATAAAATAAATTACTTTATTTACAACCATAAGGCATGAAAGCATGTTTGACCATAAGTCATTAAAATCGATCCATAATAGTTGCATTCAATCTGTACAATAACACATAAAAAATACAGAGTGCAACTGTCAGGGCTGGGTTCTGTCCTTCCTTTTTAAAGCTGGCCACTCAGCTGTTGGCTAATTGCCATCGCCTATCTCTCCACAGTGACTCACCTGTTGATGATATCCTGCTCGTCAGTCCTGCCTACTTAAGCCGTCCAGTCCAGATGATCTCTGCCTTCGCCCTCTCTAGAGACGCTCTCCTGTGTTCCTGTTAAAGACTTGCTTGGCTGGCATTCCTTCTGGCTCTAGATCCTGCTTGCTGTTCTACTATGCTCATTTCTGGCTCCCTGACGTTTTGGCTTGTCTGACTATCCGTTCTGTTCCGTAACTCTGACTATGTTTTCACTACATTTACTCTGTTTACCTTTTTTATTATTATTAAACAAGTGGGATTTAACTGTACTTCTGTTTAATGTCTGTTTCATGGTTTCTGACAGCAACTCATTGCTTTAGTAGCTAGTGTGCAAGCTAGTCCTCATGAATCAACGCGTTTCACTTATCAGCTTCCTCAGGATTAATGAAGGGACTTACGGAAATCACTACATAAATGGAAAAGATCAACAATTACCAAGTTGTAACTTACATACAGTGTATATGAAAGAAACACAGTATAAATACATATACTGTATATGAATATAGTTCACACCTTTTTTTTTATCAGATTTTATTTAATTAAATTTGTTTTCCCTCACAACAAAAAAAACATACAAACCTAGCATAACATAATAACATACACATCACATAAACCTACAAAAAAAACAAAAACAAAAAAACAAGGGTTTTCAACCCCTTTAACGTTTTTCATCTTGATGCATTCTATGCATTAAGGTGAAAACCCTTCTGTGCTACAGCTCCCCCCCTGCCTTTTCTTACTTGAGTCCGATTCGATCCAGTGATGTACACGAGAGCACGCCACAGTCTTCCTCCTCATTGGGCAGATTGATAGCAGTGGAAGCCATTGGCTCCTGCTGCTGTCAATCAAATGCTGTAACAAAACAGCGGGGCCCAGAGTGAGAATGCACAGGTGCCCCCAGGGAAAGCAGCTTTCCCTGAGGGCACCAGCCGAAGAGGAGGGGCCTGGAGTGCAGGCGGGGGACCCCAGAAGAAGAGGATTGGGGCTTCTCTGTGCAAAAGCATTGCACAGAGCAGGTGAGTATAGACATGTTTATTATTTATTGTAGAAAGAAACCAAAGGTTTAATATTACTTTAAGACTACATACTTGAATAGAATTTTCTATTTTTAAAAAGAGTGTTGTGTAATTTTTGTTTTGTTCAGACTATTATATCAGAAAAAGCCAGTGCTTTTTGGGGGTTTAAATGGTCCCCTTTCATCAGGGTTTGCTACTGTTGAACAAAGTGTGAGAGTCTGAGAGGTAATTCATCCAACGATCACTTCAAATGCTGGTCAAGCCTTTAAACTGTAAACAAAATAGTACGTGTAGCAAATATGTAAGATAAGCTGAGTGTTTTTTTTCTAAATTGAATATGTCTATTTGTTTCTACATTTCTGCAAGATGAAGACATCCTCTTACAGGGCAGGACTATGTGAAAATATGATCAAGTTTAGGAGGAGTTTCTCCCTGTAGGTACGGAACATTAAACAATGATGTAGAAATGAACGCCCATTGGTCCCAAGCAACATTATATCATTAGATAATCAATTGTACTGCCTGGAGATGCGATGTTCTTTGGGTTTTTTTTGGGGTTTGTTCATAAAAGGATCTTTCAACTAGAGGCCCTTGAACTAGAAAGAACAGTACAGTTGTACATAGGACCAAAAAGAGGTACTGCACCTCCTTTTGGGCAAAAAGGCAATGCTAAGGTGGAAAGGATCCAGAGGGAAAGATGTAAAAGTAAGAGGAAAAGGGAGAAAAGAGGGAAAGAAGAAAAAGAGGTGAAAAAAAGGGGGTCTCACTGTGGGTACATTAACACGTTGTGTTGGATTACAGTTCTAGGATACGCGCAAGTGATTGTGCTAATGGGAAATAGTCTAGCCAGGGCTGCCAGGTACGTACAAATTTATTGTGGGTATCAGTTAATATGGCTGTCAGGATGTTTCTTTTCTAGTGTGATTTCACATTCCAGCTGGAATGTGGTATCTTAATGTAATAAGCTTTAAAAAAAAAACTCTGATAGGTACCCTGTAACATGAGACTGTAATGCCCTGTACACACGGTCGGACATTGATCGGACATTCCGACAACAAAATTCATAGATTTTTTCCGACGGATGTTGGCTCAAGCTTGTCTTGCATACACACGGTCACATAAAGTTGTCAGAAAATCCGATTGTTCTGAACGTGGTGACGTAAAACAGTCAATAGCTTTCGTCTCTTAATTTATTCTGAGCATGCGTGGCACTTTGTGCGTCGGATTTGTGTACACACGAACGGATTTTGTTGTCGGAAAATTTTATAGCAAGCTCTCAAACTTTGTGTGTCGGAAATTCCGATGGAAAATGTGTGATGGAGCCTACACACGGTCGGAGTTTCCGACAACAAGGTCCTATCACACATTTTCCATCGGAAAATCCTATCGTGTGTACGGGGGAAAAGGGTTACTGCATATGAAACAGAGCGACTGTAAGTAGGAGAAAGGAGTTTTTCCCCATCTCCTCCCCTCCTGTCCAACACCCCAGGAATAGACCCCAGGATTGTTATATGTCTTAGATTCCACAACAGGAAGATCTTCATGCCATTATTACCAATTCTCGTCTTGTGCACCTGGGGGTTTTGCAAACCTCAGCATTTTACAAAGACATTATTTTACACTCTTTGTAGTATATAATTGATTACAATGGGGACCTGTTTCTGCTGCCATCTTGCACATCAGAGAATGCATAATTGTATGTGTCGAGGTGTTAGATTAATAACCATGGCAGGTAGTTTATTGCAATACTCTGTAGAATAAGTGTTTAGACCAATTTACACCTTTGCAGTCACAAACAGAATTATTTCAATAATACTATTGTTTAGCCACCTCTTTCAGTTAGCAAGGCTGTTACCTGTGAAATAAATCTGTGTTTATAAGGAACACCATTAGGATCTTTTTTATTTTCAATATTTATGTATTAGAATTTCCAATAAAATGAACAATGTGTACATTTGTTTCATCAAAATAGATGTTCCGGGGGCGTGGCTTGCGAGCGCTGAAGATTGACGCCTAAGCCTTGAGCTCCACGAGCCGCCCAGAGAAACGAACCACCACTTCGGGAATTAAACTGCCTGACACTACCCTCACACCCAGGAGACCAAAATCCACGTTGTCCCGAAAGAGGAAGGATGAACGGCAGCCACAAAAGCTGACGGCTTTCTTCCTGCAGCCAGCGCTGACAAGCATAAGAAGGCAAAATAGTGCAGCAGCTCCACCCTCGAGGCTTTTTTTTTGGTAGGATTCCCAATGGTTGAAGCAGTGGGACACTCAAATTTAGTTCCTCGACCCATTTCGAGAGGGTAATGATTTTGGAGAAGTGGCGATTGTCACTGAGGGAGTAAATTGTGGAGATACCATGTTTGGGGTATACTGTACGGGTGTAGAAGCTATGAAGAGGTTCAGGTATAGTAATCGCAGAGCGGATTTTAGATGTTTTAAGAAAGTGGGAAATCCTCATACACAGAATCTCGCAAAAGTGAGTACACCCCTCACATGTAAATAATTTGTAAATTAATTTGTAAATATTTTATTATATCTTTTCATGTGAAAACACTGAAGAAATGACACTTTGCTATAATGTAAAGTAGTGAGTGTACAGCTTGTATAACAAAGGAAATTTGCTGTCCCCTCAAAATAACTCAACACAGCCATTAATATCTAAACCGCTGGCAACAAAAGTGAGTACACCCCTGAGTGAAAATGTCCAAATTGGGCCCAAAGTGTCAATATTTTGTGTGGCCACCATTATTTTCCAGGACTGCCTTAACTCTCTTGGGCATGGAGTTCACTAGAGCTTCACAGGTTGCCACTGGAGTCCTCTTCCACTCCTCCATGATGACATCACAAAGCTGGTGGATGTTAGAGACCTTGTGCTCCTCCACCCTCCATTTGAGGATGCCCCACAGATGCTCAATAGGGTTTGGGTCTGGAGACATGCTTGGCCAGTCCATCACCTTCACCCTCAGCTTCTTTATCAAGGTCGTCCTGGAGGTGTGTTTGGGGTCGTTATGTTGGAATACTGCCCAGCAGCCCAGTCTCCGAAGGGAGGGGATCATGCTCTGCTTAAGTATGTCACAATACATGTTAGCATTCATGGTTCCCTCAATGAACTGTAGCTCCCCGGTGGCAGCAGCACTCATGCAGCCCCAGGCCATGACACTCCCACCACCATGCTTGACTGTAGGCAAGACACACTTGTCTTTGTACTCCTCACCTGGTTGCCACCAGACACGCTTGACACCATCTGAATCAAATAAGTTTATCTTGGTCTCATCAGACCACAGAACATGGTTCCAGTAATGCATGTCCTTAGTCTGCTTGTCTTCAGCAAACTGTTTTCTGGCTTTCTAGTGCATCACCTTTAGAAGAGGCTTCCTTATGGGACAACAGCTATGTAGACCAATTTGATGCAGTGTGCGTCATATGGTCTGAGCACTAACAGGCTGAACCCCCACCCCTTCAACCTCTGCAGCAATGCTGGCAGCACTCATACATCTATTTCCCAAAGACAACCTCTGGATATGACGCTGAGCATGTGCACTCAACTTCTTTGGTCGTCCATGGCGATTCCTGTTCTGATTGTAACCTGTCCTGTTAAACCTCTGTATGGTCTTGGTCACCGCTCAGCTTCACTGTCTTGGCAATCTTCTTATAGCCTAGGCCATCATTATGTAGAGCAACAATTCTTTTTGCAGATCCTCAGAGAGTTCTTTGCCATGAGGTGCCATGTTGAACTTCCAGTGACCAGTATGAGAGAGTGAGTGCGATAACACCAAATTTAACACACCTGCTCCCCATTCACACCTGAGACCCTGTAACACTAACGAGTCACCTGACACCGGGGAGGGAAAATGGCTAATTGGGCATTTTGGTCATTTTCACTTAGGGGTGTACTCACTGCCAGCGGTTTAGACATTAATGGCTGTGTGTTGAGTTATTTTGAGGGAACAGCAAATTTACACTGTTATACAAGCTGTACACTCACTACTACATTGTAGCAAAGTGTCATTTCTTCAGTGTTGTCACATGAAAAGATATAATAAAATATTTACAAATAATGTGAGGGGTGTACTCACTTTTGTGAGATACTGTATTTTCCTTTTTTTTTTGTGTGTTTTTTTTTGTGTTTTATTTTACAGTTGGATGGTAATGGTGGGCATTAATCTCCCCACGGGCCAGGGGGACTTATCTGAGGCAGTTTCCTTGAAGTATTGGAGATTGCATTAATGTACAAGTGAAGGTGAATTTTTACAATATATTCTTTATTTTTATTTATATTGTATGTATTTTTTGACATTTGTATTATTGTATGCATTTTTTGACTTATGCCGGAGGTCCAAGGTCCTGAGAAAGGGGATGATTCTGTGAAACGCATTGACCCGTGCTTGTTGCTCTTATTTCCAACTTCTTTAAGCGTTTGATGTAGTTGGTCATTGTTATGACCTCTGGTATTGCAAGCCATGAAATTATGTTTTTTTTTTTAATTTATTTATTTCATTGTGACATATATGTTGTGATAAAGATATATATTTTTTTAAGAAATCCTTCTGGTTACAGTTTGAGGCATATCTGAAGTCTCAGTCACATATTTTCTTCCTATACATTATGTTGCTATTGGAACGATGCCTCCAATGGTGGGATATTATTTATAGCACTTTACTTTCACACATGAGCTTTTGATATTTAACAAAAACCTCCAGTTTCTTCACCCTAAAATTATGTTTTTATTATAGTTCTTATATAAATTATAGAATTATATTATATAATTATTAAAGATACAGCCATCCATCGCAGCAGTGCCCTCTTTTTAAAGTAATAGGTGCCACCTCGAATTTCAACATTCTAGTAACAAGCAAGGGGAGAGTTTACAGAATCATTTATACACCTTTGGACGAAATAATAAATAATTTGGTGAAATGGGAAAACATTTGTTTTAATAAAAATACGGGAATTCTCCTTATAATGGGGGAAGTTTGATAGCTGGCAGCATAAGTGTCATTTCTTCAGTGTTGTCACATGAAAAAATATAATAAAATATTTACAAAAATGTGAGGGGTGTATTCAGAATTCTTTGAAATATATCCATAAATATGGAGGCCAATAAAAAATAACTTCCATATAACCAGAAACTGTTTTCACCTGACATAATGTATGCATTCTGGGATTTAATATCTTACCTAAAAACACTTCTGCCAGAGAATACACACTTGGGAAAAAGATAAGGATTGGAGCATATATTAGAAAGGGATTTCCATCTATTCCATATTTATGTTTAGTGTCAAAGAATTTTCCCGTTTTTATTTGGAATATAGATTTTAGCATTTTTTGCATTTTATATTACAGTTGGATGGTAATGGTGGGCATTAATCTCCCCACAGGTCGGGTGACTTATCGGAGACCATTTCCTTCATGTATCCGAGATTGCATTAAAGGAGTTGTAAAGGCAGACAGTTTTTTTATCTTAATGCATTATATGCATTAAGATAAAAAACCTTCTGTATGTAGCAGCCTTCCCAGCACCCCTCTAATTACTTACTTGAGGTCCTTTTCTCTGCAGCGATGTCCACGAGTGCTTTAGCTGTCCCAGACACTCCTCCTGATTGGCTGAGACTCAGCAGCGGCGCCATGGGCTCCCGCGGCTGTTAATCAAAATCTGTCAGCCAATCAGGGGAGAGAGGGGGCAGGGCCGGGTCGGAGCTCTGTGTCTGAATGGATACACGGAGCTCTGACTCGGCTCGGATGTCCCTGTAGCAAGCTGCTGGCTGAGGGGGAACTTGATAGGAGGGAGGGACCAGGAGAGCAGAAGAGGGACCCGAGAAGAGGAGGATCCAGGCTGCTCTGTGCAAATCTAGCTGCACAGAGAAGGTAAATATAACATGTTTGTTATTTAAAAAAAAATAAACCTTTACAATCACTTCAATGTAAACGTGAAGGTGAATTTTTACAATATATTCTTTATTTTTAATTTTTTTTTTGTCTCTTACTCTCATTTTTTCCTCTTCCCTGTTTGGCATAGTATGTATTTTGTGACATATATTTATGGTTATTAATTTTACATTAAAAAAAAAAATATTATTGCAGTGTCTATTGTATGTATACCTGGGGTCCAAGGTCCTGAGGCAGCGGGTGATTCCTCTTACTTCCAACTTCTTTAAGTCTAGGTTCACACATGTCCAGCTGTGATTTGCAGTCCGGTGCGGTTTTGTTCACCGATTCAGGTTCAATTCAGGTATAAAATTTTGCTTGAATTTGCACCTAAACCAGACTCAGAATCACACAGGACACTTTTCAGAAATGGACCGCGGTCGCCTCGGACATGTGTGAACTGGCACCATTGAAAGACGGTCCAATTCACATGTTATGCGAATCAGATGCGGTTAAAAATACATAAATCCAGTTTCTCTAATATGTTCTCATAGCTGAGCTCCTCCATGCCGCTTATCAGTTTAGTTGCCCTTCTCTTGTATAGCGCTGCAGAGTGGTGATTGAAATTGGTGTCCAAAATGTGCACCTCACTGTTCTCAGAAGAATGTCTCCTTGTCTTCAGGTGTAAGAAAACTGATGAGCCTTGACCTGTACAATTTGTCCTCCTGTGTTGGGACTTTTATTTGTTGAGAGGTTGTTTTGTAGCCTCACTGTACAAGTCTTTGCATCCCCCACTACATTGCATTGCATATACCAATTTACTTTGCTTACCAATTTACTTTGCTTGTTTGGGAGTTACATCTTTAACACCTTCCTGTCCGGCCTATAGCGCAATGATGTTATATGATGTGCTGTCAGAAAGCACTGCTTGCAGGGCCGCGTATCGGCGCACACAGTGGATGACTTCCTTTAATGTCATTCATTGTGTACAATTGTGTTGCTAGCTGTGATTGGTCAATTTGATTGGTCAGTCACAGCCCATCTGTACCATGTGATTAGTTTTGACCAATCACTGTTAATCACAACAAAACAAACTAAATGAATCGGTTTTATTCAGTAAAATGCTTGCTTGTAGCAATGTAATCCACTGCTATAAGCAAACACAATGTGTAAAAAAAAAAAATTCTGATCACTTCCCCAGAGTAGTACAATGTTACTATGGAAACATTATATTGCTCTGGTCACAGTGTGTTAAAAAAAAACTAATTGTAAAAAATAGAAAAAAAACAAACATTTTTTTATTTTTTAACTTACATTTATCAGTCAGTTTTCCTGATCACTGCCACACAAGTTATATGATGATGCTATACTGCACCGGTGACATTATGTAAAAAAAAAATTTCAACAATTTCGTTTTTTAATTTCTCCATTTTCCAAAATGTAATATTTTGTCATAACTTTCCAAAAATTATGACAAAATATTACAACTTCAAAAAGCCCGCCATGCCTCTTACTAAATACCTTGGACAGTCTACTTTCCAAAAAGGGGTCATTTGGGGGATATTTGTACTGTCCTAACATTTTCGGGCCAGGAGAAGTGAGATAGGCCGTCAGTACATCAGGCTTGATCCGTTTTTAGATATATACCATAGTTTGTGGACTCTATAACTTTCCAACAGACTAAAATAATATACATTGACTGGCCTGCATAGAGTCCTGAACTCAACCCAATAGAACACCTTTGAGATGAATTAGAGCAGAGACTGCGAGCCAGGCCTTCTCGTCCTACATCAGTGCCTGACCTCACAAATGCGCTTCTGGAAGAATGGTCAAACATTCTCATAGACACACTCCTAAACCTTGTGGACAGCCTTCCCAGAAGTGTTGAAGCTGTTATAGCTGCAAAGGGTGGGCCAACTCAATATTGAACCCTACAGACTAATGCCCTGTACACACGGTCAGATTTTCCGACGGAAAATGTGTGATAGGACCTTGTTGTCGGAAATTCCGGTCGTGTGTAGGCTCCATCACACATTTTCCATTGGATTTTCCGACACACAAAGTTTGAGAGCAGGCTATAAAATTTTCCGACAACAAAATCCGTTGTCGGAATTTCCGATCGTGTGTACACAAATCCGACGGACAAAGTGCCATGCATGCTCAGAATAAATAAAGAGATGAAAGCTATTGGCTACTGCCCCGTTTAGAGTCCTGACATACGTGTTTTACGTCACCGCGTTTAGAACGATCGGATTTTCCGACAACTTTGTGTGACCGTGTGTATGCAACACAAGTTTGAGCCAACATCCGTCGGAAAAAATCCTAGGATTTTGTTGTCGGAATGTCCAATCAATGTCCGACCGTGTGTACGGGGCATCAGACTGGGATGCCGTTAAAGTTCATGTGCGTGTAAAGGCAGGCGTCCCAGAACTTTTGGCAATATAGTGTATCTGTCTTCTTTGTGTTTAGATTCTATGTTTGATCTTATCATCTCAGCCCACTGTCAGATATTTCTGTTATGTTGCGGTGATATGACTGTAGTCAAATGTTCAGTATTATGAAACCTCATGACCTCAAACTTACTTTCTTTCTAACAAAATCGAAACTGATTGGATACAAAAGACACAAATAATGTATGTATCTTTCCTCCACTTTTTGTACACAAAACCCCACAAAAGAGTTAAAGTACCACTTGTCTGACATTTTTTAAGCATAACGAGAAACTGCCATAAATTAAATGATATGAAATAATTATAAGCCTGGGGACTTAGGTGCTCAAAGACAATTACCAACTAAACATTTCATTAATGAAATAATGATTAATTAAAATTACTAATTAAAATGTAGGATTACGATGTTGGTTTTAAGCATTACATTGCGTAATGACATTAACATTTTTAATCAAAAATTCCAATAAGCAAAAGCGAGATGGAAGGAAATAGTTGGGGCTTCACAGCTCTGTAATTAGACAGTTCTGCTAAACCCTTGGGTGTAACTCTTCCCCCTTCTGTTGAACATAGGCTAGGTAAGTTTAATGCAGTGTAATTTAATTACTCATTAAACTTTCTCACTGGATACGGGGAGTCAATTTAAATGTCACAAGAAGTTAAGTAAAGTTTTGGAGCAGATGAATCTGTGGAATGAAGAGAAAAATATCTGTTGCTATAGACAAAAAAAGCTCAGCTCATATCTTTTGGATTGTCAGCTATTTGCCATTGCCTCTGATATTTTTATACATGTTTATGCTAGT
Organism: Aquarana catesbeiana; assembly: GCF_042186555.1. Taxonomy (NCBI): domain Eukaryota; kingdom Metazoa; phylum Chordata; class Amphibia; order Anura; family Ranidae; genus Aquarana; species Aquarana catesbeiana. Next base: position 48,206,663 of record NC_133330.1, read on the forward strand.
CAAATAAGCTAAGAAAACTAAGATTTATCTTCATTTGTACTGTAAAGCAGCACTAGGAACATTTTAAGGGTACGCACTTAAAGTAACAGCAAATTGGTTAAAAAAACTCTTCTAATGCCATGTACACAAGGGCGGACTTTTCGGCATCAAAGGTCCGACGGACTTTCGACGGACTTTTGACCGACTTCCGACGGACTTTCGAATAACCGGACTTGGCTACACATGATCACACCAAAGTCCGACGGATTCGTAAGTGATGACGTACGACCGGACTAAAATGAGGAAGTTCATAGCCAGTAGCCAATAGCTGCCCTAGCGTCGGTTTTCGCCAAGGACATAACCCAGCCACGGGAGCTGAGGTGGCATAATGCAGGGACGCAACATTGGGCAGTGTATTATGTCCTTGGCCAACCCTGCGCTCGCTTCCCCGCACTGCATTTACGGTCTAGGTGGGTGAGTGTGGCTGGTTTACTATTTATATACCAAATTAACTTTGATATGAACAATTTTTAGAGTATGATTCATTATATCTTTACATATACTCTTTAGTATACTCTTTAGTATACTCTGTGTCTATAGACACAGACAGCGTGGCTCAACCTTGCCCCCCGCTTCTATCAATCGGCCCTTTGAGGATGGAGAGAGCTGAGAGAGCCGTTGGTATTGTGCACAGTGCTGGATCGGGCTCAGGTACATATAGAGAGGGGGGCGGGGGGGATCCTGCGGCTCAGAAGGCTTTTTACCTTAATGCAGAGAATGCATTAAGGTAAAAAAAAACCCTAACGGGATTGTAAAGGCAGGAGGTTTTTTCATCTTAATGCATTCTATGCATTAAGATAAAAAAAAACTTCTGTGTGCAGCAGCCCCCTAATACTTACCTGAGCCCGTCTTTTATTATTGGCTGAGACAGCACGCAACGCGATTGGCTCCTGCTGCTGTTAATCAAAATCAGTCAGCCACTCAGGAGAGAGAGGGGGTGGGGCCGGGCTGTGGCTTCATGTCTGAATGGACACAGGGAGCTATAACTCGGCTCGGGTGCCCCCATAGCAAGCTACTTGCTGTTGGGGCACTGAACAGGAGGGAGGGGCCAGGAGCACAGAAGAGGCACCCGAGAAGAGGAGGATCCAGGCTGCTCTGTGCAAAACTAACTGCACAGAGCAGGTAAGTATAACTAAAATAAGTATATTATAACTTTAAATTAAAAAAAGCAAGACTTTACAATCACTTTAAGCCTTCAGAACCACTTTAAGTTACAATCAGCCATAAGTGAAGCTGGCCGCATGCTTGTTCTGAGTCATGGTCTACTTAATTGATGAAGCTGGGATCAGGACTTCATCCCCAGAGCCTGCACCTTTAAAACAAATTACCCATTGCAGCTTTTGTATTCTTGTCCTCAGAGGTTCACCTTAAGGAACCCTGTTAATAAGTCTTTAATGATGGTGACATCATACTATAAGGAATCAGGGTCAGTTTATATGGACAGTTCCCAGGTACAGCAATGGTACATGATGCTTTGCAAACCAAATATAAATATGCAATTGAATAATGAACAGATTTGAATCTGTTATTCCGGCATACCAGCAGCTGTACAGTGACTGATGGGAGTAAATGTGAAGATAAACAAACAATCTAAAAGGTGATGAGACTCTCATATAAAAATTTATCAAACATGTAAATTATAATCTTATAATTATAATCTTTTCATAGCTTTTTTTTTAAATTTTTTATTCATTTTATTTGTGGGTTGTAGATTTACAGCACGTACAGCTTCAGGCTCCAACCCTTCCATAGAAGTCCAGCAAAGTTGTAAAACATCCAAAGGTATTGGAAGCTAGTTTAGGACTTAACCAACGTCTCCACAATAAAAAATGTTGGAAGATGGTGAAATATACTGGAGTCGCATTATGCTTTGCTCACTTTTATCCTTTAACAGGAAGCTCAATCACAAAATAACCTGCCATTGGAAAGAAATTGTGTCGCTTGAATGCAAAACCTCCAAATGAACTCTTTTCATGCTCACCTCTGGTGAATGACATGGCCTGACTGTGTTTAGAACTACAGGCTCTGGCAAAGTCTTCAGAATCTGATATGCCTGAGAGTGTTGGATATCTGCATCCCATGCTGCATACTATGGTTACTCTTGACGGCCACTATGTCCTAGGTGCCAGCAAGATAAACTGGAGTGCAAAGTGGGGAACCAGACATCTAAAAGTATGTAAAGATTCTGTGTGATGCTTCAGTATATAACGCAAGGCTTGTATTTATTGTCAAAGTTTGGTTTTAGTAGGTGTAACGTTAGATTTATACTTTCCTTATCCCTGTCATCCATATTGCTGGGCATGGTGCCATTGTCCTTCTGGGAGGGATCCTGGGGAATCCAGAGCAGGCTAAATGCCAGAAGAAGGCACTTCAGGCCATTGCAAGAGAATCTTCTTATAAGATTTCAGCTCCTCTGCATCCCCAGGATCTTAATGGAAAGAGTGTGAAGTTACGCTTACCTTGGTGCCATGGGCGAAACACAGGGGTAGGTTACTTATAAATCTGAATTTTCTTTACAGGTACCTTCTATGCTTACTAACACCAGGTCACTTTTATAAAGGGACGCATTTTTATATAGTGAACACAAGGTTCACTGTAATGGAGAAAATAAGGAAATACTGCCTACTTAAGATATATGAAGAATGTTCTTTTAGGCTCAGTACCCACTGGAAATGGCTGTGGATCGGACAGGAATACTGAGCATCCCTGTTCTCCATTTCAGGGGGAGAATCAGGTCCAAATCTTTGCCCTTAATTTGGCCCTGAAATGGGGCAAAAGACTTCTGTTCAAGCCACTTCGCAGCCGCCCCATAGATAGGTGAACTGGCTCCATAGAGAGCCGGTCACATTCTCCTGCTATGCAAATTGGATGAGGGGTAACCCGCATCCAATTCCTATAGGTGTGAACCCAGCCTTAGGGTTCTTCTACATGGGCAGCCAGGGGGCAGTAAAAACAGGCAGCTGAGACACAGTACTGTATTCTGAAATACAGTTACTCAATGCGTTGCCACAAGTGACAAAAATATCAAAGTAATACTAATACTAACCTAATGGGCTCAATGTGACACTCAGCAGCCAAAAGGGAACAAATTAAGTCAAGTGATTAAGTGACGCAATATGTTGGGTGCATGCCAGGTGACGTCATCACGATACTGGAAGAAAGGAGCCCACTGGAGATGCACTATTCTGAGTGAATGTGTTTTAATACTTTATGGATAATTTTATTATGTGAATGCATTATTTTGTATAAATGTATTCTTTGTGTGAAATACTGTACTATAGTGGTCCTCCTTACTGTTTGGTTAAAGTTTTTTAAAGAAAAAAAAAAAAGGAAAAAAAAAAAGAAAAAAAAAATGGAAAGAAAAATGTTAATAAAGAATTGGCACATGGGGAAAAAAAAAGAAAAGAGAAAGAAAATACCACAATGATGTGAAACCGAGAAGGAGACAAAAAATGAACATAAAGCTGAATAAGCCTCCAGATAGTGTTTGCTGAAGTGGTAAAAAAAAAAAAAAAATAGTGGTCCTCTGTCTACTTTGAACATATTGCAGCTGGCAAGTGAGCAACTCAAACCCCTAAAGAGGAACTCACTTATTTGGTGGAGTGGAGAAAAGGACGAAATGATTGGAGTGACCTTGACCCTGGGCCCATAAGTGACCTCAGATGAAAAGGGCTATGTGCACCTGACCTATAATCTATATGGATCCACAAGTTAAAGTGAAGACACAAATAGCACAGAGGTAGGTGCTATTTGATGTTTGCTTTGTGACACTAGCATCTTGGTGTCACAAACCTGATGTATTTTCACTTGAAAAATAGTAAAAGGGTTTTCTTTTCAGCCACAAACACACTACGTATACTAGAATTATATTTTTTCAAGTGTCAAAGTTTCTATAAATAAAGTTTTACAAATGGGGAGGAAAGAAGTTGGGGAAATGCTTATTTCTACAAGTGCTGAGAACAGAAAGTCCTATCTCAGGAATCTTCCATACATGAATTTCAATATAGGAAGCCTGTCAATAAGCCTGAAAATAATTCTTGCGTTGAATGGTAGAGTCTCTCAGAAAATCTTGTGCCTCAAATAATATCTATTTAAGTGAGTACAAACTGCACAAATTGATCAATACCAATCAGTGGTGCCAGAGTGCAATTTAGAGCAATTGGGGCCCAAGAAATGTTCGCTTCTTCAACTAAATTGATGGTAAGGCGGTTCTGATTCAAACGCCCAGTAGTAACTTGTTTGTTTTTGAGAGAACATGGACAGTTTTCTTTTCTTTTTGTAAGAAGAAAAAGATAATGATAAAAATTTACATCGCTTATTTTGAACCTTACAATTATATTGAATAATTACAAATAAGCCAAAAATCAATCGGTCAGCTCCAGCGAAATGCACTTAAACCTACGTCAATGATGTCTTAGTATGAGAGGCTTCTCATGTCATTCAGAATTTATTGACAGGTTCATCTGACCTACATTTGACCTGCTTCAAGTGGATTTAGCATTTCCATTATGGGAAAAACCCAATGGCACAGGCCACTTACATCAAGATGTTGTTAAATCGCCTGTAAAATCTCGCCGGCTGGCGATACATGAACATGGCTAGATTTTTAACAAAGATGTTTTTAACAATATATTGATGTAAGTGCAACCTTACTTTATGTAATACATATCTTGTAAGATTTTACACTATGTTTTTGTATTTCTTGGGATGGCTCTATGGAAGCATTATTTGGAAGGTCATCACCTTTGGCCCTGAGTAGTTTCCTTAATGGCATCAAAAGCTTGTGTGATGGGAGGTCCTTTTGAGCTGGTAAATGGGCATTTTGTCCGGATACTGGTGGTGATGCTCCAGACAAGATCTCACTCTTGGTGACGGATGGTGGCTATATTGCAGATGTATTGACAAGAATTCATTTTTCATTTTGAGGAAGGATAGGCACCCTGGGCAATGTAATCTAGTGACTAATTAGGCAAATACTATTAACTTACCATACATTTTACTAAGGAAGAGCCGAACACCCCCCAGTTCGGTTTGCAGCAGAACATGCGAACAAGCAAAAAATTTGTGCGAACACTGTTGAAAAATCAAAAGTGCTCATTTTAAAGGCTTATATGCAAGTTATTGCCATAAAAAGTGTTTGGGCAAAAAAAAGTTTTAAACACAGACGCTTTTTCGGGAGCAGCGATTTTAAAAATGCTTAAAGTGAAACAATTAAAATGAAATATTCCTTTAAATATCGTGCCTGTGGGGTGTCCTTAGTATGCCTGTAAAGTAGCGCATCTTTCCCATGTTTATAACAGTGCCACAGCAAAATGACATTTCTAAAAACTGCTTGCGGCTGTAATGTATTGTCGGATCCCAGCAATATAGATAAAAATACAAAAAATACCAAAAAAAAGGGTGTGGATGTCCCCCCAAAATCCATACCAGGCCCTTCAGGTCTGGTATGGAAATTAAGGGAACCCCGCACCAAATTTAAAAAAAAAATGGCGTGGGGGTCCCTCAGGCCCCCAGGCACTATATACTCTGAACAGCAGTATATTTACTATATGGCCTGCCCTATATACTCTGCAGAAAATTGGGCCTTAGGTGTTGGTGGTACTAGAACATTGTAATCCCTCACAGTTACTCTTGTTGGGTACAGGAATGGGCCCTGCTGTGAAATATTATATCAGGAATTGCAATTACATGCCCCTGTTAAACAGGGGCAGAAAAATTGGGCCTTGGGTGGTGTTGGTCGTGCCACAACACTATGACCCCTCACAGATACTCTTGTTGGGCGCAGGAACGGGCCCTGCGTTGAAATATTATATTAAAAAAGCAGCAGACTTTGTGAAAATGAATATTTGTGGTGTTCTCAAAACCTTTGCCCATGGCTGTAATGATTCTAAATGGGGGTGATTTTTTCATTATCAACCCCTTTACGCCGACCGCACACAAATATGCAGCCTTTGGCTTGAAGGGGTTGTAAAGGGGTGATGCCTGCAGCTAAGAAGCCGCTCGGCTGTTATCCCAAGCAGTGGGAGGGGACGCCCCCCCCCCCACCTTATGTGGCTCGTCAGGGTTCTCCCACTGGGAGGCCCGAGCGACCAGCTAGCACGTCCGTTGGCTGGCTGGAGACCTGAGCAAAGCCGGAATTGGAAACTGCCTATTACTGTCACAAGAGATGTTTACATTCCTTCTGACAGCAATAAAAGTGATCAGAATTTTTTTTTCAAAGGGACAGTGTAAAAAAAAATAAATAAATAAGAAAAAAAATTTAAAGTGCCCCATCCCTCCATGCTCGAGCACAGAAGGGAACGCATACGTAAGTCACAAATGAAAAATGTAAGTACCCAGTGATTGGAAACGAGTAATAATAAGTTAAAAAATATACATTTATTAAAGAATATACATAAAAAAATACAATCACAACAAGACATATGGAAAAATTGTGGTAGAAAGTAGCATTGGATTAACAATTAAGTACTCTAAAACCCATCTTATGGAGGGGAAAAAATTGATGCAGGTAGAGACAATTCCTTATGCTTAGCCATAATTAAGTTGCAAAACTGGTGTAATATCTGTGTAACTATGAGACTGTATCTGTCTACTTTTAGATGCCCTGGTTGACACCTCCTGAAGAAGCGACACACGTCGTGAAACTTGTTGGGGAATCGTCTCTACCTGCATTAATTTGTTCCCATCCATCAGATGGGTTTTAGAGTACTTAATTGTTAATCCTATGCTACTTACTACAACAATCCTTCCATATGTCTTGTTGTGATTGTATTTTATGTATATTCTTTAATAAATGTATATTTTTTAATTATTATTAATTTTTTTTTTTTATTATTTATTATTACTTGTTTAAAATCACTGGGCACCAAGATAGTCCTTTCATCATCATAGGCGTTACTGGGCACTATTGTTTGGAGTAGCTCAAGTTAACCCATCCCCTTTTCTATTAACTTAACTAGGATGATGGTACCCACCCCTACCCGTACTTCACATACCAAGTGAGGCATCACACAATTTAACTGTTGGCAGGGGATGCCTAAAATATGATTTGTATCAGTGCAGACTTCTGGGAAAATCAGTGAGCCAATCACTCAAGCAGGAAGTGACAATTCTGGGGAAGTTCTGTACACCAACAATGTACAGATTGACTCCAGGTTGCCATATTGCATTGAGTTTTACACAAAATTACAGCACTGCAGATTGAAAAGGAAAGTTTGTTTTTTTATAACATTAAGTTACAATGAGGCTTGTTTAGCAATTGTATATGCTATATTTTATTTGCTATTTTTTCCAACAAAAGTGGAGTTGCCCTTTAATGCCCTGTACACACGATCGGACATTGATTAGACATTCCGACAACAAAATCCATCTGATTTTTTCCGACGGATATTGGGCCAAACTTGTCTTGCATACACACGGTCGCACAAAGTTGTCAGAAAATCCGATCGTTCCAAACGCGGTGATATAAGACACGTACGTCGGGACTATAAACAGGGCAGTAGCCAATAGCTTTCGTGTCTTAATTTACGCTGAGCATGTGCGGCACTTTGTGCGTCAAACTTTGTGTGTTGGAAATTCCGACGGAAAAAGTCAGTTGGAGCCCACACACGATCGGAATTTCCGGCAACACAATCCGATCGCACTTTTTCCATCGGAAAATCCGACCGTGTGTACAGGGCATAAGTCTTCTATAACTTGCAATTTGTATAAACGACCTGGCAGAAATCTTTTTTTTTTTCTGACAAGATTGGAATTTTACATCAAATCATTCACATATATCTTTCTAAACTCATTTGTAGAACTTGTTTTCTTTTTGAACATCAGGCAGTTTGCATGCTGGAAGCCATGGTTGTCTCGTTCACAATGGGCTCCTTGTTTTAACTTACAGCTCATTGTCAGATAAACATCAAATCGCAGAGATAGGAAGTAATGGGGTGATCCTAATACAATTTCATTTTCATGATTCAAATATTTCACTATTGCTCTGGAAATGATTATATTTACAGTCCTTTCCTGGTGTACATGGAGGCAGTTTGATACTGCTATTTATCTGATTTTTCATTTTGTAAATTGCTGAAGCATAACACAAATAAATAGGAAAGCTTTAAAGTCCTGGCCATTATACACTTTTTTTTCCCAGTTAGAGGGAGGGAAATGCATTGCTTGGCTATGCGAATGCCAACAAACAAAAACAGTTCAAATGGAAACTATAGTGTATTGTCAGTGAGTGCACATTTTAAACCATCACTGTAACATTTACCAGAATGTCGTGTTTGACATGATTTTCACATTAGTATGCCCCGTACACACGGTCGGATTTTCCGATGGAAAATGTCCGATCGGAGCGTGTTGTCGGAAATTCCGACCGTGTGTGGGCTCCTTCGGACATTTTCCATCGGATTTTCCGACACACAAAGTTGTAGAGCAGGAGATAAAATTTTCCGACAACAAAATCCGTTGTCGGAAATTCCGATCGTGTGTACACAAATCCGAAGGACAAAGTGCCACGCATGCTCAGAATAAATAAAGAGATGAAAGCTATTGGCCACTGCCCCGTTTATAGTCCCGACGTACGTGTTTTACGTCACCGCGTTTAGAACGATCGGATTTTCCGACAACTTTGTGTGACCGTGTGTATGCAAGACAAGTTTGAGCCAACATCCGTCGGAAAAAATCCTAGGATTTTGTTGTCGGAATGTCCGAACAAAGTCCGACCGTGTGTACGGGGCATTACACTTTTGCTGTTCTGTATTTTGAGTGCTGTATTTTATATAGTGATTTGCAAATGCTTCCTCTACTGATCATCTGTATATCATAGGATGGGATCAGGATCATCTGATAGAAGGTCCACCACTTAATCAATGTAAAATTTACTTGGGTCATAAAAACTGGGAGGGGCATTAACCACTTGACCAGAAGATTTACCCCCTTTCATGATCAGGCCATTTTTTGCGATACAGTACTGCGTTACTTTAACTGACAATTGCGACGCTGTAACCAAATAAAATTTATGTAATTTTTTTCCCCACAAATAGAGCTTTTTTTAAGGGTATTTGATCACCTCTGCTTTTTATTTTTTGCACTATAAACAAAAAAAACAAGTGTTCCAACATCAAAAGAATAAGGTGTTATTAGTCACCACATTCGTTTAGAGTAAAAGAAGAAAAAAAAAACCCTTGGGAAATGGGACTTTGGAAGTGACCAATACACCAAATAGTATAAAAAAAAATGTATTGTATAAACTTAGACATAGTTAAAATTGTCACAGTGGACATAAAAATATGACAACATGTGAAATAAACATGAAAGCTATAAGAATGTGGCGCTTACTGAATCTTACATATATGAAAAAGTAAAGTGCATCCAATATCAATCAATTTGTAAAATATGCAAATCCACAATGTATATAAAACGTGATTCTAAATATAATGTGATAAAGACAATAATCCTCACACATAAAGCGCATCAATTGTGCAAAATGAGCAAAAAAAAAAAAAGTAGTGCAATATGAGCAATCAAGTCATTAATGTGCAAATAACGATCAGATGTTTCCACAAAGATGTGCAAAAAATAGTCCCATTTAAAGTGCAAATAAATCCAGCCTTTATGGTGACATGTAAATGCATCCAGCAGTGCAAAAATGTCATCAAAAAAGTGCAAGTGCCAAATCCAGGAAGATTTCACCATCCGAGGTGCGCAAATGGTTTGCCCCAGCCTCTCACCTCAAGCAGATTGATAACTGCGGCTTTCAGCTAAATACTGGTTCCACAGCCAACCATCAATTTCCAAAGTGTCCAGGAAGACATAACAATCTCAAGGACATGTATCGCTAAAGGAAGAGGGGGGCTCCATAGTGTAGTATGTCATAAAAATATTTAATGGTAAAAACATAGTAACTTACAATTGAAGATCAAAACAAACAGCGTTATACACGTGTAGAATTTCCGGTCTTGGGCGCGACTGGAAGTGATGACACCTGTCTTTTTCCCTGACGCGTTGCGTCACTGTTCACGTGACTTTATTAAACAATTGATGCATATACAGACATTAATTACATCTCTGATGAACCCGATGTTTCTGGCTAGATGCCTTTCTTCAGGGGTTATTTACAAACAGAGCACAAATGTCTATTGAAAAAACACTTATATGATTAAAAAGACAGTAAACATAGGTTGAAAAAAAAATGCTGCTAAATTGTAGATGATAAAAACGGATTAAAAAGCCAAGGGAATCGTGGTGAGAAAAGCCATCTTACCTCCTGTCAATCGATCATACACAAGTCTGATAACAGATCCGTCACAGCTGTGTGAATGACCGGCCATGGCGAGATCTTTATACACACTGGGACGCCTGCACATGCGGTAGCCCCATGTGTATCACGCATGCCCAGGCGGTGAAAGGTTGCCGCGCATGTGTATTGCGGTCAGGTGGCATAAAAATACAGGCAACTTAAGTTTACTATGTCATATAGCTTACTAGAAATTGATTTTCTAGATGTTACTATTTCTAAACAAAAGGATGGTACATTGGCTAGCTCACTATACTGGAAAGACACAGCAGGCAATACAATACTTCATGCCAGCAGTGCACACCCACAACCCTTAATCAAATCTATCCCTTTCAGCCAATATTTGAAGATACAGTGTAACTGTTCAGACAAAAACACATTTCAACTATAGGCCAAATAACTCAAAGAGAGACTACTGCTTCAAGGCTATTCCCACAAATGCCTCAAAAAGGCATATAATAAAGCCACAAAAAGATTGAGGCAGGCTCTCCTCTTTAACTGCTTGTCGACCAGCCGCCACAGTTTTACTGCGGCAGAATGTCACGGCTGGGCAAAACAACTTTACCTTACGTCGCTTCGCCTTTTGACCACTAGGGGCGAGCGCACGCCGCCAGAGGCGATGCAAGTGCCCGGCGGACGTGATGACTGCCGGGCACCCATGATCGCTCGTGACAGAGAGAGAACCGGGATCTGTGTGTGTAAACACACAAATCCCGGTTCTTTCGAGGGAGTAGAGACAGATTGTGTGTTCATACTAAGTATGAACCCCGATCTCTCTCCTCCTAGACAGTCCCATCCCCGTTACAGTTAGAACGCACCTAGGGAACACAGTTAACCCCTTGATCACCCCCTAATGTTAACCCCTTCCCTGCCAGTGACATTTATACAGTAATCAATGCATTTTTATAGCACTGATCGCTCTATAATTGTTAATGGTCCCAAAAATGTGTCAAAAGTGTCCAATTTGTCCGCCGCAATATTGCAGTCCCGATAAAAATCGCAGATCGCTGCCATTACTAGTAAAAAAAAAAAATAATAATAAAAATGCCATAAATCTATCCCCTATTTTGTAGATGCTATAACTTTTGCGCAAACCAATCAATATACGCTTATTGTGATTTTTATTACCAAATATATGTAGAAGAATACATATAGGCCTAAACTGAGGAAAAAATTAGCTTTTTTTTAAAAAAAATTATGGATATTTACTATAGCAAAAAGTAAAAAATATTGTGTTTTTTTCGAACTTGTCGCTCTTTTTTTGTTTATAGCGCAAAAAATAAAAAATGCAGAGGTGATTAAATACCACCAAATGAAAGCTCTATTTCTGGGAAAAAAATGATAAAAATGTCATTTGGGTACAGTGTTGCATGACCGCACAATTGTCATTCAAAATGTTACAATGCTGAAAGCTGAAAATTAGCCTGGGCAGGAAGGGGGTGAAAATGCCCGGTATTGAAGTGGTTAATTCCGCACACACCAAGCAAGTGCACCTGTTAGTGCAAAAAATCATTTCTTTTGACCAGCTTGACCCAAACAATTTAAAGGGACATTAAACTTGCAGTTAGGCTTTAAGCATGCCTAGGACAGAGAGATGCCTAAATACCGTCCTGTTGGTAGTAACGATTGTAGTACATTAAAATGTAGAAAATAGCATCTCCTTTGATAATGACAATTTTTAGCAAAGCTGTGAAGAGTGGGCAAATCTGTGTGGCGGTAAGATAAGAAAAAAAAAAAGCAAGGCAAACAATTTCTCAGATGAGCATTATATTTGGATAATACCGCAGTTATTCCTGAAAATGCGCTGAGTGTTAATATGCTTTATGTGCATAAGCAGGACCATTACTCCCATCAGTCTGGTCACATGACCACCAACTGTCCAGAGGAGCAAGTTATTTGTCATGTTCATTGTCCACTGTTGCTATTTTAGTTGCTCCTTTAAATCACTTTTATTGAAAGAAAAACGCTGAATTTGGAGATCCGGATGACCCCAACCCACCTTGATTCCTCAGAAACCAGTAAAAATAGTATTGTAATTGTGAGTTGAGAAAGAAGCTTGATTATATGGTATTCAATGAAACACTTTTATTGCTGGAAAATAGCTTCACCAGGACAATTATAGTTAATACGCTCAGAATGTTTAGATGGAAAAAAATGATTCTCAATTCCTCCAAATGAAAAGAAAAAAATGCTTGTAATTATGCAATAGTATTCATTTGAAAAAAAACAAAAAAAAACAAACAAGTACAGATTTCTAGGTAGTAAACAAAGCACCTGGGACAGTTTAGCATACTCCCTGGAATAAATCCTATTTGATTGGAATGCCCACCCACAGTAACATGAATGGTTTCACACCTACTGGGGTTTAAAGCCAAAAACAAAAATGTAATATATATATATATATATATATATATATATATATATATATATATATATATATATATATAATACCAGATTACCAGTTCTTAGATGTGGTTGCCTGCATTCGTTTTCTTTTTTTCAGTCTTTCAGGCGCTTTTTTTTTCACCTATGCATTAAGGTGAAAAAACTTCTGTCACTGAGCAGCCCCCCCAGGTCCCTCGTTTTACTCACCTGAGCCCATTCGCACTACCGCTGCTCTACCTCTCTAGCCGGGGTTCTCGGCTTTTGATTGGATAGATTGATAGCACAGCCATTGGCTCCCACTGCTGTCAAACAAATCCAATGATGCGGGCGCCGGAGGGTGGGGCCAAGTCCGGAATTTTGTGTCTATGGACTCAAATGCTGGACTCGGGAGCGCGCCCACACGGTAACCCCCAGGGAGAGTGCTTTTCCTATGGGGTTTACCAATGCTGGAAGAATCCGCGAGCGTCGTTGGGGGACCCCAGAAGACAATGATCGGGGCCACTGCACAGTGGAGGTAAGTATGATATGTTTGTTATTTAAAAAAAAAAAAAAACGAGGGTTTGCAACTCCTTTAATAAGAATCTATTGTTGGTTGCTGAATAGTATAGTTAACAATGGGGTGCATTATAGCACCCACTAGTGTGCTACTAGTGTCAGAGCAGGCAAAACATAGTTTGGTTCATGGTTAAGTATGAAAACAAAAAAACACTGCGCTCAAAAACGTTCAAATGTGCGATATACACAACAATATGGAGAAAAACAAAAAGAAAAAACTGCGCTGTACCCTCAAATGATATTTGTGAAAATAATTAGTGTAAAAACAATTTATATAAAATCATAAACAAGAATTATAATGCAAAAAATCAAACTGGTGTCTTGACTAATATCAAGTGCATATAAAACAATAGTGCCAAAACCCAAGTATAGTGAAAATGAAAATATTAAACAACAAATTCCATAGACCAGATTAGGGATGAGCCGAACACCCCCCTGTTCGGTTCGCACCAGAACATGCGAACAGGAAAAAAATTCGTTCGAACATGCGAACACCGTTAAAGTCTATGGGACACGAACATGAATAATCAAAAGTGCTAATTTTAAAGGCTAATATGCAAGTTATTGTCAATAAAAGTGTTTGGGGACCTGGGTCCTGCCCCAGGGGACATGGATCAATGCAAAAAAAAGTTTTAAAAACGGCCGTTTTTTCAGGAGCAGTGATTTTAATAATGCTTAAAGTCAAACAATAAAAGTGTAATATCCCTTTAAATTTCATACCTGGGGGGTGTCTATAGTATGCCTGTAAAGGGGCGCATGTTTCCCGTGTTTAGAACAGTCTGACAGCAAAATGACATTTTGAAGGAAAAAACTCATTTAAAACTACCGCGGCTATTGCATTGCCGACAATACACATAGAAGTTCATTGATAAAAACGGCATGGGAATTCCCCACAGGGCAACCCCGAACCAAAATTAAAAAAAAAAAAATGATGTGGGAGTCCCCCTAAATTCCATACAAGGCCCTTCAGGTCTGGTATGGATATTAAGGGGAACCCCAGCCAAAATTTAAAAAAAAAATTGACGTGGGGTTCCCCCTAAATTCCATACCAGACCCTTCAGGTCTGGTATGGATTTTAAGGGGAACCCCGCGCCAAAAAAAAAAAAAAAAAACGGTGTGGGGTCCCCCTAAAAATCCATACCAGACCCTTATCCGAGCACGCAACCTGGCAGGCCGCAGGAATAGAGGGGGGGACGAGAGTGCAGCCCCCCCCCTCCTGAACCGTACCAGGCCACATGCCCTCAACATTGGGAGGGTGCTTTGGGGTAGCCCCCCAAAGCACCTTGTCCCCATGTTGATGAAGACAAGGGCCTCATCCCCACAACCGTGGCCGGTGGTTGTGGGGGTCTGCGGGCGGGGGGCTTATCGGAATCTGGAAGCCCCCTTTACCAAGGGGACCCCCAGATCCCGGCCCCCCCCCCTGTGTGAAATGGTAAGGGGTTACTTACCCCTACCATTTCACTAAAAAACTGTCAAAAATGTTAAAAATGACAAGAGACAGTTTTTGACAATTCCTTTATTTAAATGCTTCTTCTTTCTTCCTTCATCTTCTTCTGGCTCTTCTGGTTCTTCCTCCGGCATTCTCGTCCAGCATCTCCTCCGCGGCGTCTTCTATCGGGCCGCTCCGCACCCATGGCATGAGGGGGGAGGCTCCTCCTCCGGCTCCTCCTCCTCCTCCTCCTCCTCCTCCTCCTCCTCCTTCTTCATCTCTTCTGCGGGCCGCTCCGCATCCATGCATGGAGGGAGGCTCCCGCTGTGTGACGGCGTCTCTTCGTCTGACGGTTCTTAAATAACGGGGGGCGGGGCCACCCGGTAACCCCGCCCCCCTCTGACGCACGGGACATGACGGGACTTCCCTGTGGCATTCCCCGTGACGTCACAGGGAAGTCCCGTCAATTCACCGTGCGTCAGAGGGGGGCGGGGTCACCGGATGGCCCCGCCCCCCGTTATTTAAGAACCGTCAGACGAAGAGACGCCGTCACACAGCGGGAGCCTCCCTCCATGCATGGATGCGGAGCGGCCCGCAGAAGAAATGAAGAAGGAAGAAGAGATGAAGAAGAGAAGAAGAAGAAGAAGAAGAAGAAGAAGAAGAAGAAGATGAAGAAGAAGATGAAGATGAAGAAGAAGATGAAGATGAAGAAGAAGATGAAGAGAAGAGCGGGAGCCTCCCCCCTCATGCCATGGGTGCGGAGCGGCCCGAGGAGAAGAAGATAGAAGACGCCGCGGAGGAGATGCTGGACGAGAACGCCGGAGGAAGAACCAGAAGAGCCAGAAGAACCAGAAGAAGAAGAAGATGAAGGAAGAAAGAAGAAGCATTTAAATAAAGGAATTGTCAAAAACTGTCTCTTGTCATTTTTAACATTTTTGACAGTTTTTTAGTGAAATGGTAGGGGTAAGTAACCCCTTACCATTTCACACAGGGGGGGGGCCGGGATCTGGGGGTCCCCTTGGTAAAGGGGGCTTCCAGATTCCGATAAGCCCCCCGCCCGCAGACCCCCACAACCACCGGCCACGGTTGTGGGGATGAGGCCCTTGTCTTCATCAACATGGGGACAAGGTGCTTTGGGGGGCTACCCCAAAGCACCCTCCCAATGTTGAGGGCATGTGGCCTGGTACGGTTCAGGAGGGGGGGGGGCCGCACTCTCGTCCCCCCCTCTTTTCCTGCGGCCTGCCAGGTTGCGTGCTCGGATAAGGGTCTGGTATGGATTTTTAGGGGGACCCCACGCCGTTTTTTTTTTTTTTTTTTGGCGCGGGGTTCCCCTTAAAATCCATACCAGACCTGAAGGGCCTTGTATGGAATTTAGGGGGACCCCCACATCATTTTTTTTTTTTTATTTTGGTTCGGGGTTCCCCTGTGGGGAATTCCCATGCCGTTTTTATCAATGAACTTCTATGTGTATTGTCGGCAATGCAATAGCCGCGGGTAGTTTTAAATGAGTTTTTTCCTTCCAAATGTCATTTTGCTGTCAGACTGTTCTAAACACAGGAAACATGCGCCCCTTTACAGGCATACTATAGACACCCCCCAGGTACGAAATTTAAAGGGATATTACACTTTTATTGTTTGACTTTAAGCATTAATAAAATCACTGCTCCTGAAAAAACGTCCGTTTTTAAAACTTTTTTTTGCATTGATCCATGTCCCCTGGGGCAGGACCCGGGTCCCCAAACACTTTTTATGACAATAACTTGCATATAAGCCTTTAAAATTAGCACTTTTGATTTCTCCCATAGACTTTTAAAGGGTGTTCCGCGGCATTCGAATTTGCCGCGAACACCCCAAATTGTTCGCTGTTCGGCGAACTTGCGAACAGCCAATGTTCGAGTAGAACATGAGTTCGACTCGAACTCGAAGCTCATCCCTAGACCAGATGAACAGAAAATCTTCTAAGGAGATGGGAAGAGTCCCCTGATAGCTCTTCATAGGGATCAGTGTGGAAAGGAAAAAAAATGAGAAAACACCCATCGTAGTGATCCTCCACCACCTAAAATGCGCGCTTACCAAATAGCAAGCTCAACAAGTTCATCTTTAAACCAGAGGCCGGATGGACAGTGGGTGTTGAAGCATCCCTCTATGCACTATAGCAGGCGGCAGGCAAACCGGGTACAAGTGGGACCTTGGTATCAGATATCCAACCAGCATTAGGGCATCCCTCTAGCGGCGTAGCCGCGAGCATGTATGGGGGGGGTACCAATCCCCAAATCACAGACATAGGAATAAAGAAAGGATGTCTATAGTGTAACTCCGTAAAACAGATTTATTAGGATAAAGTAGAAAACTTACAATTTTGGAGTTAAAAAGGAGCGAAATCGCCGGCGTTTTTGCTCCTTTTTAACTGCAAAATTGTAAGTTTTCTACTTTATCCTAATAAATCTGTTTTACGGAGTTACACTATGGACATCCTTTCTTTATTCCTATGTCTGTGATTTGGGGATTGGTACCCCCCATACATGCTCGCGGCTACACCGCTAGAGGGATGCCCTAATGCTGGTTGGATATCTGATACCAAGGTCCCACTTGTACCCGGTTTGCCTGCCGCCTGCTATAGTGCGTAGAGGGATGCTTCAACACCCACTGTCCATCCGGCCTCTGGTTTAAAGATGAACTTGTTGAGCTTGCTATTTGGTAAGCGCGCATTTTAGGTGGTGGAGGATCACTACGATGGGTGTTTTCTCATTTTTTTTCCTTTCCACACTGATCCCTATGAAGAGCTATCAGGGGATTCTTCCCATCTCCTTAGAAGATTTTCTGTTCATCTGGTCTATGGACTTTGTTGTTTAATATTTTCATTTTCACTATACTTGGGTTTTGGCACTATTGTTTTGTATGCACTGGATATTAGTCAAGACACCAGTTTGATTTTTTGCATTATAATTCTTGTTTATGATTTCATATAAATTGTTTTTACACTATTCATTTTCACAAATATCATTTGAGGGTACAGGGCAGTTTTTTCTTTTTGTTTTTCTCCATGGTTAAGTATGAGTCATGGAATCTGGGTCAGGGTTTATTTGAGTTTAGGGCTGGATGACTTATACAAGCAGGTCTCTGGTGCCTCCCTTAGGTTCGGGAAAGTTGGAAAACATTCTGGAAACTGGAGGGTGGAGGCTACGAGAGTCGTTCTGCATACTCAGGGGAGCTTGGCCAATCTCCAGGCAGAGGGCCTGGCAGGGTGGCTGGGCCAGCCCTTAAGTATGGGTGAGTCATGCTGGCAGGGGGAGTCGGGTGGTAGATGGAGATGGAATGTCATCGGTGAACTTGAGGGGCCCTCTAGGTCTCGGGGGGCCCCATAGGCTGGAGGCTTGGGCTGGCTCAGGAAGGATCCCATCTGCAGTGCAGTGTGATTGGGAACACCAACTGGGAGCAGTGGGAGCAAGGAGAGGACAGTGAGTACATTAGCACACTTATGCCGCGTACACACGAGCGGAATGTCTGACAGAAAAAGAGCGACGGAAGCTTTTCATCGTCTATTCCGATCGTGTGTGTGCCTCATCTGACTTTTTTTTTTGAAAATTCTGACAGACCTAGAAATAGAACATGCTCTAAATATTCCCGACTAAACCAATTCCTTTCGGGAAAACTGCTCGTCTCTATGCTGTTCCGACGAACCAAAAACAATGCTTGCTCTGAAGAAAGTATGAGACGGAAGCTATTGGCTACTGGCTATTGAACTTCCTTTTTCTAGTCCCATCGTAGGTGGGAAATTTTCATCACATGTACGTCACCGTGTTCTGGATGGTCGGACTTTGGTTGGACTTTAGATTGACCGTGTGTAGGCAAGACCGCTTGAATGGAATTCCGTTGGAGTTCCGTCTGAGAAACCTTTGGAGTTTATTCTGACGGCTAAACCGGTCGTGTGTACGCGGCATAAGGGATACTACAAGTCTGCCAAACGTATTCAGCTTTCTGGAGGGACAGCGGTGTGCTTCATCCCTTCATCCTTGCCCTGAGAGATCTCCGGAGCAGCCAGGAGGGCTGGCAGGACAGTGGAGGCAGGCAGGAGTAGTGGAGCTGGGAGCGGATCTACAAAGGGAGGGGATACACTCCTGCAAGCAGTTACCTCAAATTTGTGCTACTTTCCAGAAGGGCCAAGGCCCTTAGTCTGTAATGGACTTTTGCTATTAACCTACAAAGGACTGCGAGTTTGTGCAGAAGGAAGCAGTTCAGGATTTTTGTACAGAGAGAGGAAGATTGTCCCCAAGTTTTGCTGTATTCGTCATCTGCTGAGCATCCCATACATCTCTTCACCCTATCCAAGTTGTTACCCTCTAAAAAAAAACAACAAAAACAAGTTACGGGACTGAATTTATGTGTCTGGCTGCAAGTGGAAAAATGTGTGTTGCCTGACTGTGCAGGAATTACTTTCTTAAAATGTTTTCAGCCTGAAAAAAACAAACTAATGCAGCCACCACACACAAGGACTGGTAAGCTGCAATATATTACATTTTTAGCCACACTTTATAGGTGTAAAATATGCTCAGACATGGATCTATTCACCAGCTGACATCCGCAATCTAAGGATTAACTTTCCCAGGCATGCTGCTCCAAGTCGATGGGATATTGATCTATATTTTATATCTGCAACCTGGTAAAGCGCATAGCTGCAAGCTCTTAGCTGTCAGAACTTGCTGTCTTTAACAGCCCTGTTTTTTTATTGATGATCGGGAACCAATCAGCAAGTTACCTGAGCATGTGATCACCATGACAGTTATGACATCGTAATCACATGAGATTTGTTAGTAAGCAAGATTTGGCTGATAGTGTCATTGTGCTCAGGCTGTGCATACAGGAAGAAACACAGTTTATAAAGACAGTATACAGTTTTAAAAAAATATATAGTATATACAGCGGGTAAAAAAAGTATTGAACACGTCACCATTTTTCTAGGTAAGTATATGTCTAAAGGTGCTATTGACATGAAATTTTCATCACATGTCGGTAACAACCCATGCAACCCACACATACACAGAAACCAAAACAAATACATTCAGAAATTAAGTTATGTGTAATTAAATTGAATGACACAGGGAAAAAGTATTGAACACATCAAGAAATGGAGGTGCAAAAAGACATGGAAAGTCAAGACACCAGCTGAAATCTGTCAATAATTATAAAGCAATCCTGCCCCCTTGTCAGTGCAAATTAATATCAGCTGGTTCAGTCTCAACTGATGGCCTATAAAAAGGTGTCTCATTACCAAGATGTTACACAAGATATATCTCATGATGGGTAAAAGCAAAGAGCTCTCTCAAGACCTTTGTAACCTTATTGATGCAAAACATACTAATGGCATTGGTTACAGAAGGATATCTAAACTTCTGAATGTTCCAGTGAGCACTTTTGGGGCCATAATGCAGAAGTGAAAAGAACTTAATTTCACCATAAACCCACCACGACCAGGTGCTCTTCTCAAGGTTTCTGACAGAAGTGAAAAGAATTATCAGAAGAGTTGTCCAAGAGCCAAGGAGCATGTGTGGAGAGCTTCAGAAAGACCTGGAATTAGCAGGTACGATTGTTTCAAAGAAAACAATAATTAATGCACTCAACCATCATGGCCTGTATGCACGCTCACCACACAAGACTCCATTGCTGAAGCATGTTGAAGCATGTTTAAAGTTTGCTGCACAACATTTAGACTATCCTGTGAAATACTGGGAGAATATAGTCTGGTCAGATGAGACCAAAATGGAACTCTGGATGCCATAATACACACCATGATTGGAGGTCAAATGGCACTGCACATCACCCCAAAAACACCCCCATACCAACAGTGAAGTTTGGAGGTGGGAACATCATAATGTCAGGCTGTACATATGGTACTGGCAAACTTTGTATCACTGAAGAAAGGATGAATGGAAAAATGTACAGAGACATTCTTGATAAAAATCTGCTGCTATCTACCAGGGTGATGAAAATGAAACGGGTGGACATTTTAGCAAGACAATGATCCCAAACACAAAGCCAAGGAAACTGTCAGTTGGTTTCAAAGAAAGAAAATAAAGCTGCTAAAATGGCCCAGCCAATCACCTGACTTGAACCCAATAGAAAATCAATAGAAAAACTAAAGATTAGAGTTCATAATAGAAGCCCACAGAACCTTCAAGATTTGAAGACTGTTTGTGTGGAAGAATAGGCCGAAATCACACCCGAGCAATGCATGCGACTAGTTTCTCCATAAAGGAGGCATCTTGAAGGATTACCAACAAGGGATTTTGTACAAAGTATTAAATAAATTTCAGTTAGCGCATTCAATACTTTTTCCTGTGTCATTCCGTTTTATTACACATAACTTCATTTCTGAACTTTCTTTGGTTTCTTTGTATGTATGGATTGCATGGGTTGTTACTGACATGTCATAAAAATTCCATGACAATTGCACCTTTAGAAAAATATTTACCTAGAAAAATTATGATGTAGTCAATACTTTTTTACCTGCTGTTTATATGTATTGTAATTGTGTACTGCCTTTATAAATTGTTTCTTTCTGTATGCACAGCAGGAGCACAGTGACACTATCAGCCACGTTTTGCTTAATAAGCAAGTCAGTAATTTTTAGCCTACTCCTATTTAACATTCTTGAAATGTACTTTGTGAGGATCTCAACACATTTACTTTCTTATATTTTGTGACATGTGGGCACTATGCCCTTTTGATAGACACTGCTGTGTCATACATTTCACATTTCCTGCCTTCTGAACTACATAGGTGCTGAGAGGAGAAGTTTCAGGAGGCAGAATCAGTACAGAAATCACAGCTTGCAGGCAGCAAGGTATCCTGGGATATGTAGTCCTTAGAAACTGAAATTAAACAGCAGAGGAGCAGCTGCAAAGCATGCAGGGAATCCAAGAAGGTGCGAAAAGTGATGGTCAGCAGACAGGCAGAACTTACAACATGAAAGAAGATTTTTCTAGCAAGCTTATAGTCAGTGGCGGTGCGTCCATTAGGGGCGCTCGGGCCCCGCCCCTTCTCTCCAGCCACCCTCTCTGTGTACTATGGATAGATTCATACATTGCATGAATCTACCTATGGTCACTGTAGCCACCCCCATTCAGGCGTTCAGTCCCTTTTCAGGTGCCAGATGCCTGAATTACTGTGGCAGGGGGTGTTTTTGAAGCAGCTGATTAAAGCCATAGGTTCTAATAGGCTTCAAAAAAGTTGCACTGCAAGCGCAAACCATTGCGCTCGCAGTGCACCCAGGTGTGTTAGCAAAGCAAATGAATATTTGCTAACATAGAATCGCCCCTCAGCCAATCAGGAGGCCCGGATGTAATACCAGGCACCTGATTGGCTGAAGGTAGAGGCAATCCCATTGGCCTCCATGCAGAACAGGAAGAAGACATGAATGGGGGAGTCCTGCACCCATCGCCATGCTACACCTCCCACAGCTCGCCGCCTGATCTACTGCCTGACCCACCACCACAATGGGGTAAATGCCGGGCAGATAGTGGGTGGGCAGGGGGGCACAGTGGCTGCATATTATGGGCACAAAGGCTGCAATTGATGGAGCACAGTTGGCTGCATTTGCGGGGCACAGTTGGCCGCATTTGATGAGCACAAAGGCTGCATATGATGGGCACAGAGGCTGCATATGATGGGCACAGGTGGGTGCATATGATGGGCACAGGTGGGTGCATATGATGGGCACAGGTGGGTGCATATGATGGGCACAGTTGGCTGCATATGATGGGCACAGTTGGCTGCATATGATGGGCACAGTGGTTGCATATGATGGGCACAGTGGTTGCATATGATGGGCACAGTTGGCTGCATATGATGGGCACAGGGGCTGCATATGATGGGCACAGGGGCTGCATATGATGGGCACAGTTGGGTGCATATGATGGGCACAGTTGGCTGCATATGATGGGCACAGGTGGCTGCATATGATGCTGCATATGATGGGCACAGTGGCTGCATATGATGGGCACAGTGGCTGCAATTTATGTTTTTGTTTCAGTATTTTTCAGTTGGTTTGCACCCCCCAAAAAATTTTGAGCACCAGCCGCCACTGCTTATAGTGAATTGTCAAATACAACTATTGTTTGTATTGCTGCTACAAAGGTAAAAACATTTCAGGTAAGCAAATTAGTCATGTTATTGTCAAAGTAACCAACGCTACTTATACTGCTCATATGACATCCATCTGGATCTAGAGCCGTCCTGCTCAGCTGTCATTTAACAAAATAGGCCAGGCGGGAACTGGTTAACCTGTTAATGTAATTTAGAATTTGTGTTCAATCTTTTTAAATCTGCTGCTGCCATTAAAGTGGTTGTAAACCCTTACAGACCACTTTTACCTACAGGTAAGCCTAGATTAAGACTTACCTGTAGGTGCAAGAAATATCTCCTAAACCTATATGGTTTAGGAGATATTTCCAAAAGACAGGCACCAATGTCTACGGCGCATGCGCCGTAGACAACGGCACGCAGGCGCCCTGAACGCGCTGTCTCTAACGGCGATAATGCCGTTAGTGGCGGCACCAGCGTGCATGCGCGGGAGTGACGTCATCGCGGCTCCAGCCAATCACAGCACTGGAGCCGCGATACCCAGAAAGAAGATGGATGCTTCATAGGAGAAGGGACAGTGGTGACATCGCAGGCTCCCTTGTCAGGTAAGTGACACATAATGGGCTACTATGCGATGCATAGTAGCCCATTATGCTTTACCCATGCAGGGAAACAAAGAGGAAGTAAACTCATCAGGGTTTACTTCCTCTTCAAATAGTATGTGATGAGCCTGCCATGAAGGTCCTTTGTTAAGGACTTCCTTTTATGAGGTGACAACTAGAGTTGGACTGAACACCCGGTTCGCAACAGAACTCCCAAACATGTAAGACAGTTCGGACCCGAACCGCAAACCCTATTAAAGTCTATGGGACAAGAACTTGAAAAATCAAAAGTCCCCATTTTCAAGGCTTATATGCAAGTTATAAAAAGGGTATGGGAGTCCGGGTACTACTCTGAGGGACATGTAGCAAGGCAATTTTTTTTTTAAAGATAATTTTTACAGGACTGGTGACTTTAATGATGCCCAACGTAAAACAATAAACACGAAAAAGTGCCTGGGGGGTCCCCTTAGTCTGCCTGTAAAGTGGCACATCTGTACCATGTATAGAACTTGCTGTAGCAAAACTGACATTTATAAAGAAAAAAAATGACATTTAAATAGCTAGCAATACAATACCATTGTCATCTGGCCTGCCAGGCTACATGCTCAGATAAGGGTCTGGTATGGATTTTGGGGGGCCCCCACGCTGTTTTTTTAAAAAATATTTGCGTGGTGTTCCTCTGAAAATCCAAACCAGGCCTGGAGAACCTGGTATGGATTTGAGGGGACCTCCATGACGTTTTTTTTTTACATTTTTATGTTGCCAGCAATATTTTTTGTTTTTCATTCAGCTGTCAGCAGGGAAGCCCTTTGACAGCTGATGACTCATTTGTTGTTAAGGACACCGCAGCTGGCTCCCCAGCCCGCTCCTTAACAACCAGCTATTCACTGTGCCCTGATTGGGGAAAGCTTTCCCCAATCAGGGCTTAGAATGAACTATGCAGTGCGCAGTGCATTGTGGGGCACTCAACAGGATGTT
This sequence comes from Aquarana catesbeiana, assembly GCF_042186555.1. Taxonomy (NCBI): domain Eukaryota; kingdom Metazoa; phylum Chordata; class Amphibia; order Anura; family Ranidae; genus Aquarana; species Aquarana catesbeiana. The sequence continues at coordinate 48,231,018 of NC_133330.1, forward strand.
CAGGAACGGGAGAACAGGCAATGTTCAGGCCAAACCATTGCTTGACTCAAACTGTTCACCCAACTTTAGTGGCAACTGTTTCTTAGTTGTGCTCCTGTGTTATCACATGTTCCCCTTATAGAGACTACAAGCCATAGCAACATGCATTGTGCAGCTATAGTTGACCGCTGTCACTATCAGGAAGCTGGTCCAGAAGAATGATGTGCAGTCAACTCTTTATCAAGGGCATGTAGACAGGATATGGATAAAAGAGGCTGCAGGAGATTAACAGCACTGAGAGGAGTATACAGGATGAAAAAGGTGAAAATGGTATTTTATGGAAAAATAAAACAAGACAATTGTTGATGATACACAGTCCTTTAGCAAAGCAAAGTCCCTAAGAGACAAAGGAATCCAACAGGTTATTCAACTTACCCTCAAGGAATATCAATTTTGGATGGACTTACATTTTAAAACTGATTTTTCATCTCTCTTCTTGTTGTGAGATATTTTTAAATGTTATCTGGACAGACAAAGAACCTTGCCAAGTGTCAGACGTCAGAGAATGACAGACTGTACATTGCTTTCAAGTTATTTTTTCCCTCAGTCTTTAGCAGTTTTTCTCAAACTTTCTATTAAAAAAACACTATGATGTACAAATCCTGCTCCAGGGAAACTAGAATTTGACTTGAAGTTATAAAGAACCTGTTATCTCCCAATGTTTCCCAAATCACACAGAGTCTGATTTTTTTTGATGTGTGGTAGGTGAAATATGTCAAGGAACGTATTGTAAACTGATAGCAAAACATCAACAGGCGGAAACAGATGGTCGGTCTTATTGAACCTCTGGCACATTTCCAGATTGCATCTCGAAAGAACTATTACATTAACTTTTGTGCTGCCATGGCAACTTAAAACTCAAACTAGAGTTTACAAAGCAGCTAGTACCATACGCGACATGATACTCAAGCAGATTTTATGTAGAGCCTTGAGCCTCATAGCTGTATGTTTGCAGTGTGAGATTATATGACACTGGTGACTCTGACTGCTAGTCTTACCAGATTTGGAATTGGATTTGGTGATGTCACTACTGTGCTGCTCACTGTTCTTCTTGTTGCCGAGAAACCTGCAGTGCAAGGATCTCCCTGCTTCTTCATTCTGCTAATCTGTGATTGTTGCACTTCTGTTGCTTTTTGATCATTACCCCAACAGTCATCAGATCACCAGTCATCAGCAAATATCTCTTGTATGAGGAAGCAAAGTCCTATTCTCTGACCAAGATAGCTCCATATAATTTACATGGGTACCAGGGCAGCCATCAGAAATTTTGGAGCCCCTTACACAGATTTAGGTCTGGGCCTCCCGGGCCTGACCCAAAACATTCCTCAAGGCCCGCCCAATGGCTGTCCCACTGAATCCACCCACTGGGCATCCCACCAAGTCCTTCAGTGAACCCACTTTTATTATAATACTCTTACAACCTAATATATCCTCCGACCCATGTCCTCTTCCTCCTCCACTCCCATAATCTCCATCCCATGTCCTCCTCCTTCTCCATCCCATGAGCTCCTCTTCCAGTCCCATCTTCTCCATCCCATGTCCTCTGCTCCCCAGTCCTTTCTCCTCCATCCCACATCCTCCTTCTTCTGCAGTCCCATCTTCGCCATTCCATTTCTTCTTTCTCCAGTCTCATCTCCTCCATCCCATGTCCTCTTCCTTCTCCATTCCAACCTCCTCCATCCCATGTCCTCCTGCTCCTCTAGTCCCATCTCCCACATCCCACATCCTCCTCCTTATGCAGTTCCATCTAGGCCATCCCATGTCCTTCTCCTCCTCCATTCTTCAATCTCATCTCCACTCTCTATTAGTCCTCTCTTGCAGTGTCCTCCCTCAGTAGTCCTTCTATCCCTTCTGTGCACTCAGTACAGCCCAAATCCAGTCCAGTGTAATCCCTCAAGTATGTAGAGAGGAGGAGTGAGGAGGGCATGACAGTGGCAGAATGGGGGAGGCTTTATTTTAATGGGAGTCTGTGGGGTGACCAGGGAGTGATGTTAGGCAGATAAGGGTCTGAGTAATATCCGTCAGCTGGTTGTATGAAGTGGTCTGGGGGTGATGCAAGCTGGCGGGGAGTAAAAACGATTGTGCTCATCTACTTATACAACAATATATAATACAAAACTGGTACTCAAAGAAAACATCCTCCTGTTATAAGATGTTATAAGATGTTAATATTTATCTATATAACCACTTCCGGACTGCCGTACGCCGATATACGTCCTCTCTTAGAAGAGGAATATCGTTGTTATGGCAGCAGCTAGCTGCCGTAACCCCGGTATCCTCTTCTTTGGTCCGGTTTCTGATAATAGTGGTCCCTTCCGCTCTCTGGTGCCTTCTGCCACTTACCGGAGCCGTCGGTAGCGGCAGAGGCGTTCAGATCCTTCTCCTTCCTGGGAGTAAGGGGAAGATGGCCCCCACCAGTCTCTATACCAGGGTCAAAACATCGCTTCCGCCCATAGCTCTTAAAGGGACTTTTTTTTTTTTCAGATCTCATATTTAAGAGGTCCTGTCATGCTTTTTTTCTATTACAAGGGATGTTTACATTCCTTCTAATAGGAATAAAAGTGACACTTTTGTTTTTGTTTTTAAAGAACAGTGTAAAAATAAAAAATAAAAGTTAAAATAAATAAGAAAAAAAAATTAAAAGCCCCCTTCCCACCAAGCGAACGCATACGTGAGTAGCTCACGCATATGAACCACGGTGTTCAAACCATACATGTGAGGTATTGCTACAATCGTTAGAGCAAGAGCAATAATTCTAGCCCTAGACCTCCTCTGTAACTCAAAACATGCAACCTGTAGAATTTTTTAAACGTCGCCTATGGAGATTTTTAAGGGTAAAAGTCTGTCGCCATTCTACAAGTGGGCGCAATTTTGAAGCGTGACATGTTGGGTATCAATTTACTTGGCGTAACATTATCTTTCACAATATAAAAAAATTGGGCTAACTTTAATGTTGTCTTATTTTTTAATTTAAAAAAGTGTATTTTTTCCAAAAAAAAGTGCGCTTGTAAGACCGCTGTGCAAATACTGTGTGACAGAAAGTATTGCAACGACTGCCATTTTATTCTCTAGGGTGTTATAAAAAAAATAAATAAAATGTTTGGGGGTTTTAAGTAATTTTCTAGCAAAAAAAACTGTTTTTAACTTGTAAACAACAAATCTCATAAGGGGGCTCGCTACTTAAGTGGATAATCGAGCACCTAGCACTCTGTGTATGTCCAGATGATGTGAAATTAAGTTATGGCAATTAATGTAACCCTTGTTCTGAGTTAACCCTTGCTCTGAGTCTGCACAATCAGAATTGTAAACTCACCACAAAAACACAGGGTTAAATGAATGGTCATACATTACATGCACGTTATGTGGGCAGAGTGATTGGGAGATGTTTATATGGATAGGGCTGTGTGCCAGCTTGGGAGATATCCATCACACTCGCTGTCTCTGCATTCTCCTTGTCTCCTTATCACTGCAATACCTACAAGACAAATCCTAACAGAAACTTTGGCAGCTTTTCATCCAAGGAGACTTTACTCAGCTCCCCTCCTCTCTGTAGTGTGAGTAGCAGTCCCAGCCAGCAGTAGCTGCAGTGTGCTCTGCCTCCCCTCAGCTCAATGCACTGGTGATCGGAGGAAGGGGTCGAGTCAGAGATCTCACAGTGCAGGAGAGGGGGGCAGAATGGAGCTTTGGAGATTCTAAATAGATACCCCCCCAGCGCAGTGTATGTATTTAGCAATGACACTGCTGCTGTCCCCACAGTGGCAAGTATACCCTCCCTCCACTTATCCTGGGCCGTCGGTCTGTCTCTGGTCAGAATGGAGGAGGAGCCTAGGCTCCATCGGCTAGGTCTGCTCTTGTAATAAGCAGGCGACACCTGTCACAGAGTGCTTTATTGCGGCACCGGTCCTCATGGGATATACAGGGAAAGTCCCCAGAGAATCGATCCCCGCCTGGGCCCCGGGGGACGCCTGGGCCCCCTACAGCTGTATGGGCTGTACCCCCCTGATGGTGGCCCTAAAAGGGTACTCTCCAAGCATCAAGGACACTTACCATTTATCAGGCAATGCTAGGCTGAATGGTTAAACAGAAACCAACAAGTTTCATAACTTTGAATACACAAAGTATGTTGTTCAGCTGGCAGAAATCACACTTGTTGAATAGAGTCAACATCTTGCATTGTCTAAGCACTGAGAAAGACAAGTCTATGAGCTAGCCGGAGACAACAATCTCTGCCTTTTCAGCTGGTCCAATTGTTGTTCTGTTAATAAAACTGGAAACAAACTGAGAAAGACAAGTCTATGAGCTAGCAATCTCTGCCTTTTCAGCTGGTCCAATTGTTGTTCTGTTAATAAAACTGGAAACAAACTGAGAAGAGTACACAAGGAATCAATAACAAAGTACAGCTTGCTGAAATCTTTCTACAAGAGACCTAAAAACAGAGAGTGGTCAAATGAAAGTGAACTGATTTTTTTCACTATAAGACAAAACAATTTATACCTTAGGGACTCTTAGAGATATGCAATTTGTTTCGTTCCAAAATCTTTTCTCAACGAAATTCGACAAATTCGTTAAATCGGAAACATTCGAACTAACGAAAACCGTTTAATTTTTACGAAAATTCTAAAATTCGAAAGAACGAAAACCCGAAATTTGAAAAATTGGAAAGAACGAAAATCCGAAAATCTGAAAAATAAGAACAAAAATCTGAATTTTCAAAAGCACAAAAACTCCGAAAATAATGAAAATCCGAAAATTTGAAAACCTGAAATTTGAAAACTTGAAAATCCAAAATAATAACGAACTAGCTAACTAACTAAAAATAACTAACTAAAAATAACTATTACTAACAATTAAAGCTGTTCGTGAACCTAAGGAATACCAATTTATCCAAAGTTACAAATTATCTGAAATAACGAATGCCGCATCTAAACGACTAAAACGTAACAAATTAATATTAATTAATAATAAACCTTTTTTTATTATTATTTATTATTATTAAATAATTATGTTCTAATCGTTTAGATGCGGCATTTGTTATTTTGGATAATTCGTTACTTGGGATAAATTCGTATTTGTTACATTCACTAACAGCCAAATTTGAAAGGGAATTCTAATACCTATAATTTAATAGTTATTGTTAGTTAGTTAGTTAGTTAGTTATTATTTCAGACTTTCGAATTTTCTTATTTTTGAATTTTCCAATTTTCAGATTTTCGTTCTTATTTTTGGATTTTCAAATTTTCGGATTTTTGAATTTCAGAATTCTATGAATGATCGAAAATAATGAATACCGCATCTAAACAAATGGAGCGTAACAAATTCAAATTTTGCCAAAGTTACAAATTTATTCGAAATAACAAATTTTGATCTTAACGAATGACCTGAAAAACGAAAAAACACATTTTTCAGCAATGCATATATAGGACATCCTGCTATCTAAAGGACTTAATGATGACAAGAAATATAGTACCATCCATATTAAGATAAAAAATATGTGTGACATGAATTCAGAAGTAAGTTTGGAAATGAAGAGGTGTTATTTACACAGATCTCCTTAAAGCGATTGTAAAGTCTTGTTTTTTTTTAATTTTTTTAATAATAAACATTTTACACTTACCTCCTCTGTGCAGTGGATTTGCACAGAGCAGTCCGGATCCTCCTCTTCTCAGGTCCCTCTTCTGTCGTTCTGGCCCCTCCCTTCAACTGAGTGCCCCCACAGCCAGCGACTTCCTATGGGGACACTGGAGCCGAGTCACAGCTCACTGTGTCCATTCAGACACAGAGCCCAGCCTGCCCCCGCCCCCTCTCTCCCCTGATTGGCTGACCTACTTTGATTGACAGCTGCGGGAGCCAATGGCGCTGCTGCTGTGTCTCAGTTAATCAGGAGGAGTCTTCCGGGACGGTTAGACATTCCTGGACATCGTTGGAAAGAGATGGGGCTCAGGTAAGTAATTAGGGGGTTGCTGGGGTGGCTGCTACACACAAAAGAATAGATATGCAATAAGATAAAAAAAAAAACCTTATTCCTTTACAACTCCTTTAACTAAAGAGCAAAAATCCTACCTAGCAGCGGGGCTTCCCCCCAGCACTACAAGAGTTACTCCTCGTTTACATCTAGGGTACTGAAAAATGCTAATCAAAAATGCGTGTCACCAGTGCAAAATATATCTATATATAGATAGATGCATAATTGGATGCGAAACGCGTAGAGACTTCTGGGTAAATGCCAACATCACTTCCTGCCCCAGCCCGCACCAGATCGAGGCTTGAACCACACGCGGATCTCAGGACATGGAAAACGGCACTTAGCTAGCTCTAAGAATAACCGCTGGAAAGACTCAGTGCCGGTCTAAAGGCACTTTAATCGTGAGTGTACATTTACATACCTATTTTATTGTCTTAAATACATTTTTAAACATGTTGCACAATGATGGTTGCCTGCTTTCCATGAGATATCAAGATTAATGTGGAGGTATAAGGAGTAACTGTTGGCAACCAGTTTGAGAAATCTTCAAAAGAGTGGAGTGGTTAACCCAGTATAAACCAAACGCGCATTTTTTACTTGTTTCTGGTGAGTGCCCAGTTCAGAAAGTGGTGGTGGCTCACAAATTGGTGAAAAGTTTATTCCAGTCACGGATGTGAATTTGTGCACATGGGATTTGGATGTTCCATATTTACAGAGGACTGAGGGGACTGTTTATCTATTGATTACATGATTATTATCATCACTTTTTATTATTTTTTATTACCACTATGCAAGATTGAGGAGACATAGTTCTATGTAGTAATTGTTTGATGTATCACATTTAGTATTTGTTTGCGTGCTTTGTGGTAAGATATTTATTTACTATTTTTGAGATCAGCGCAGTTATACCTCTCACTGCATACTGGAAAAAGTCTTTGGCTTACTTGATCCTCTGTTCCTGCAGGCTCTTCCTTGCTGCCCTCTGACATCATCATCGCTGATTCTGAGCGCATAGCCCTGCACCGGATGTGAGGACACCGAGGAATAGTCCACTGCTAGAGTGTAGGGGAGCAGAGGAGAACGTTCACTGCTGGGGGAGCAAAGCATCAAGTGCCATAAGTCAGTAGTGTATTTAGGTTTTGTGCTTGACTAAACTCGTGAACCCCCTAATTTAAAGCAGAGGTTCACACAAAAATTGAACCTCCGCTTTTCGGAACCCTCCCCCCCTCCGGTGTCACATTTGGCACCTTTCAGGGGGGAGGGGGGTGCAGATACCTGTCTAAGATAGGTATTTGCACCCACTTCCGGCATAGACTCCCAGTCCCCACCTCGCTGACTGCTGGGACACACACGGGTCCCAGGGACAGCGGGGACCAGTTAAGAAGCGCAGCGCGACTCACGCATGCGCAGTAGGGAACCGAGAAGTGAATCCGCAGCGCTTCACTTCCTGATTCCCTTACAGCAAATGGCGGTGGCAGCACCCGAGGACCTAGGGACAATTCAGTCTCGGGTGCCGACATCGCTGGACCCTGGGACAGGTGAGTGTCCTTATTTTAAAAGTCAGCAGCTGCAGTATTTGTAGCTGCTGACTTTTTTAATTTTTTTTTTTTTCGCGGGACTCCCTCTTTAAATATTACCCACCCCTTCCTGTCAAGGCCACACCCCTTGCTGTTTAAGACCCACCCTGAAATTTTCGAGTGGGGACACTAGTTTGGAGGGCTGGGGGGAGAAATGGATTCCCTTAATTTGCATAGATTTCCTCTCACTTCCTGTTTGGCTATGGGGCAGGAAGTGGAGCGAAATCTCTGCAATGGGACAGGGATGGTAAAAAATATACTGACAGGGGCTATAACCCTCCCTTACTCTATCCAAAAAAAAAAGTGTTGCCTATAGTTCTACTTTAAGCACAAATTTCTGATGATTTTATGGAGAGGACTAATGCCCCATACACAGGAGTGGATTTTTCGTCAGAAAAAACTTGGATGGTTTTTCTGTCGGAATTCCGCTCAAGCTTGCCTTGCATACACACGGTCACACAAAAGTTCTCTGAACTTTCGACCGTCAAGAACGCGGTGATGTACAACACTACGACGAGACGAGAAAATGAAGTTCAATGCTTCCGAGCATGCGTCGAATTGTTTCCGAGCATGCGTAGGAATTTTGCGCGTCGGAATTGCTACAGACGATTGGAATTTCCGATCAGAACTTTTTCCGACCGAAAAATTGAGAACCCGCTTTCAATCTTTTGCTGGCGGGAATCCCGCCAGCAAAAGTCAGATGGAGCATACACACGGTCGGAATTTCCAACCAAAAGCTCACATCGGACTTTTGCGGGCGGAATTTCCGATCGTGTGTACGGGGCATGAGAAGATATAACCATGCCAATGGTGAGAACATAGCAAAGTTAGGAAGGTTTGTGGTCCAGGATGATAGGACAGTCAAAATTAGAAGTTGTGCCCCCCTCCCCCCCAGTTGCGGAATGCCAGCCGCCCGCATACCGGAAGCAGTGAGGCCGCTTTATGGGGGCACTAGACTAATTTGCCTCTCAGCCCAGTCCGCCCCATAAGACTGGCGCTACACTAACAGTGTAGCTCAAGCTGGCGGGGACTCTTTCCATGCTGCCCCCCTGCAAAGTGCTGCCCTAGGCCTGGGCCTTGTTGGCCTAGGCCAGGATGTAGTGTTGCTATAAGTACTACTGCTTTCTCTGTCGCCCTAGACCTAAACAAGCACTTAAGCCTTACTTTCCAGAGTTTTGCTGTAAAGGGTATATTTTTAAAGCAGTGAATGTGACATAACCTGCAATGAATGTTTTGGGAAAAGTCACATTCTCTGCTTTATACTCGTATATAATTGTCCTCTTATAAAGGTAAAATGCGCTCTTAGGAAGAAAATAATTTACATTTAAAAGGTGACTCTTCATCACAGCTGGCAAACTGTTTCTAAAACTATTCTAAAATTACAGTCATACATTTTCCTGAGATGCAAAATTGCTATTTAATTTCAACAAAAGTACTGTGCTGACACAGATTAATGCACTGCCTGCTTTTCCCTTATGCAATTAATTAAATTGCTGATAATCAAATTCAGACTAATTAATGTTTAGTAGATTTGGAAATAAGCAGTTATCTGGAAATATACATTTTAACTTTTGCTACATAGAAAACCTGTATGGGGAAATAAGGAATGATATATTATTTTCATTAGGATATTAACAAAATTTGTAAATGGCGTAATTTATAAAGGCTGTCTTGCCTATTGCGGATTGGTTTATGTGGTTACTTTAATGCTTATTCTTACTGATCAGTTGGCTGTAATGACTGTTGTATTATGACATGTTCATTTCAATGACAAAGTTTTCCTTCATTTTTAAAATGTAAAAGAGTATATATTACCCTTTAACCACCTCAATACCGAGCCTTTTTACCCCCCCCTCCTTCCCAGGCCAATTTTCAGCTTTCAGCGCTGTCACACTTTGAACGACAATTGCGCGGTCATGCTACACTGTACCAAAACTAAATATTTATCACTTTGTTTACACAAATAGAGCTTTCTTTTGGTTCTATTTAATGACCACTTGGTTTTTTGTTTTTAATAAATAAACAAAAAAGACTGAACATTTTGAAAACAAAACGTGTTTTACTCCGTGTCTGTTATAAAAATTTTGCAAATAAATAATTGTATTTCATAAATTTACCCTAAAATGTATTATAATGTATGTACAATTCTTTGGTGATTTAGATTTAGTCTGTAGGAAAGTTATAGAGTCTACGAACTGTACTGTCCTAAAATGCAGGACAGTAGAAATACCCCCCAAATGACCCATTTTGGAAAGTAGACAGTCTGAGGTATTTAGTAACAGGCATGGTGGGTTTTTTGAAGTTGTAATTTTATTTTCATAATCTTTTATAAAATGAAGAAATAAAAGAAAACAATTTCACTACTTTTTTTTTTTTTTTTTACATACTGCCCACCAGTGCAGTACAGCATCATCATATAACTGGTGTGCTGATGATCAGGGATACTGACTGGTGATAGTACGAAAAATAAAAAGTTATAATTTTTTTTTCTTTTTTTCTTTTTATTACTTTTTTTTCTTTTTTTAATGATTTTTTTTTTTTTAACACACTGGGGTTTATTTACTAAAACTAGAGAGGGCAAAATCAGTCAAAATTCTTCAGAGAAATCAGCTTCCGGGTTTTATTGGTAAAGCGTAATTAAACAAGCTGAGGTTAGAACCTGATTGGTTTCTCTGCAGAATTGTGACATATTTTGCCCTCTCTAGCTTTAGTAAATAAACCCCACTGTGACCAAAGCAATATAATGTTACCAAAACAACATTGTACTGCTCTGGGGAAGAGATCAGGATTTTTTTCTTACACATAATGTTTGCTTATAGCAATGTATTACATTGCTATAAGCAAGCACTTTACTGAATGAAACGGATTAATTCATTCTGTTTTGTTGTGATTAGCTGTGATTGATCAAAGCTAATCACATAGCACAGATGGGCTGTGATTGGCCCTTTGTGTACCATGTGATCAAATTGACCAATCACAGCTAGCAACACATTTGTACACATTTAGATGGCTTGAAAGGAAGCCATCCATTGTGTACAACTGTCATGTGACCTACTGTGATTTGTACCGACAGCGAGTCGGTACTCTGATCGGTCATTGGCTACAGTAAGTACCGTGGGTTGCGTGGAAGTTTAGGCTCCGTTAAAGTGATTGTAAAGTTAAAATTAAAAAAATTAAAATATAACAAACATATCATACTTACCTCCACTGTGTAGCTCGTTTTGCACAGAGTGGCCCCGAACATCCTCTTCTGGGGTCCCCTGGCGGCTCTCGCGGCTCCTCCCCACATCTGATAACCCCTCGGAGAAGCGTTTCCCGGGCGTGCTCCTGAGTCCAGCATTCGGCATCCATTGAGGCCAAATGCAGGACTCGGCCCCGCTCCCTGGCGCTCATGTCATTGGATTTGATCGACAGCAGTGGGAGCCAATGGCTGTGCTGCTATCAATCTATCCAATCAAGACCCGAGAACCTCAGGCAGAGAGAGAGCGCATCTCCGTGGGTTAAGTTCAAAGGTTCAGGTAAGAAAAACTGGGGGGCTGGGGGGCTGTTCATTGATGGGTGTTTTTCACCTTAATGCATAGGATGCATTAAGGTGAAAAAACTCGAAGGTTTACAACCCCTTTAACATCTAGGCGTCCCGGATGGCGGGCGGAATCCTTGTGATTATGCCCATGATCCTGAGTTGCTGCAAACTCTGTGCTTGCAATCCCCGTTACTTCAAATGGGATCCTGATCGTGGCACGATTATGCTGCAATCACACAAACAGAACTGCAGGATGCCTGTCGCCCAAAGCTTCTTATATATATGTATTTTAAAAACTTTCAATTTTGGTTTCAATTTTCAGCTAAGTGCATCCCAAATTTTTGGTTTCGGCACCAAAATTTCCATTCGATGCACCTAGTATCATTACTTTACTGCTTTAGAGAATCGGCCCATACATGTACATTTTACAACTCTTCCTGTCCGACAAAGTAATAATAAGTGTCACGATCCCTCTGTCATAATCCAGTCTTATAACCTTCCGGTGGGGTTGATTTACTAAAACTGGAGAGTCCAAAATCTGGTGCAGCTCTGCTGGTAGCCAATCAACTTCTAACTTCAGCTTGTTCCAGTAACCACTTGCCGACCGCCTCACGCCCATATATGCCGGCACAATGGCAGCGGTGGGCAAATTGGCATACCTGTACGTCCCCTTTATATTTCGGGGCTAGCGGGCGCGTGACTGGTTTCCTGGCGATCATGTCACGGAGCCACAGAACGGGGAAGTGCCTTTGTAAACAAGGCATTTCACCCGTTCTGCCTTGTGACATGACAGAGATCACTGCTCCCTGTCATTGGAGTGGAAGCCCATCCCCCCACAGTTAGAATCACTCCCTAGGACACACTTAACCCCTTGATCGCCCCCTAGTGTTTAACCCTTTCCCTGCCAGTGTCATTTACACAGTAATCAGTGCATTTTTATAGCACTGATCACTGTATAAATGACAATGGTCCCAAAATAGTGTCAAAAGTGTCCGATCTGTCCGCCATAATGTCGCAGTCATGATAAAAATTGCAGATCGCTATCATTGTTAATAAAAAAAAATAAAAATAAAAAATGCCATAAAAATATCCTCTATTTTGTAGACGCTATAACTTTTGCGCAAATCAATCTATATATGCTTATTGCAATTTTTTTTTTTACCAAAATTATGTAAAAGAATACATATCGGCCTAAACTGGGAAAAAAAAAAATTTATACATTTTTGGGGGATATTTATTATAACAAAAAGTAAAAAATATTGCTTTTTTTTCAAAATGCTCGCTCATTTTTTGTTTATAGCCTAAAAAATAAAAACCGCAGAGGTGATCAAATACCACCAAAAGAAAGCTCTATTTGTGGGAAAAAAAAGACGTCAATTTTGTTTGGGTGCAACGTCGCATGACCGCGCAATTGTCAGTTAAATTGACACAGTGCCGAATCGCAAAAAGTGCTCTGGTCAGAAAGGGGGTAAAATCTTCCGGGGCTGAAGTGGTGAAAGGGGTTGTAAACCCTCATTTAAAAATTTTTTTTTTTTAAAATAACATACTTACTTCCACTGTGCAGTGGCCCCGATCATTGTCTTCTGGGGTTCCCCTATGGCGCTCACGGCTTTTCCCCGCATCGGTAAACCCCATAGGAGAAGCACTCTCCCTGGGGATTACTGTGCCGGCGCGCTCCCGAGTCCAGCGGGGGGGTAAATTCTTTCGGGGCTGAAGTGGTTAAGCTTTGACAAAAAAAAAAAAAAACCTGGAAGCTGATTGGCATCTATGCAGAGCTGCACCAGATTTTGCACTCTCCACTTTAGTAAATCAACCCCTGTGTCTCATAGATTGATACACCTGTGCATGTAGAGTACTCATCATATATCCATATAAAGACACCATTTGTGAAGCACTACACTTGATTAACCATTTATGCCCCTGATTTATTCTCTCACACGAAGCGCACTGGGACTTACTAAAACGTCTATTATTCTGTATAATCACGTTATGTTGGATATATCCATTTTGGGTATGTTAATCAACTTGTCAGGGATGGCAATTGTATGTCATTAAATGCATATGAAGAAACATTCTAGAGTTATCCCCCCCCCCAGTGGATCTCCGTGTAATTACTATACTTTCTTGAAAGACGACTGGTTATTTTTTTTTTTTTATGCTTAAAAAATTCCCGAGACAAGGCTTTCATCTCGGCCATCTATCCAGTCTACTTGTGCAAACGTAGACTTGTTACCATGAAAAATGACAAATTTGCCATCTGATCAAAATGTTAACAAGGTAAGTGTCACCGAGATGGATTACTGACTGTCACAGCGAGCAAGAACATGAGGATACATTGATATTTCTCATTATACCCAGTGCTTCCCCAACGTTCACTAACAACATTTCCGCTGTGGATGCAATAAATCACGCACAAATAACAAGCTCAGAAGAAAGGCTACTGGGTGATAGATTTCTTCTAATAGAACTACCTGCAAGGTATAAAATTTTTGAAAACAATCTATCAATACATCTTGTAGTTTCATTTATGATGACTGCAGCAATCATTTAAAGGGGATCCATCACCTCTTTCATTTTTTGAAATATGCTTTTAAAGTATATGTAAACCCAATCACTAACTAATAAAACCTTTAAAGTAGTATTCAGCGCTTGCCGACCAGCCGCTGTCATTATACTGCGGTAGGTCGACACAATCCCACGAAACGTCGTAGCTGTACGTCGGTCCCTTTAAGCGGGATAGCAGGTGCGCGCACGCCCGCTGCATTGCGGGGGTGCCGATGCTCGTGACCGGCGGTCGCGATGACCACCGGCTTCGAGCGATCGCGGGCACGAGAGGCAGAACAGGGACGTGTGTGTGTAAACACACTAATCCCTGTTCTGTTCTGTGAGGAGAGACAGATCGTGTGTTCCTAATAGCTAGGAATCACAATCTGTCACTTCCTCTAGGTCAGTCCCCTCCCCCTACAGTTAGAAACACACACTAGGGAACACAATTAACCCCTTGATCGCCCCCTAGTGTTAACCCCTTCCCTGCCAGTGACATTTTTACAGTAATCAGTGCATTTTTTATAGCACTGATCGCTGTATAAATGCCAATGGTCCCAAAAATGTGTCAAAAGTGTCCGCCATAATGTCGCAGTCCCGATAGAAATCGCAGATCGCTGCCATTACTAGTAAATAAAAAAAAACAATAAAAATGCCATAAATCTATTCCCTATTTTGTAGACACTATAACTTTTGTGCAAACTAAATATACGCTTATTGCGATTTTTATTACCAAAAATATGTAGAAGAATACATATCGGCCTAAACTGAGAAAAAATTAGCTTTTTTTAAAAAAAATGGGGATAGTTATTATAGCAAAAAGTACAAAATATTGTGTTTTTTTTTTTCAAAATTGTCACTCTTTTTTTGTTTATAGCGCAAAAAATAAAAACCGCAGAGATGATCAAATACCACCAAAAGAAGGCTCTATTTGTGGGAAAAAAAGGACGTCAATTTTGCTTGGGTGTAGCGTCGCATGTCATTTAAAATAACGCGGTGCCGTATCTCAAAAAATGGCCTGGTCATCAAGGGGGTAAACATCCCAGAGTTTAATGTAGTTTTCAATATTTTTTAAATGAACCTGAACTAAAACAAATTGTTTTATTATAGGGAACATCTAGAAGTGGGATTATGCCTTGACACTACCCTAAATAATTTACAATAATAATTTATAATATTTCCTTGAATCGCTCCCAGAAATAGCAGGCCACTTACTGATATGTGAGTGTGCCTAGACTCTCCTTGCCTATAACGTCATAGCAATATATTGGCAGTGTGAGATCTAAGACACTACTGCCTTTCACTGCTAGTATCAGGAGATCCGGAGTGAGATTTGGTCAAGTCTCTACTGGGCTGCTCACTGTTCTCCTTGCTGGAGGTTCTGACCTGAGGAAGCAAAGCCCTGTCTACCAAGATGGCAGCCTCCACAGGGACACAGTGTTGAACAAGGCAAGGTAAGTCAGTAATGGGGAATGATCAGTTGCAAGAAGACCACAGAAATAGTGGTAGCTAGTTCTTTGTCCTCTGCCTTTTTTTTTTCTTTTATGGGCACAACCTTCAAAGTTTCTCCAGATAGCTAAAAAGTTTAACCTTACAGTGCAGCTTCACCCGCACTACAGGGTTAATTGCCCGTTGATCTATTTACTCAATTCTCTGCTTCTATCTACTGCTAGAGAAGCCCCTCAGTGTCTTCTCCCCGATGCTGCAATGGTCTACGGTCCTGACATTATCAAGAACAGCGCAGGGTCCACAGGATGTGATGATGCCAAGGGACAATCCACCAATGTACCATGGGGAAGCATGTGTGGAGGGCTCTGATGTGATGCAGGGACTTCTGATGTGAAAGGGGGACTTTGATGTGAAGGTGGGCTGTGAATTGAATTGAGATACTAATATAAAGGGGGGCTTCTAATGTTAAATGGGGAACTCTGATGTTAAGGGGAACACTGATATGATGGGGAGGCTTCTGATGTTAAAGGAGGTCTTCTGATGTAATGGGGGTATCTGTTGTGAAGGGGGGCTCCTGATGTAAAGGGGGACTTCTGATGTAATGGGGGCATCTGTTGTGAAGTTGTGAAGGGGTCTCCTGATGTAAAGGGGGTGCAGTGAAGTGAATTGAGACTCTAATGTGAAGGGAAGGCTTCTAATGTGAAATGGGGAACTCTGGTGTGAAGGGGAACACTGATATGATGGGGAGGCTTCTGATGTAAAAGGAGGTCTTCTGATGTAATGAGGGTATCTGTTGTGAAGGGGGACTCCTGATGTAAAGGGCGACTTCTGATGTAATGGGGGCATCTGTTGTGAAGGGGGACTTCTGATGTAATGGGGGCATCTGTTTTGAAGGGGGACTCCTGATGTAAAGGGGGACTTCTGATGTAATGGGGGCATCTGTTGTGAAGAAGGGCTCCTGATGTAAAGAGAGACTTCTGATGTAATGGGGAGCATCTGTTGTGAAGGGGGGCTCCTGATGTAAAGGGGGACTTCTAATGTTGCAGTGAGGGCTTATGATGTGAAGGAGGGTGCTTCTGATGTGAAAGGGACTCTGATGTAAAGGGGGAGCAGTGAAGTGAATTGAGACTCTAATGTGAAGGGGGGGGCTTCTAATGTGAAATGGGGAACTCTGGTCTGAAGGGGAACCCTGATATGATGGGGAGGCTGGTGATGTAAAGGGAAGACTTTTGATGCAATGGGGGCCGTCTGTTGTGAAGGGGGACTCCTGATGTAAAGGGGGACTTCTGATGTAAAAAGGTAGACTTTTTATGTGACCAGAGGGGGGCGCTTATGATGTGAAGGGAGGGATCTGATGTGAAGGAGGGTGTTTCTAATATGAAAGGGGGACTCTGATGTTAAGGGGAACACTGATATGATGGGGAGGCTTCTGATGTTAAAGGAGGTCTTCTGATGTAATGGGGGTATCTGTTGTGAAGGGGGCCTCCTGATGTAAAGGGGGACTTCTGATGTAATGGGGGCATCTGTTGTGAAGTTGTGAAGGGGTCTCCTGATGTAAAGGGGACTTCTGATATAATAGGGGGCATCTGTTGTGAAGGAGGAATTTTGATGTAAAGGGGGACTTCTAATGTGGCGGGAAGGGCTTATGATGTGAAGGGAGAGATCTGTTGTGAAGGAGGGTGCTTCTGATGTGCAAGGGACTCTGATGTAAAGGGGGTGCAGTGAAGTGAATTGAGACTCGAATGTGAAGGGAAGGCTTCTAATGTGAAATGGGGAACTCTGGTGTGAAGGGGAACACTGATATGATGGGGAGGCTTCTGATGTAAAAGGAGGTCTTCTGATGTAATGAGGGTATCTGTTGTGAAGGGGGACTCCTGATGTAAAGGGCGACTTCTGATGTAATGGGGGCATCTGTTGTGAAGGGGGACTCCTGATGTAAAGGGGGACTTCTGATGTAATGGGGACATCTGTTCGGAAGGGGGACTCCTGATGTAAAGGCGACTTCTGATGTAATGGGGAGCATCTGTTGTGAAGGGGGGCTCCTGATGTAAAGGGGGACTTCTGATGTAATGGGGGGCATCTGTTGGGAAGGGGCCTCCTGATGTAAAGGGGGACTTCTAATGTTGCGGTGAGGGCTTATGATGTGAAGGAGGGTGCTTCTGATGTGAAAGGGACTCTGATGTAAGGGGGGTGCAGTGAAGTGAATTGAGACTCTAATGTGAAGGAGGGGGGCTTCTAATGTGAAATGGGGAACTCTGGTGTGAAGGGGAACCCTGATATGATGGGGAGGCTGGTGATGTAAAGGGAAGACTTTTGATGCAATGGGGGCCGTCTGTTGTGAAGGGGGACTCCTGATGTAAAGGGGGACTTCTGATGTAAAAGGTAGACTTTTTATGTGACCGGAGGGGGGCGCTTATGATGTGAAGGGAGGGATCTGATGTGAAGGAGGGTGTTTCTAATATGAAAGGGGGACACTGATGTGAAGGGGAACTCTGATGTGATGGGGGGCTTCGGATGTAAAGGGAGGACTTCTGATGTAATGGGGGGTCTCTGTTCTGAGGGGGGACTTCTGATGTAAAGGAGGACTTCTGATGTGACCGGGGGGGGGGGGAGGGTTGGCTGCTGATGTAAAGGGGGGACTTTTGATGTAAAGGGGGAAGTGGATGTGAAATGAATTGGGACTTTAATGTGATGGGAGGCTTCTAATATGTAATGTAGGATGAGATTCTGATGTGAAGGGGGACTCCTGATGTGATGGGGGGGCTTCTGATGTGAAGTTATTTCTTGGAGCATGTTTATTCTTTTATTTATATTGTATTAGTTAATTTATAATACTGATTTTTTTTTTTTTTTTTAAATATACAACACAACCCTTGTACTGAAAAGTTTGGAAGCCCCTGTTATAATATATGCAGTATGTAATATGTCTGTGAATCACTAGACTGACTGAAGTAAACCTTTGACGGGGACAGCAATGTACATACATGAAATGTAACTTTGCATTGAGCTGTTTGCCCGGAGTTCCACTTTAGTAAAGTGTTCAATGTTATTTGACACAGGGGTTTTCCTACCTTACAAGCCCAATTGTTAGTGCAAAAATATTTTTAATGCATAAAGTGCAAGGTGATCGAATACATTAAGCAATATAACCACCTTTCTTAAGAGCAATAATTCAATTATGGGATTCCTGGAACTGAGAGAGACTGAAATCATGGAGACGCTCATGCAGCTGACTTGTGGCTTTTAGGAGAGGTTGTAATCTATTTATTTTAATGGACCCAGTTCTTGTTTAGATTTGGTATCATTTGGCTATTATTCTTGAACTTCTGGAGTCACCTTCGTTTTAATAATGCAAAGGTGAGACTGTCAGTCACCGACAGGATCATTATATCTTGCACGGCGCCCTTGTACCCTGATGCAAAAGTCAGATATGCTGAAGAGAAAGGTGATTAAAACGTGCCCATTATGCAGCAAAAAGAGCCATTCTTTGTGATATTTATGTGCCCTAAGCAAGGTCAAACCCTATATTCTCACTGGCAAAAATGAAAAGAACATTCAGCATTAAGCTGAATTTTATGTTGGAGAAAAGCAAAGTTCAAGGTTGACAAAAGGTCAGAGGAACATATCTTCTATATCTATAATGATTAATCTTCTTTGTTCTGGAACACTAGTGCAGATAACTCACCAAAAGATTTCCAGTAAATCTGCCTACGGAAATATATCTCCATTATTTCAGAAGGAAAGGGTTTGAGATAATTTTCTTTTTGTTTTTTTAAGTTTATGAGATATTTAAAATGTTGCTTTATATCTGTTCATCTATTACATATACAATCTATGTTTTAGAAAAAAATATGACATATATGACAAAGGATTCACAGAGCATCATGGGTTAGCTGAGGAGACAGCACAGCAAAGGCTCCATTTGTGTGATAGAAATTTTGGACTGGGAACAATCATAAGGATTGAGTCACTACTGATAAGTCCGTCCAAGGCTTCATGCACACTGGATGTTTTTTCAGCTGCTCATAGGGGCGCCTGGTATGTCTTTTTTCTGCCTCTAAATGCCCCTGCACTTTAGCTTATGTGTCCATGCACAGATAAACTATATTGTTAAAAGTATTGGGAAACCTGCCTTTACACGCATATGAACTTTAATGGCATCCCAGCCCGTAGCGTTTAATATTGAGTTTGCTTTTTGCACTGGTCCAAATCATTTGGTGGAGGGAGGATTATGGTGTGGGGTTGTTTTTCAGGGGTTGGGCTTGACCCCTTAGTTCTAGTGAAGGGAACTCTTAAGGCGTCAGCATACCAAGACATTTTGGACAATTTCATGCTTGTCCAAGGTCCATAAAGACACAGATGAGCGAGTTTGGGGTGGAGGAACTTGACTGGCCTGCACAGAGTCCTGACCTCAACCTGAATACCTTTGGGATGAATTAGAGAGGAGACTGCGAGCCAGGCCTTCTTATCCATCATCAGTGCCTGACCTTACAAGATCGCTTCTGGAAGAATGCTCAAACATTCCCATAGACACTCTCCTAAACCTTGTGGACAACCTTCCCAGAAGAGTTGAAGCTGTTATAGCTACAAAGGGTGGGCCAACTCAATATTAAACAGTGTAGTTGTTTAGAGGAGTTTAGGGGCCTGGGCATTTACAGGCAGGGAAAAAAAAACACTACCAGTGCATCTAGGAGCAGCAGCTTTTTTGCAGGATAAACGCTTGATACTTGTAAATGCATCTAAATGCGCATTACCGCTAAGCACATTTAGTGCTTGAGTGTTAATTTCTTTCAGTGACCAAAGTAAATTACTATTCTGTCCAATTAAATAAATTAATGCAGCCAAATGTGCCTAGCACACTTTTACAAGCGTCAAGAGTTTTTCTGCTAAAATGCCACTGCCAGGAGGAAAGATGTTTAGGAGAAGTAGAAAAATGTCTAGTGGGGGGGGCAGGAGGCAGAGCCTAGCAGAGCAGACATGCATTGTTAGAGCTCCACACCGCTGAGGAATGAAGAGAAGGACAAAGCGGAGCCTGCAGGCTCAAAAGGTATCCATTTGAACCTTTTTGCCCCAGGGAACAAACTGTGAAAGTTTGGGCAGGAAATATGGTACTGGGAGGAAACCGTGGCAGAAATAAAAATCACCTCACAAAGAGCTCACAGGCACTCACTGCAGCTGAAGCAGCTCCAGTCACCTCACAAGATACAGCATCAGGGCGCTCTCACAGACAGAAAATGTCACAGCAAGACTCTCCATTTGAGTCAGATACAGAGCAAATCCTCTCACAAACTTCTCCACAAGCCTCCTCAGTATCCCCAGTAATATTATTACAATTTGAAAAGATGCTTCATAAGGCTTTAAAACAAACCTCAGACCAAATAACAAAAAGCCTAACCAAAGAAATAAGAGAGCTGGGAAACCGCACCGCAGCCTTAGAAATAAAAATGGATGAAATTGAAATTACAACCCAAGAAAATATAACAGAATTGGAACAATTAAAAAAAGAGAATTTAATACTTCAAACTAAGCTCGAAGATTACGAAAATAGAGCCAGACGTTCAAACTTGCGCATAAGGGGAATACCTGAAACTGTGACAGACCTGCAATCTACTATTACTGCTCTATTACAAGAACTAAAGCTAGATATCCCTATTGAACGTTTAGAACTGGACAGAGTACACAGAGCCCTCACAGCCAAAAAGAAAGATGGACCCCCACGTGATATAATCACAAAATTTCATTATTACAGAACGAAAGAACAAATACTAATTGCTGCAAGAGAAAAAAAGGAACTTAATTTTCAAGGACACAATTATCACATTTTTGCTGACCTATCCCAACTTACTATTACTAAAAGACGATCCATGAAACCCCAACTAATGGAACTGCAACGCCACAACATTATGTATCAATGGGGCTTCCCCTTTTCAGTCAGATTTAACTACCAAGGTACAATTTACAGAAGCAGATCAGCAGATGAACTACAACAAACCCTTTGAAAATTAAATCTGACAGAACCCACAAGCAGCAACACTCCTGCACGCAGAAGAATGGCGTCATCTTCACCTTCAGGCAGCACCCAGAAAATTTCAGAACAAAATGGGAATCATCATTCTCACAAAAGAGGCCGTTATGCCACATCATCCATGGACCAAGAAGATTCAATGGACTGACATCCTAATTCCTGATATCTCTTCATTTATTATACTAAGAGATGGTTCTCTATAAAAAACCTATATTTATAACTGAATGTAACTGCATTCTGATAGTCACACACTGTGTGGGATCATGTTACATTCCAGTTATATTTCTTATTACTTCTGATTCATATAGCCTTAGAATATATAAGTGAAATAAGGAAATTCTTGTTCAGTTATATATTATCAGGTAATAACAATAGATTTATTACTTTTTAGGACAAATATGTTCAAAAATCCAGAAGTAATGGAAGCTTTTTTTTTTTTTTTTCTTTCTTTTCTTAAAACAAATATATTATTACCTAACTAGTTCCTAGAATTATGTTTTTGTTTATTCTAATCTGAAGCAATACAACCTCAATTTTATGAGTTAACATATCTAAACAGTTACATATGAATAAAATATGTAATTGTTTACTCTAAAAAGGGTTAAAATCCCAAAATAATTCAAACTATCTTCATCAATACCAAAGTTATTAACAGTACCTTTCTAACTGAATTATTTAGCCTAGGGCAAGACTAACCATATACAACCACCCTGGAATAAATAATTTCAACAAAAACTATATTCTGCACTCCAACTAATGAAACATCATTTTGATGTCTTTTGACATAGCACTTCTCTCCTGTAAGCGGAAGATCTGTGTACCCCCATTAGCCCTCCTCATTCTCCCAACCATATTATGTGGGAGTGTGACGAAGGCACTTATTCCCCTGAGAGAGATATTTATTCTCTTTCACGGGTAAATTGTGATTACTTGCAAAAAATAATTTATACAATGTATCATCTAATCTCATATGTTTTTTGTTTACTCTTTACTCCAGAATTCACTGGTTTCTTTTCTATCTATTCATCTCTTCAGTCCACACAGGTTGATCTGCGCAGTCAGCTCTGCATAACAAAAAGTAAGTCAAAACTATTTGATCTATTGCCATGGCACCACTGAATATACTTTCCCTGAATGTTCAGGGAATAAATGTCCCTCAAAAAAGGACCAAAGCCTTCCGTACTTTCCATAACAAGATGGCTCACATAGTATGCCTCCAAGAAACACACTTCACCAAAGATTCTACTCCAAAATATATTTCTCCTTTTTATCAACAAATTTACACGTCTTCTGCCTGTACCAAGCAAAGGGGAACTCTAATTGCATTTCACCGATCCACACCATTCACCTTATCATCAGAAATTAAAGACCCAGAAGGTAGATACCTGACACTCATGGGTTATATAATGGATACAGCAATCACGGTGATTTCCTACTACGCTCCTAACAAACAACCTACACCATTCCTCTCACATATATTACAAGTGATTAATACACACAAAATAGGAACAGTGATAATGTGTGGGGATTCAAACCAGGTCCTCCTCCCATTTCTAGATAAATCACCTTTTACACCATCCAAAATAACCTCTAGATTACCTTTTTCTCAACTTCTTTCCAAATACAATCTGGTAGATTCATGGAGAGAAAGTAACCCAATGAAAAAGAAATTCACTTATTTCTCGCACCCTCATCAAACCTTCACCAGAATAGATCATATTTTTCTAACAATAGGAATGATACCAGAAATTATTGCATCAGATATAATTCCGATTCCGTGGTCTGACCATAATGCAGTATACACTACTATAGCCTCAGCCATACCAAAAGCGCATGACCCAACGTGGTACTTACCGGACATAATGCTTAAACACCCACTACATCAGATGGCCATTGAACAAGCTTTAAAGGAATACATATCAATTAATAATACAACAGACATCTCCCCAATAACACTGTGGGAAGCTCATAAGCCTGTCTTCCGTGGTACAATACAAAGACAAATGGCACTATTTAAACGGGAACGCAAAAATCTAGCAAAAAAACTAGAACTCAATTTTAATGCAGCCTACATATCATTTCAAGATAATCCATCTCAGAGTACAAAATCTCATCTGGAAAAATCTAGATTGGAATACGATCTATTTCTCACTGAGTCAGTTGATAAATCCCTCAAACGCTCCAAACACAATTTCTACATGAATACAAACAAACCAGGTACATATTTGGCTCGGGCATTAAATTCAACTAACAAATCTTTCAAACCAATACGTTTGAAATTATCAAAAAATGTTTACACTTGTAATCCAGTTAAAATAGTCCATAAATTTCACTCACATCTCGCAACTTTATACAAGACAAACAATGAATTTAATCCTACAGAGGCTGAATCCTTCTTCTCAAAAATAACCTTACCTGAGTTATCTCAGAATCAAAAAAGCAGTTTGGATGAGCCTATAACTATAGATGAAGTTGCTAACGCCATAAAAGACCTAAAACTTAACAAAAGACCAGGCCCAGACGGCTACTCGGCTTTATACTATAAAATATTCTCAGAAATACTCTCTCCCATTCTCACTGAAACTTTTAACAAACTTCTAGATGGACATTCTTTTCGGCAAGAAACACTAATGGCAATTGTTTGTATGATCCCAAAACCCCTTTCTGATGATACTTCCTGTGTGAATTATCGGCCTATCTCTCTGTTAAACCTCGATATTAAATTATTAGCAAAAATAAAAACGCCTCAATAGCATTATAGGAAAATTAATACATAGAGATCAAGTAGGCTTCATGCCAAATAGACAGGCAGGCGATAATATACGCAGGGCAGTGTTATTGGCACATATTGCAAAAAAACGGAAAATCCCTTTATGTTTTCTATCTCTCGATATTAAGAGGGCATTTGACACAGTATCCTGGCAATATATGCAATATTCATTACAAAAATGGGGTTTTGGACCCCACTTTTTAACATGGATCAAAGCATTATATAATAAACCCAAAGCCTATATAAAATATGCTGGATACAA
Organism: Aquarana catesbeiana; assembly: GCF_042186555.1. Lineage (NCBI taxonomy): Eukaryota > Metazoa > Chordata > Amphibia > Anura > Ranidae > Aquarana > Aquarana catesbeiana. The sequence goes on from NC_133330.1 coordinate 48,255,169, forward strand.
ATCTGAAGCCTTTAATATCGAAAGAGGTACCCGACAGGGTTGCCCATTATCTCCCTTATTATTTGCCCTTATACTCGAACCCATGGCCCAATACATCAGAACAAACCAAACTATAACTGGCATTGAAGTAGGAGGTATTACACACAAATTATGTATATTTGCAGACGATATATTACTTTTTCTATCATCACCACAGGTCTCTGGTCCTAACTTAATACCAGCTCTTGATGGATTTGCGGCCCTATCCGGCCTTATGATTAATCCTAAGAAATGCCTAGTGCTTAATATTTCACTCACAAACATGGAATTGATCCCGGCTAGGGCTGCACTCCCATTCACATGGGCAGAAAAATCAATCCCATATCTTGGAATTCATTTAACAGCATCTCATTCTGACTTATTCTCAACCAATTATCCTCCTGTATTAAGACAGATCACAAATCTAATAAAACAATGGTCGCAACTTCCTTTATCCTGGATAGGGAAGATTAATGCAATCAAAATGACTATTCTACCCAAATTGCTTTATCTATTCAGAGTCCTCCCTATTCCAATTCCTTCCTATTTTTTGAGAATAGTACAAAAAAGAGCAACTTCGTTTATATGGGGCTCTTCTAAACCACATATACCTATACACACACTACATCTTCCCAAAAATAAAGGAGGCCTGGGATACCCTAATTTTACTAACTACTACAGAGCAGCACATTTGGCCAGTCTGTCCAAATACCATGCAAAACAGGAAATCCCATTATGGGTATTTATAGAGGCTTCAGAAAATGACCCTCTATTAATATCAAATTTATTATGGCTTGATCCTAAAGACCGCTTTAAAATTCATAATCCCATAACTAAACACTTCTTATCTCTCTGGGATAAACTAAAAACCAAATATCAGTTACAATCTCCACACAATCCTCTCCTTTCTTTTATCAGAAATCCGGCCTTTTATTCGGCATGGATCTACCCAAATTCTTTTAAAGCTTGGACAACATCAGGCATTCAGACACTAAATGACTTCATAGCATCTAAATCATTCCTTTCATTCCCATCGCTTAGAGAAAAATATGATCTACCAAACTCTGAGATATTTAGATATCTCCAAATCAAAAATTTCTATACACCATTCCTAAAGGGGGATACACCATTATCCCAATTATCCATTTTTGAATCAATCTGTACAAAAGATCCATTTGCTAAAGGTACAATTTCATCACTTTATAATCAATTATATGGAGTAGCAAATCTTAATAGACCCTCTTACGTTCAGAGGTGGGAGGAGGACCTGGGACGAACTTTAGAAGACACGGACTGGTCTAACATATGGCTCACATCTAAGTCATCTTCACCCAACATCTTAGCACTAGAGACAAATTATAAAGTCCTAACTCGCTGGTACCTTGTACCCGCTAGAGTGGCAAAATATTCACCTAATACCTCAACTCTTTGTTTTCGAGGATGCCCAGAAATAGGCACATATTTACACATATGGTGGACGTGCCCAGTAATCCAAACCTTCTGGAAGGAAATCTTCGTGATTGCATCTAAAATATTTAAAAAAATAATACAACCAGATCCATATTTAACTTTACTTAATCTAAAACCGGAATGGTTAACACTCTCTCAATTCAAACTTATGATCCAACTAATAACGGCTGCAAAACAAACAGTGGCCAAGGCATGCAAATCTCCTACATTGGTACTAGCAGAAACAATTCACAGAATGAATAATACAATGTCCCATGCTAAGATGGTAGCCATCGATCAAAATAAATTTCAAAATTTGAAAAACTTTGGCATCCTTGGATAAAACAACAGTTCCTGTCAAACTTCAATGACTCTGTCCTGTTGCCATGGTAACAGATTAAATGACTTACAGAGACACCCATTCTAAGGCTTCAAAGAGAACTAAAAAGAATAATAAACTGACGAGCGGGACAACCTTGTGGACCATACCTCTACCTTTCAACCCTTTTTCTTCTTTCTCTTTCCTTTTCTCCACCTTACGATTAAAGCTCATTATCAGAATTTATTTGACCTATATACACTCTACTTGTAAACAATATGTATAGTAGGTATAAATCATTTAAATACCTACAAAAGTAACTAAGGAAATGATATATATATCTTTAATTTAGGTTTACGTGAACCCAATGTTTAATATTTGAAATTTCATGATATTTACCTATATAAACCCTACTGTAAAACAATGAGCTTACTTTATAGATCCTTGTAAACTTTCTTTATGTATCTTTATAACATTGTATACTCAATAAACTTCTTTTGACAAGGAAAAATGTCTAGTGTGCACTGCACAGGGCCTAAATCTGTGTGTAAATTGCAGCATGAGCTATGTAGCCTGTAAACAAAACAGATGTAAAAAGGAGCCCAAAGCTCCACCTGATGACTTAGAAAGAGAATGGAGAAAATTAATATGTAATTAAAAATATGATATGAAATAGAAAAAAAAAGAATCCTGGCCATAATAAATTAGGACATTTTGCTGGTATCAATAGTATAATATGAATTTTGTTTTATACCTTATCATATCTTCTGTTACTTTAGGATTGTAAATGGAATTGCATATGCAAATTTATTTTAAAGGCGGTGAACCATTTTTTTGCAGGCTGTTTGTATCTAAACCACAGTCATATTGGAAAACAATAGATAGCCACAGTCTGAATGCAAGCAGATAATACTTACAATACCATATTACCACGCCTGTCCCTAGCACTTGATTTGGTACTGGACTTAACCTTTTTAGGGGAACTTTGCTGAGTCAGATTGCCTTCCAAGCATTCAAAACCTTCCCATAAATGTAGTAGCATAAATCAGTCCTAAAAGAGCTAATTCTTTGCATAATTTGGGAAATTATAGTAGTCGTAAAAACTCTTGGATAAAAAAATGATCATATTTACAGATCTTTGATGATAGCTAAAGAAGCCTTAGCAGTGAGCCATACAGGGTAGTCAAGACCAAGCCTTAGATGCATGACTCCATTGAAACAGGTTTAAAGATTAAATAAAGAACTAAATGTTCAAAAATGGTGGACTTTTTAGGCACAACAGGAGGCAGACCAGTTTAAAATTAACAACATTTTATTAGACACAATAAAATCGCATATTTATATAAAAACATAACCCTCCACAGGTAGACCCATATTCAAAACATTTACCAACCCTGTAGTGGACTAGGGCATCCCTCACGCTAAAATATGGTACGGATGGTAAACATCTGTACCATATGGTAAACAATACATTGCTTGAGAACAGATGCCTGAATGTTGCTCCAAATCCAGGTTGTTAATGCATTTCGCTATATATATATATATATGTAGGAAGGCCAGTATGGTGGCCTGAATTTATGGGAGGAGCCCGGGGGTATTTAAGCAGCCCGCTCACCTGTGGTGCTTGTCGGTTTCCTGTGCGCGATATACGTCACTAGGCCGACTATTCCGATTTCAGCGTTCGCAAATACTTGGCTCACAAGTTCCCGCATTCGTGATCTCCGTGCCCGAGAGTTTTTTGAAGCCCACGTTTAGCGATTTGTTCGCACCACGCATCTGGCTGGGCTGTCGCAGGTAGGGTCCCCTCGGATTTTTGTTTTTACGTACTTTTATGTCATGTCACTAAACCGTGATATTAGAATTACGAATCACTCGCAAATTTCACGAACGTAACCGCATGTGTCGCACTGTCGTCATGTTACCATTTCGCGTTATCTGAGGAAACCACAGCGACGCAAGCGTCGCTTCATTTCAGACAGTTCGAAATTGTTAAACATGTGTCAGTAGACAGCCACAGCGATTTGTAAATGCATAAATCTTTTCGAACCACGTCAGTTCGATACCAATCATTTCTCATTTCTGAAACATTTCTAAAGACATTTCTAACATTTCAAACCATTTCAAATCATTTCTCATTTCAGTCACGTACCGCGCTCCGATTTGAATCCAGTCGCACCTAAAAGATGCACCGATTCGCTCCGGTGTGCCCCAGTAATTACGGCCTCATTTCAGTACATGCTCCAGAGTCACGTCATTATCAGTCGCTTCGTACCTCTGTCATGGTTATCATTTCATTGCCACGTATCACGCTCCAATACGAATCCAGTCGCATGGAAATGCACCGATTCGTCTTGGCGTGCCCCAGGTATTAGCCACATTTCAGTACATGCTCCAGAGTCCGATTCGTAGTCAGTCGCTACAGCAGCACGACCGATTCGCGCCTCTGTCATGGCAAACAATATGTTACACCTGCACTTACCGCGCTCCGCTTCGAATCCAGTCGCATCCTCCATGCACCGATTCGTTACGGCGTGCCCCAGGGCTCGGCCTCATTTCTGAAACATGCTCCGGAGTCTGGATCATAGCTAGTCGCAGATATCGGGCGACCGATCCGCATGTCATGGAATTGCTACCATTTCACTCCCACAGCGCATCACCGTTTCGAAACCAGTCGCATCCGAGATGCACCGATTCGTCACGGAATGCCTCAGTTGTTTTGGCCGTATCCATACCTATACCAGAGCTCGGTGCGTTGCCAGTCGCAAAATGCGGCACAACCAATTCGAGCCTCGGTCAAGGTAAACATTTCTCTCATTTCGTTTCATACTGCGCTCCGATTCGAATCCAGATGCATCAAATATGCACCGATTCGTCCCGGTGTGCACCAATGTTTTCAGTTGCCTCATTTCAGTACATGCTCCAGAGCCCGGTTCACGGTCGGATCAGTCACGACACGACCGAGCCGGACCTCTGTCATGGAGTTCACTCATTTCATAATCAAGGCAAACATTTCAAATCATTTCATTGTCACAAGATTGTAAGCACCATACAAGTCATGGCTTCAAGTTAGTCAGCAAGCCCTTCACGAATTATCACCTTTCATTTTCCTCCAGGTCAGTCAAAGTTCAGTAGGTCCACTCTGCACCAGGTTGGACGATATCCCCTCAGGTAAAGAAAAAAAAAAAAAAAAAAAGTGGGAGAAAATAAGTCGGGTAAGTATGACTCAGGGAATCAAAGAAAAAAACTTGAAATTCATGTCACCCCCAATAGGTTACAGTCAACCAAAATAAGAGCTCAAGACAGGATATTCTCACCAGATCTACCATGTCTCCGGCCGGCAGCGAAGACTTCACGGCCCCTCTGTCACCTTCCCCGGTCTCAGAGAGCGGCAGCGTGCAGTCCCTCAGGGGATGGACTATCCCCAAACTGACGGCAGAGCTAAGACGCAGAGGTGTGCCCTTCCCCGCCACAGCGAGGAAAAGCGAGCTGTTCAAACTCCTCTTTCCCCCACCAGCAGCAGGATCCAGTACCCAGCAGGCATCCCTCCAGTCAATATCTTCAGCCATCTCACAACTTCACACGATGGTGTCGTCCCTGTCTACCTCGGTCACAGACGTACAAACCAGGATGGCACTCCTGGAGGCACGACCGGCCGCGGCTATCCCTGACCCAACTGCAACCCAAACCTTAACACCCCTTCCTGCAGGTACCTCAGGCTGGAGCCCCATTGTCTACCCCTCCCATTTGGTTCCAACCAGCATCAGGAAGGACATTTTGGACGGCAGGGACGTCAACCTGGCCTCTCTCCTTATTTCTGTGCACGATCTGGCAGAAAATAAGGCCTACTCCTGGGGTGACATATCGGTGGTCCTTAAAGCCAAAGACCCCAGACTGAACCGCAAGTTATCCGTCCCAGAATTCACCCTGGCCTTTGGCATGCTGAGAGACGTCCTATGCTCAGCCGCCCCCAGCAGAAGGGAAGAGCTGGACTTGTACCTCCATACGGTAGTAGACTTGGGCTACAAGTATGGAGGATTTTCTTTTTACGACTACCACCGTTCCTTTTCCGCAAAGGCTGCTGCCAGACTCACACAGTTCCAAACAACAACAAATTGGAGTCTCATGGACACAGAGCTGTTCTGCCGCCATTTCGCCGGCTTACGCTCACCCCTGTGCGCGATTTGCCAGTCCTCCACTCACACTGCCACCTGGTGCGCCAATGTGACAACCAGACGTCCCTTCGAATTTCCCTCTACCTCCGGTGCTCTTCAGGGTCAGTCGGCCCCTGAACAAACGCCTCAGGTGGACAAATTCGGACGCCCAGTCCGAACCGTGGGAGGGGCAGCCATCTGCAATAATTACAATTACGGGTCCTGCAACTTCAGTCAGTGCCGCCTACTCCACATCTGCACCTTATGCCAAAGAGCGCACCCAAGAAACTTGTGCGAAGTCAAACAACAGAAGAGGGCATGACTAAGCCGGATCAACGTCTTATGGCTAGGACTCTACCTCACCTCACATCCCACCCCCTCCCTGGCCACCTACCTTATCCAGGGCTTCACAGTAGGCTTTCACACCGGCCTCATTTCTCTACCCCACAGTACTTACGAATGTGGGAATCTTCGTTCAGCAGCCATTGACGAACAAGCCATAGATCGGCTCTTACAAGCAGAAGTAGACCGAGAGTACGTTATAGGCCCTTTCACTCAGCCCCCTTTCAGCACTTGGAGAGTCAGCCCTATTGGGCTTGTCAAGGGCAAATTCACAAATAAATTACGTTTGGTGTACGACCTGTCTGCGCCTCATTCTTCCCACATCCCCAGTCTCAATTCCCTGATCCCCTCCGAAGAATTCTCCCTAAAATATTCCTCCGTGGACATGGCGATACAAGCAATCATCAAAGCAGGTACAGGTGCCTGGCTTTCCAAAGCTGACATCTCGGATGCCTTCAAGCTCCTGCCTATCCACCCATCCCTTTGGTGCTGGCATGGCATCAAGTGGAAGGAGGCATATTATTTTGCCACAAAACTGACGTTCGGTTCAAAGAGTAGCCCTTGGCTCTTCGACACATTCGCTCAGGCCCTTGCTTGGATACTGTTACACAAGGCTCAGTGCCAAGAAGTCATCCATTACCTGGACGACTTCCTACTAATAGAACCTCCCAGCAAGCCCCCAGAAGACCTCGACAAACTCAGAGTGATATTCGGAAATCTCAATGTTCCCATCGCCGAGCACAAAGTCGACGGCCCAGCACACAACATCACCTTTCTCGGGGTCAACTTAGACACCTGCGCTATGCAAGCCAGTCTCCCCCTCGACAAACTAACCCGCATTAGGGCGGCCCTTCACAAATTCACCCACACCAAGGGGTGCACCAAAAAGCAGTTGCAATCTCTCCTGGGAATGCTTAATTTCGCCATGCGAATTATTCCACAAGGCCGCACCTTCGTGTCACGCCTGCTGAGATTCCTGTCAGAAACACAAGACCCCGACCAGATCCTAAATCTAGACTCCGCAGCAATAGCGGACCTATGTGGGAGGAATTCCTGTCCGCCTGGAATGGCATATCCCTATTTATACCCATGGTTTCGGCCCAGTCACCTCAGGTGGTGACAGACGCTGCAGCCTCCACAGGTTTCGCGGCAATTTTTGGCCACCAATGGTTTTCAGGACCCTGGCCTCAACAGATACTGTTGATACCCGGCTTTATTCGAACATCTTCCCTCTTCGAACTCTATCCCATAGTGGTAGCTGCACAACTCTGGGGTCATCATTGGATAGGGCAAACCGTAGTCTTCACAACCGATAATCAGGCCACGGCAGACATCATTAACAAAGGCAGGTCCAAGTCCCTAGCAGTCATGTCCTTCCTGCGCAGATTGGTACAACTGTCTTTACAACATCAGTTTAACATACACTGTGCATTTATTCCAGGCAGATACAATTTAGCTGCTGACGCACTGTAACGTTTTAACTACACCTCCTTTTTCAAACAGGTTCCCGGAGCCGAACCAGTGTCGGCCCCTATCCCTGTCTGGTCACAACTGACCCTGGACTAGTTCAACATTTACAAGGAGCAACGCAGCTCATCAATCACTCACTCTCTCATAACACACTCAAAGCCTACCAGACAGCTTGGAAGGCGTTCAATAAATTTCTCACATCCTGCCGTAAAGGACCAACAGATGTCAAACAGGTACTGGCCTTCACTTCATACTGCCACACTCAGCTGGCCTTATCTTACAATACCATTCGGCTATACCTAGCCGGCATACAACATTTCTTGACGCTTCAAGACCCCACAAAACCTTCACTGTTCTCATCACACGCCATACGAGCCATCTTAAGGGGCATTCAGAAACAACAACCAGTGACCAGCACCAAGCGCTTACCCATTACGGGGCCCATCTTCAGGGATATGTCGACTATTCTGGCTACTTCGCCATTCGGTCTGCTCCCCAGCACGGTCCTACAAGCAGCCATATATTTGGCTTACTACGGGTTCTTGCAACCTGGCGAATTCACCTATAACAACCCCACAGAAAAAGTACTATGCAGACGGCACTTGCTTCGCTACCAAGACCATTTCATCCTTCACCTCGAGGTCTCTAAAACCCAGCAAACAGGCTCTGGAGTGAACATTCACCTGTACAAAACCAATAACAGCTGGTGTCCAGTCACCGTACTCAACCGTCTCCTGTCACTCCTGCCTGAACAACCGGACACCAGTCCTCTTCTACCATTCCCAGTTAAACCCTTAAGCGCCTGTCAGTTTGTAAAACACAAAAGGATACTTCTCCGCAATCTTCACCTTAACCCCAGTCAGTACTCCGGACACTCCTTTCGCATCGGAGCAGCCTCCGCAGCATCCCGCCATGGGGTTCCAGACCACGTCATCAAAAGACTAGGCAGGTGGAAATCAGCCTGTTTCGCCTGGTATATCCCCAATCCTCAAGTAGAGATGGCACAGGCATTCTCCAAATTGGCTCAATGAATAACTGAAAACCAATAAAATATTACACCCCTACCTGAATGTTTTTGCCCCCTTATTTTGGCATACCGGTCATTAGACCAAGGCACACTTTCAGGTCCATTTCATATGGTAAATCCACACTTCCAGGTCTATTTCCGATGGTAAGTCTTATCTTAATTATAAATGTTATCTATGTCCATATCGAACATAGGGCTCCAACCATACGTAGGAAGGCCAGTATGGTGGCCTGAATTTATGGGAGGAGCCCGGGGGGTATTTAAGCAGCCCGCTCACCTGTGGTGCTTGTAATCATTTCTTAAACCAGGGTATGCCCCCTTATTTTGGCATACCGGCCATTAGACCAAGGCACACTTTCAGGTCCATTTCATATGGTAAGTCCACACTTCCAGGTCTATTTCCTATGGTAAGTCTTATCTTAATTATAAATGTAATCTATGTCCATATCGGACATAGGGCTCCAACCATAAATATATATATATATATATATATATATATATATATATATATAGCTTCTTCAAGTTGGGTTGTACATTGCACTGAATACAGTAAACAAAGTATGTTAGATAGTATCAATGCTTCAGTATTCAGAATACTTTATTAATCCCAAAGGGAAATGATTAAATAAAGCAAAAAATTGTATTCAGTATATAAATAATATCATAGCACTGCAATGAAGGCTTACATGAAAACAAAGCTATATTGTGGACCGCTTGCAAAACCAGGTCTTGGGGGTGGAAATAGGAGCAAAAAGAAGGACAACAGGTCCAAACAGGCCCACACGACAAACGGTGATTAGGGTGACACACAATTTAATCCCCTGCAGGCCCCTCATGTGATCAAAGAGCTAAGATACGATGGAAGACCCACTTAACAATCAAAAACGCCAAGCAAGAAAAATCAAAATATCCTGAATACTTACCACACTGGACAGAGATTAGGTTAACCCCTAAAGGAAAAGATGCTGGTTGCTATAACACCAATGAGAGGGTATATCTACAGTATGTCCTAAAAAACCTCACTTGTATTGTGACTGTACACCTCAAAAGTGTATACTGTATGTGGAGGGGTCAACCTGCAAACATATACTGTACATACAGTCACTAAAAAGGAGAATTACCGGTGCAGAGCCCTCCACCACACTCAAACATGCCCATGGCAATATATACCATCTGGAAAAACAAAGTGGGGAAGAGGTGAAGAACATACTGGGAATCTCAATAACAGATGGAAAGTTCCAATACTGTGCAAGTTGACAAGGCAGACAATATCAAAAGCATTTTGTAGACTTTATTGCAAGCCTTCAATCAACAGCAGAATGGAGGTTCTATCATGGGAGGTAGTGAACCTTCTAGATTAATTAAAAAAAGGACCCAACTATTAAAACCAGAGGCAGCCAAGCATCTAGCATTATTTGAAAGTCAGGCTCTGTATTTTTCGCAAAACCAATTTTTGTTTGTTAGACTCTTAACCGCTTGCCGACCGTATACTGTATATGTACAGCGGCAATGCAGCTCTTCTACACAGGATCAGGTACATGATCTTGCACTTTCAGGTCTGTGGCACACATATGTGATGCTGGTGACCTGCTCCAGCTCTGATTAGACACTCCGGGGGCTGATCTGCAGGTACCCGTACCACCGATGTCCGCCGGCACCCACCAATCTTCAGGCAGAGAGCCAGCACGGTGATCTGTCTATGTAAACAAGTCTGATTGCCGTTCTGTCAGTAGGTAATGTGTTGATCCTGTGTCTCTGCAAAGCAGGAACGTGGACCAATGCCTTCCCATAGTAAAATCACCTCCCCCACAGTGAGATAACACATTGTTATGCACAAATTTAACCCTTTGATCGTCCTGATATTAACCCCTTCCCAGCCAGTGTCATTAGTACAGTAAGTTCGATTCGAACAACAGGTGTTCGCCTGTTCACCAAATAGCGAAAATTTGGGGTGTTAGCGGCAAATTTGAAAGCCACGGAACACCCTTTATAAGTCTATGGGAGAAATCAAAAATGCTAATTTTAAAGGTTAATATGCAAGTTATTGTTATAAAAGGTGTTTGGGGACCTGGGTCCTGCCCCAGGCGACATGTATCAATGCAAAAAAAAAAGTTTTAAAAATGTCCGTTTTTTCGGGAGCAGTGATTATAATAATGCTTAAAGTGAAACAATAAAAGTGAAATATTCCTTTAAATTTCGTACCTGGGGGGTGTCTATAGTATACCTGTAAAGTGGCACATTTTTCTAGTGTCTAGAACAGTCCCTGCACAAAATGACATTTCTAAAGGAAAAAAAGTCATTTAAAACTAGTCACGGCTATAATAAATTGTCTATGGGAGAAATCAAAAGTGCTAATTTTAAGGGTTAATATGCAAGTTATTGTCATAAAAGGTGTTTGGGGACACAAGTTTTGCCCCAGGGGACATGTATCAATGCAAATAAAGTTTTAAAAACGGCAGTTTTTTCTGGAGCAGTGATTTTAATAATGCTTAAAGTGAAACAATAAAAGTGAAATATTCCTTTACATTTCGTACCTGGGGGGTGTATGCCTATAGTATGCCTGTAAAGTGGTGTATTTTTCCTGTGTTTAGGACAGTCCCTGCACAAAATGACATTTCTAAAGGAAAAAAAGTAATTTAAAAGTAATAGCGGCTATAGTGAATTGTTGGGTCCCGGCAATACAGATAAAAGTCATTGAAAAAAAAGGGCATGGGATCCCCCCAGTCCATTACCAGGCCCTTTTGGGTCTGGTATGAATATTAAGGGGAACACCGTGCCAAAATTTAAAAGAAATGGCGTGGGGATCTCCGCAAATTCCATACCAGGCCCTTCAGGTCTGGTATAGATATTAAGGGGAACCCCGTGCCAAAATTTTAAAAAAATGGCGTGGGGGCCCCACAAAAATCCATACCAGACCCTTATCCGAGCACGCAAGGCCACAGGAAAAGAGGGGGGGACGAGAGAGCGCCCCCCTCCTGAAGTGTACCAAGCCACATGCCCGCAAAATGGGGAGGGTGCTTTGGGGTAGCTCCCCAAAGCACCTTGTCCCCATGTTGATGGGGACAAGGGCCTCATCCCCACAACCCTTGCCCGGTGGTTTTGGGGGTCTGCGGGCAGGGGGCTTATCAGAATCTGAAAGCCCCCTTTAACAAGGGGACCCCCAGATCCCATCCACCCCCCCGTGTGAAATGGTCACCGGGACCAGATGGCTTGCATCCGAGGGTACTTAGGGAACTCAGTCAAGTGATTGCCAGACCGTTGTTCCTAATTTTTACAGACGGTCTACTGACTGGAATGGTACCAGCTGATTGGAGAAAAGCCAATGTAGCACCAATATTTAAAAAGGGCCCAAAGTACATCCCTGGGAATTACAGACCAGTTAGCCTAACATCAATAATATATAAACTCTTGGAGGGGATGATAAGGGACTATATACAAGATTTTAGTAATAAGAACGATATAATTAGCAGTAATCAGCATGGATTCATGAAGAATCGTTCTTGCCAAACCAATCTACTAACCTTCTATGAGGAGGTGATTTGCCATCTAGATAAAGGAAGGCCCGTAGACATGGTGTATCTGGATTTTGCAAAAGCATTTGACACAGTTCCCCATAAACCTTTACTGTACAAAATAAGGTCCGTTGGCATGGACCATAGGGTAAGTACATGGATTGAAAACTGGCTACAAGGGCGAGTTTAGAGGGTGGTGATAAATGGGTGATTCATTTGTTCATAAACGACCTGGAGGATGGGATAAACAGTTCAATCTCTGTATTTGCAGACAATACTAAGCTAAGCAGGGCAATAACTTCTCCGCAGGATGTGGAAACCTTGCAAAAAGATCTGAACAAATTAATGGGGTGGGCAACTACATGGCAAATAAGGTTCAATGTAGAAAAATGTAAAATAATGCATCTGAGTGGCAAAAATATGAATGCAATCTATACACTGGAGGAGAACCTCTGGGGGAATCTAGGATGGAAAAGGACCTGGGGGTCCTAGTAGAGGATCGGCTCAGCAATGGCATGCAATGCCAAGCTGCTGCTAACAAAGCAAACAGAATATTGGCATGAATTAAAAAGGGGATCAACTCCAGAGATAAAACGATAATTCTCCCACTCTACAAGACTCTGGTCCGGCTGCACCTGGAGTATGCTGTCCAGTTCTGGGCACCAGTCCTCAGGAAGGATGTACTGGAAATGGAGCAGGTACAAAGAAGGGCAACAAAGCTAATAAAGGGTCTGGAGGATCTTAGTTATGAGGAAAGGTTGCGAGCTTTGAACTTATTCTCTCTGGAGAAGAGACGCTAGAGAGGGGATATGTTTTCAATATACAAATACCATACTGGTGACCCTACAATAGAAATAAAACTTTTTTGCAGAAGAACATTTAACAAGACTCGCGGCCACTCATTAAAATTAGAAGAAAAGAGGTTTAACCTTAAACTACGTAGAGGGTTCTTTACTGTAAGAGCGGCAAGGATGTGGAATTCCCTTCCACAGGCAGTGGTCTCAGCAGGGAGCATCGATAGCTTCAAGAAACTATTAGATAAGCACCTGAATGACCGCAACATACAAGGATATATAATATAATACTGACACATAATCACACACATAGGTTGGACTTGATGGACTTGTGTCTTTTTTCAACCTCACCTACTATGTAACTATGTAACTATGTGTCAAAATGGTACAAAAGACAAGACACAGCTTAGGACAAGTCCTTTATTAAAAAATAAAAAAATAAAAAAGTCCCACGAAGTCCATTCATCTTCTTCTCTCGCTCCGCTGATGGACAGAAAAAAAAAAAAAAAAACAAAGCCGGGCCCGACCCGCCTTCATGGGAGGCACCCACCGTATGATACGTCTTCATTTTGACAGTTCTTATATAACTGAGGGCGTGGCCACACGGTGACGTTCCTGGGTGACCCCTCCCCTCTCTGGTGCACAGGGACTTCCCCATGGCTTTCCTGGGGTGTCAGAGGGGGGTGGGGTCACCCGGGAACATCACCGTGTGGCCCCGCCCTCAGTTATATAAGAACTGTCAAAGCAAAGACGCGTCATACGGCAAATGCCTACCATGGAGGCGGGTCAGTCGCGGCTTTGTTTTTTTTTTTTTCTTTCTCGGTCCCTCGGCGGAGCGAGAGAAGAAGATGAATACTATAGACACATACATACTATAGACACCCCTCAGGTACAAAATTTAAAGGAATATTTCACTTTTATTGTTTCACTTTAAGCATTATTAAAATCACTGCTTCCGAAAAAACATCCAATTTTAAAACTTTATTTTGCATTCATACATATCCCCTGGGGCAGGACCCGGGTCCCCAAAACACTTTTTATGAAAATAACTTGCATATTAACCCTGAAAATTAGCACTTTTGATTTTTCACGTTTATGTCCCATAGACTTTAATAGTGTTCGAACAAATTTTTTGCCTGTTCGCATGTTCTGCTGCTAACTGAACTGGGGGGTGTTCGCCTCATCCCTAATTTTTAGCACTCATCACAGTATTGGTGTCACTGGTCCCCAAAAAAGCATCAGTTAGTGTCTGTTTTGTCCGCTGCAATATCGCAGTCCTACTATAAGTCGCTGATCGTGACCATTACTAGTAAAAAAATGTAAAAAATTAAAACTCCATAAACATATCCCATAGTATGTAGATGCTATAACTTTTGCTCAAACCAATCAATATACGCTTATTGGGAATTTTTTTTACCAAAAATATGTAGCAGAATAAATATTGATCTTAATTTATGAAGAAATTAGATTTTTTTACATTTTTTTTATTGGGTAAGTTTTAGAGCAGAAAGTAAGAAAATGTTTTGTTTTTTTTCATTTGTTGGTCTTATTTTGTTTATAGCATAAAAACCGCAGAGGTGATCAAATACCAACAAAAGAAAGCTCTGTTTATGGGAAAAAAAAGTATATACATTTTATTTGGGTACAGCGTTGCACGACCGTGCAATTGTCAGTAAAATACTGCCGTATCGAAAAAAAATGGCCTGGTCATAAAGGTGGGTAAATCTTCCGGACGTCAAGTGGTTAAATAGCAATGAAATTCACTTGAATCTGCCACGTAAATTTTATGGGATTATTGAGGGGGCATGGTCGTTATTTTTCTTGACATTAGCTTTCTGCTTCTTTTGTATGGAATTAAAACTGTCTCTCCATGCCTGAGTGGCTTAGAAAACCTTAACAAGAGTCAAGAGCAGAAAACAAGATTATTTGAAGAAGAGATCATTGTAGTTCCTAACAAACATAGCAACCGGTAATTGGGTTCCGGGCACTATCCAAGGTGGTGCTTAGAGAAAAGAGCCAGACTTAGCATTCCATCCACCTTTCCTTTAATTACATCACCCTAATGAGACACATTCTCTTCCCTCAAAGCAAAGAAGTAACGGGAAGCTAAGCTATTAAAGCACACAACCAGAAAAGAATCAATGGGGTGGCCTTATCAAGCAGAAAATACAACTTACTTTTATGGTCTTTTATTTACTTTTTCAAAGCAACAAAAAGGGGTAAATGATCAAAACAAAATAATTAGGTAGTGAAATAGTATGGTTTTGTTTGTGAGATATTTATGTATATAACACAATTAGAGACTATATGACAAAAGGAAAAGATCAGTCCTTGCAATTATATACTAGTTGCTAGCTGATCATTTTTGTGTTGGCATTTTCTGATTGCTGGTAGAATAAAGAATTTTCAAATTGCATTAAATAAGTACATTGGAATATTAAATAAAGCTAAAAACTTTAGCTTTGTGAACATAATAAAAAAACTTTGGCATCGAAGAAGTAGATTGAGTCTTTTAAAAGACTCCACCTGATAAAGGTTTAGCAAACCTTATTTGACATTCCAACTGCCATCTTTCCTAAAGAATTTACAGATAGGTTAGTGCAGTGTCGTGTTAAACTCAAAGGAGGGCCCTAGGCAATCAAAACCTTGGGGACCCCTCGCAGGTTTCTGGAGTTTTCTCTAGTGGGATAACATTTAACTAAGTAATATTTATGTTGGCCACTAGCCGGAGATGACCATCGCTACTGTACTTGACACATATGTAGGTTGCACGAAAAAACATTTTTACCAACTGACAGCTGAAGAAGATGAGATTTTAAGAGACAAACTGTAATGTGAACCAGATGGCTATGGTTTATATACTTTAAAGTGTCACTAAACCCACATCACTAAAAACTATCAATAAATGGTATATTACATGCTGTTCATACTCAGTCACTATGAGATTTGTTTTCTGTATTCTGCACTAACCTGGTTGATCCTGCTGCTCTCTATCTCCTCCTTCTGTCCAAGTCCCCAATGCAGCTAGGGATTTTGCAGAGCAGTGTTGGCAGCTCTACACATGCTCAGTTTTCAGTGAGTTTCTATGCGGAGGATTTCCTCCCTTTTACATCTGAGCAGCCCATGTGACTATAGAGTCATACATGTGGGCGTATACACAGTGGTAAAAGACAGCACACTCCCTCCCACCTCCTCACTGCCCACTAGCCAGCTAAACACATTTGGGTTGGTATTTTACATGCAGACATTGTGCATTCCCTGAAATCAGTACTGGGGTTTTTAATTGCATCCACTGACACTAATATTGGGGGTATTATAGCACTCACTGACACCAATGTTGGGGGTTATGATTGCATCCACTGACACTAAGGGGTTATACCTTTTCCAGTTTATTATTGCATCCATTGCATCCACTAACACCAATGCTGGGGGTTACTTGTGCACCCACTGACACCAATGCTGAGGGTTATTAGTTCGTCCACTGACATTAATGCTGAAGACTATTATTGCATCCACTGACACCAATATTGAGGGTTGTTCTCACTGACACCAATGTTGGGGGTTATTATTACACTCATTGAAATCAATGCCTGGGGGTTACAATTGCATCCATGCACACCAAAAATGAGTGCTCTTACTGTGCCCACTGACACGGTGTTGGGAGTTATTATTATATCTACAGACATTAATGTTAAGGTGTTATTATTGCTTTCACTGACACAAATGCTGGGGGTTATCGTTGTGTCCACTAACACCAGTGCTGAGCATTATTACTGTACTTACTGAAACCAATGCTGGAGGTTTTTTTATTGTGTCCAAACAAGTAAAACACATAAATCAAGGATCAAGGATCAGGAATCTTACCCCATTAAATATAATCAGTGAGAAAAAAATGCTATTGAGGTATCAAACTTTCACATTTTATACATACACAGAGTTCAGTTTAATACCATATATAAAATTAGAAGAAATGGCCGCACACATCACTGTAGATCAAAATCCTCTTTATTTGGACATCCAAAAAACACCGGCCATCAGAATGCTGGGTAGACGAGTTTCGCACACTTCACACGCGCTTAGTCATTGCATTCCGATGCCTGTTGTTTTTGAGATATCCAAATAGAGAGGATTTTGATCTACAGTAGTGTGCGGCCATTTCTTCTAATTTCATTTTGTGCGGAGGCGAGCACCTACTGGATCATTAGGCTTCCTGTTCTCACCTGGAGCGGCGGGTTTTCTTTTTCCATTAATACCATATATAACCAGGGGATATAATCTGCCGCTTTTCAAAGCGCAGCCCACACAGAGAGGACAATGTCCTAAACATCCAAACCGGTGTGGGAGATAACAGTATCCACAGAGTTGCACGAATGCCGAGCCAGCCGACAAGGCAAGCGCAAGGCAATCGCAAGGCAAGCGTAAGGCAAGCGCGGCGGCGCACCAGAGCTGACGTGGGCTGAGATGAGCCTCAAGGGTGGAAGAGATCATGGAGGCTGGATTCCAACGCAAGACCTGGGGTTTCCATGATGAGATGTTTTGTGGACATGCGCTTTATTAAGGACGTGATGCTATGTGAATGGTTTTATAGTGCCAGTGCTTGGTAATTCAAGTTTTTGGTGTTTTTATTGTGTCCACTGACACCAATGTTAAGGGTTATTATTGTACTCACACCAATTCTGGTAGTTATTATTGAGTCCACTGAAACTAAATGGTGGTGGTTATTATTGCATCCACTGTAGCTGATGTTGAGGGTTATTAGTGCACTCACTGACACCAATGCTTGTAGTTTTTATTACTGCCACTGAAATCAATGCTTGAGTTGTTGTACTCCAGCTTCTTCAGTATGAATTGCAATATGATGTGTAAAATGCAGCAGGACCAAACTTTTTGGGCATCAGGGTGCATTATAGCCCATTCATTATGAGTGAGCTGCCTAACTTTAGCAATGCATCTCAATGCACAAAAATACACTGCTAATGTGCAGCCATTTGAAAGTGTCAGAGGCCTCACTTTAGGCCTTCTGT
The DNA here is from genome assembly GCF_042186555.1 of Aquarana catesbeiana. Taxonomy (NCBI): domain Eukaryota; kingdom Metazoa; phylum Chordata; class Amphibia; order Anura; family Ranidae; genus Aquarana; species Aquarana catesbeiana. The sequence continues at coordinate 48,273,275 of NC_133330.1, forward strand.
AGTTTTCAAGTTATCTGGGGCCTCATTTTTTTTTAATAGGAGGCTTCCAAATTCCAATAAGCCCCCCACCCACAGATTGCTTTCAATAGCGAGTTTATGCATGTTTTCGTGCATAGGAATTTCATAAGAACTCACATGTCTATGGCACAGAGCGAGAATTCCTGACCAAATGCAAACACTATCCCCAAAATACATGCAAATGTATGCAGATGCATCCCCTGTGTGCGGCTGCTAATAGTCCAGAAGTAAAAAAAATGCACTATTCAAATTCACACAAATCCTCTTTAATGTGATATTGATTTAAAATGTATTCTGCTTTAATGCTAAAAAAGCAAGCTTATTATGTTATGAAAAAGGAGAATAATCAGTTCTTCCAGGTGTAATATCAAATGTCACTTCTCTTCTCATTTACAATCTCCAAGCAAAGAATGACAATGCATTCTTCATGCTAAGCTCTTTAGCAGAAAGATTGTATTAAATATAAGACAGTTCTGTCATTTCTTGGTGCAAAAACTTTCATACTTGTCATTTTTGCAACATTTTGATTTGTTGTACTCAATAAACCATGCCATTATATCATGATCAACGTGTTAGTACTGATAAGTATGGTATTTAAATGTGTTTATTAAAATTCATAAAGTTTATTCATAGTCAAAAACTTTTTAAACTTTCTTTTTATTTTTTTTTATCAATTTTTGTTTTCTGTACACAATACAAGAGAGTGAAATATTGTCATCAGCATAACAATGAAAGGCATTTTTTCTTCGTTGTCATTCTTATGTAGCGCTGGTAGATTTGCAATCCACTGCATGTTAGGTAAATTTAGTACATTGTGCGTTAGGAAGGTTAAAGTTTGCCTCTGTTCCAGCTTGGCTGACGTTGCGTGTGTTTCCGTGCTGACCGGTGGGTGTCGCTGTTGCCACTGGTCAGGGTTGGAAAGGCAACGTGTTGAAGCGAATGGATCTCTGTCCCGGAGGCACGCTTGGTGGAGGTGGTCCTCCGAGTTGCATTCTGGGCGAGAGTATTTATGGGACAGACGCCATATTTTGGCCGAGGAAAGGTCCTGAGCTGTCAGTCCTGTGTGACGAAGCTGGACAGCCGAGGAGATACCAGGGGAGGACCCGTTTTGGAGAGATCACGCGGCGTGCTGGTCTATAGAGGGGCCTGGTGACTCGGTTGGAGGACGTATCCAAAAGTAACTATACAGCATAGTGTTGCCGGCTCGGCTTAAAGGTTCAAGCACTGTGACTGACTTTCACTATAGAAAAACCTATACATCCTGTGGCAGAGGATTGTATGGATTTTGTTCCCAAATGAGTCTGTGGCAAAGACTTTGATTCATGCTGCCTGCTGGCTGCTAGACTGGTGAGAGAGGCCTATCCAGATGAGCAAGGAGTGTGTCCCACGAGGGGAGCGCATTCCAAATAGTATTTAAATTCTACCAGGACATGTTGTCAAGAGAACCCTACCAGAGAATATTTGAGTTTCTTCTGCAAGTTTCCTTTCTACCTCTTTCCTGCTACTTCCTAAGTCGTTTGTTTAATAAAGCATTGAAAACGTACTCCAGTGTTGGTGCGTGTGTTGTCCAGGAGTAAACTCAATGGAACCCTAGACCCGGTGCCGGTGAAACAGAGGGAAGCAGAGTGAAGGTAACAGACCCGCTTAAATCAGCAGCTCCACCGTGAGTTAGTGCTACACTTACATAAAAAAAGTCACGATTATAGGATCTTAAAATATAAAGGTGACAAGTTTTAAGTGAGAGAGGGGTAGAGAAGGAAGCGCCACCTGAGTGTAGTATTAACAAATGGCCTTCTCTCAACCTCCCTGCAAGCCCTCCTCCCTGGACAATCCCTCCCCTGGATACCGAACCCGGAAGCGGACGGACGACCTATGACGTGACGCACGCCCCACGTGCGCTTCACGCCGGCCCCTAGTCTCTTCCTGATGGCCACAGAAAGGAGCTCCCGGCTGGTAATCCACCTTCTGCAGCCCAGCATCCCTGCAGCGTCACCACCACAGGATCAGAGGGAACACCGAGGACCACATACCTATACAGATGAGCCTTTTAAATGTTTTTATCCTGTAAGTGTGTTTTTACCTGGTGTCATTAAACATCATTTGTTAATACTACACTCAGGTGGCGCTTCCTTCTCTACCCCTCTCTCATCCATCACAGAGCCAGCTCTCTGAGGACAGCAGCCGCCTAGCCTACCAGCCTACTTTAACCATTACATTACCGGTTACCACTTAACCCTTGAACTTCCAGCCTGTCCCCTATGGACTAAGTTGCTCAGCCCTTTATATCTCCTGTTATATATGGACTTGTGTGTTTGCGCTTACAGTTACCAATACTCTGTTTACAAGTTTTAAGTGAGCATGTTTAATCCTTAAGATGAAGTTAACTAAAAGTTCACCAACATTATAGGTAGTAGAATTCAAAGAACCAATGTTCACGTTGAATAATAATAATATTAGTGTATCCTCTCCTAGGTAGGTGCTAGGAGTAGTGTAGAATAGTTTTTGGTTTCTCTACCTAACAGAGGGACAGCTAGATACATTTAATTGCTGAGAGCTGTGATCAGCTAGTGTAGCTTGCTCAGTGTGCTCTGGTGCTTCTCATGCTGTCTTGAATTTCTCTGTGTCCAAGCAACCAGAGAAGGTTCTGGATAATAAGCAGAAACCATGCAGATGGGAGCATGAATATTCATACAACAGTGGCCAATTACAAGGGAAGGTGCCCCTATGCATGCTGGGTGCCTGTATTTATATTCTAGGGGCACATGGGCTCAGGGTCTTTCCTAAAGCAGGATTGCACCAGCTAGGAGAGAGGCTGCTGTCTCCCTGGCACTTGCTGCCATGTGGCCTCAGGTGGGCGACCTGAGGGGCTGAATTGAGAGACATTGTGCTGCCATGCAGACTCAGGTTGGAGTCCTGAGGGCCTGAAGTTAGTCAGAGTGACCCTGGTTCTGCAGAGAGCTGGCTGAAAGGGCAGTCTATTCATGATCTGGTCTGGTATCACTGGTATATAGTGTTGCTTGGAATTCGAGAGCAGTACAGACAACTTAAAGGTTCTATAGACTTGTGCTTTTAACCTCTTATGGTGTGCTATATAGTCAGCTGAGGGTATGAACAAGGGAATATTGGCCCGTGTTCTTAAGAGCTTTTCCAACTGTTTGCTACTGCATAGGACTTTGCTCAGTTCTACTACTTTTGGACTGCCAAACAGTCTGCTGTAACTGGGTTGTACCTGTTGAGCTTTGCCCTGCTACTACTACTACTACTGAGGTTCTTTGCTCACTCCTAATTCTGCTTTATACTTCTTTCAAGGAGAAGTCTACTATCTGCTTTCAGCAAGGACTTCACCAGAGATTAACCAAGAGATCAGCTAGATGTCCTCAAATGTGAATAGTTCTATTTCCTGTAGTATCCCACTAAATCCCCTTCCCTATCTTTATCCTTATCCTACCTTGTGCCTGGCTGCAGGGCAAAAGTTGGGAAGACCTGGGCAATTCACCAGCGGCTCCTTGTGGCCTGGCTGCAGGGCAAAAGTTGGGAAGACCTGGGCAATTTACCAGCGGCTCCTTGTGGGGTAGCACTACATTAGACTGATGCCGCGTACACACAAGTAGATTTCTCATCGAAAAAAGATATGATGGCTTTTCCGACGGGATTCTGCTCAAGTTTGCCTTACATACACACGGTCACGCAAAAGTTCACTGAAATTACGACCGTCAAGAACGAGGTGATGTACAACACTACGATGAGACGAGAAAATGAAGTTTAATGCTTCTGAGCATGCGTAGAATTGTTTCCGAGCATGCGTAGGGATTTTGCGCGTCGGAATTGCCACAGACGATTGCATTTTCGGATAGGAAGTTTTCCCAACCGAAAAATTGAGAGCATGCTCTCAATCTTTTGCTGGCTGGAATTCTGCCAGCAAAAGACTGATGGTGCATACACACGGTCGCATTTTCCGACGAAAAAACTCTCATCGGTCTTTTGCGGGCAGAAATTCCGATCGTGTGTACGCGGCATAACAATTACAGTGATAGTAAACTCATGAAAACAAGTTTCTTCCTGCAAGGCAATATCATGATGTGCTAGTATGCATTCATTTTTAATTGCATCCCAAGGCACCTAGCTAGCACACCATAATGTACATATGCTTTAGCTGACCATAACACACATGTTTGTTAGTTCACCACAACGCACAAATGTGAAACAAAAGAATGGTATAGCTCTGTTTTTTTTGTTCTGATAATCAACATGCAGACCTTGCCACTTTCAGCTGTGGGCTCTAACCATCTGTCTGAAGAATTCCACCTTCGTAGCATCTGTCCCGACAGTTAGTTGGCTGTTGTCCAGGTGACAAATTCCACTGAACTTAGCGACACAATCAAAGGAAAGATGTCCACAACCTTTGCTGTCAGGACCTTATGCTACGTTGTAAGTTTCTATGCAGAAAGCATGTCCTATTAGAGTTATTATTACAAAGTGAATTTTTTTTTTTGACCACACATTCAAAAATTTTAGTTGTATGTGTCAATACTTTTGTAGTAAGAATTATGTAACTATAACAACATTTTGTATGCAATACCACTTCAACTGAAGATTACCATTAAATAATAAAAAAAGCTACTGAATTCTATTGTATCATGCAACATAAGGAGATCAATCAAAACTGCTCACACAAGATAACGTTGAAGGTCACAAAAACATTGTTCAGATTTCCACTGAAACAATTAAATGGAGCTGAAACTGCTTTCAAAATTCTTAGCGGAGCCTATCCAATCGACCTCAAAGAGTACAATGACCAATACAGCAGCTATTTCCTAGTTGAAGGTGCATATTGTTTGGCATTCAAGAGAGCATTCATTTAGGTTGAGTTATAGAATCAATTATATGGTGAAAGTATTACCCATAACACCCATAACAGGATATTTTCTTATGGTTTTTATAGTATAGGTTGGAAGATTTTAAGTTGCCTTTAATTCTGAATCATGCTCAATAGCTTGTAATGTTGAAAAAAAATCAATCAAAAGGGTCCATTCACCTAAAAGAGATATTAAAGATATGAATGGGAACACTTATAATCGCCACAAATAGATTATAAAAGAAAGACCTAAAGTGGAGAGATCCCACTGACCTTTTAATAATAATAATAGTCCAACTCTTATTTTTAAAAATGGCAATGCCTGTCTACTGAACAACCAGTCAACAATTCTAAGGAGAGAGGAAATAAACATCCTATAAAAATGTTGCTGCATGAAGGGTATCCATCATAAATACATTCCAGCTGCATCTAAAAACAAAAAAAAAGTGTGCAATAACTTACAGTCCTTTTTATTTATTAATCAGCCACAACCTGAGTAAAAAAAAGCCTGTTTCCTGCCAGCATGCTGTAGAGAAGGACCATGGTTCTCTATGTAAAAGCAGTAGTCTCCGCAAAGGTTTGACACTCCCTCTGCTGAGTCAGTGCACAACTTCTCCAAGAGAGACCACTGCTTCCACACAGAAAATAATGGTCTTTTCCTGCATTATGCTGACAGGGGACAGGCTTTTCTATTCAGACTGTAGCTGCTTTCTGGGGAAAAAAAAAGTACAAAAAAACTGTAATGCTGCGTACACACGATCGGACTTTCCGCCAACAAAACCGTGGATTTTCGTTCGAAGGTTGTTGGCTCAAACTTTTCTTGCATACACACGGTCACACAAATGTTGGCCAACAATTCCGAACGTGGGAACGTGGTGACGTACGACGAGCCGAGTAAAAGAATGTTCATAGCCAGTGCGGCTCCTTCAGCTTGATTCCAAGCATGCATGAACTTTTGTGCGATGGATTGTGTACACGCGATTGGACTTTCCGACAACAAATTTTTGTTGGCGGAAAATTTGAAAACCTGCTATCAAACATTTGTTGATGGAAAGTTCGACAGCAAATGTTCGATGGAGCGTACACACGGTCGGACTTTCCAACAACAAGCTCACATCCATTTCCCGTCGGAAAATCCGACAGTGTGTACACGGCATTAAAATGTGCACCCCTTTTGCTTTAATGCACCTAAATTATTTTTAGGTCATTTAAACTAAATTATCAGTCGGGTTTTAACTACTTTTGTATCCCTTATACTAAACCACGTACTTAAAGTATCAGAAAGAGAGTATTGGGAAATCTCTCCAATGAGGACACAGGCAACAATGAACTGCATTTTAGTATAATAGGGAATAGAAGAATCCCAGTCAACTTTTAATTCCTGTTTGTGCCTGGTGACCCCTTTGCCTCTTTCCATGTTCTGCCATTATTGAGGCTCACAGTAAAGACAAATATCCCATAATGGAATAGCAGACAGCATTAAAAGCTGGTAGAGGTTCCAAACCTTCCATATTCATTGAAACTGTAAAAAAAAGTCTGACTGCAGTTGATATTTAACCTTACATTTAAAGCGGATGTAAACCGCTGGTTGTTTTTTTTTATTTTCGAAACTGCAAGGTAAAGGCATAATGTGCTAGTGTGCATCGCATACATGCACATTATGTGAAACTTACCTGAAACAATGACATTGCATCGCTGGAGGCAGCGTCCATCTTCACACGTCTTCCTTCCGGGTCTGTGGATTCCGGCTTTGTGACTGGCCAGAGCCGTGATGACGTTACTCCAGCGCATGCGCAGGGGAACCATCATTCTCGGCACAGGGTTCTGAAGAAACAGCATGGATGGCGCATGCGTCGATGACGTGTTGGCTGCATATATAGTAAATATCTCCTAAGTGGTGCACATTTAGGAGATATTTACAGTACCTATAGGTAAGCCTTATTATAGGCCATTCAAACACATGAATATGCTTTGATCTAAACCATTCCATTGTAGCTCTGGCTGTATGTTTAGGGTCATTGTCCTGCTGGAAGGTGAGCCTTTGCCCCAGTCTCAAGTATTTTGCAGACTCTAACAGGTTTTCTTCTAAGATTGCCCTGTATTTGGCTCCATCCATCTTCCCATCAACTCTGACCAGCTTCCCTGTTAAAGAAAAGCATCCCCAACAACATGATGCTGCCACCACCATGTTTCACGGTGGGGATCCCAATATAATACATTTACGTTTTTGGTTGTAAAATGACAAAATGTGGAAAATGTCAAAGGGTGTGAATACTTTTTTAGGGCACTGTATATATATATATATATATATATATATATATATATATATATATATATATATATATATATATATATATACACACAGATTAGGTCATAAGTTAACATACCCTGGCAGATTTATGATTTCTTTGCCATTTTTCAGAGAATATGAATGATAACTCAAAAACTTTTCTTTCACTCATGGTTAGTGTTTGGCTGAAGCCATTTATTATCAATCAACTGTGTTTACTCTTTTTAAATCCTAACCACAACAGAAACTACCCAAATGACCCTGATCAAAAGTTTACATACCCTGGTGATTTTGGCCTGATAACATGCACACAAGTTGACACAAAATAGTTTGAATTTCTATTAAAGGTAACCATCCTCACCTGTAATCTCTTGTAATCAGTGCGTGTGTGTATAAAAGGTTAATGAGTTTCTGAACTCCTGACAGACCCTTGCATCTTTCATCCAGTGCTGCACTGACGTTTCTGGATTCTGAGTCTTGGGGAAAGCAAAAGAATTGTCAAAGGATCTGCTGGAAAAAGGTAGTTGAACTGTAAAAACAGGAGAGGAATATAAAAAGATATCCAAGGAATTAAGAATGACAATCAGCAGTGTTCAAACTCTAATCAAGAAGTGGGAAATGAGGGGTTCTGTTGAAACCAAACCACGGTCAGGTAGACCAACTAAAATTTCAGCCACAACTGCCAGGAAAATTGTTCGGGATGCAAAGAAAAACCCACAAATAGCTTCAGGTAAAATACAGGAATCTCTGAAAACATGTGGCGTGGCTATTTCAAAATGCACAATAAGGAGGCACTTGAAGAAAGATGGGCTGGATGGTTGAATCACCAGAAGAAAGCCATTACTATGAAAATGCCACAAAGTATCCCGCTTACAATACGCCAATCAGCACAAGACAAGCCTCAAACCTTCTGGCATAAAGTCATTTGAAGTGATGAGACCAAAATTTAGCTTTTTGGCCACAACCATAAACGCTTCATTTGGAGAGGAGTCAATGTGGCCTATGATGAAAGGTACACCATTCCTACTGTGAAACACGGAGGTGGATCGCTGATGTTTTGGGGATGTGTGAGCTACAAAGAAACAGGAAATTTGGTCAAAATTGATGACAAGATGAATGCAGTATGTTATCAAAAAATACTGGAGGAACATTTGCATTTATCAGGCAGGAAGCTGTGCATGGGACGTACTTGAACGTTCAAACATGACAATGATCCAAAACACAAGGCCAAGTCGACCTGTCATTGGCTACAGCAGAATAAAGTGAAGGTTCTGGAGTGGCCATCTCAGTCTCCTGACTTTAATATCATTGAGCCACTCTGGGGAGATCTCAAACGTGCAGTTCATGCAAGACAACCCAAGAATGTACAGGAAATGGAGGCTTTTTTCCAAGAGGAATGGGCAGCTTTACCATCTGAGAAGATAAAGAGCCTCATCTACAAATACCACAAAAGACTTCAAGCTGTCATTGATGTTACAGGGGGCAATACACGGTATTAAGAACTAGGGTATGTAAACTTTTGATTAGGGTCATTTGGGTAGTTTCTGTTGCCATTATGATTTAAAAAGAGTAAACACGGTTGATTCATAATAAATGGCTTCAGCCAAACACTAACCATGAGTGAATGAAAAGTTTTTGTGTTATCATTCATATTTTATGAAAAATGGCCAAGAAATCATAAATTCTGCCAGGGTATGTAAACTTATGAGCACAACTGTATCTGTATTAATGTCTACATTAGCTTATAAAAGAGTAAACCTCCATTGATTAATACATCCCCAATGCTCAAATGAGGAGCTCTGAAAATGAAACCTTTATTTTGTCCATATATGATATATATATATATATATATATATATATATATATATATATATATATATATATATATATATATATATATATATATAGTATCTCACAAAAGTGAGTACACCCCTGACATTTTTGTAAATATTTTATTATTTATTTTTATTATTTATTTTATTATTTATGTCTAAACCACTGGCAACAAAAGTGAGCACACCCCTGTGAAAAGTGAAAATGTCCAAATTGAGCCCAAAGTGTGAATATTTTGTGTGGCCACCATTATTTTGCAGCGCTGCCTTGGGCATGGAGTTCACCAGAGCTTCACAGGTTGCCCATTGAGTCCTCTTCCACTCCTCCATGATGACATCACAGAGCTGGTGGATGTTAGAGACCTTGCGCTCCTCCACCTCCTGTTTGAGGATGTCCCACAGATGCTCAATAAGGATTAGGTCTGGACACATGCTTGGCCAGTCCTTCACCTTTACTCTCAGCTTCTTTAGCAAGGCAATAGTTGTCTTGGAGGGGTCTTTGGGGTCGTTATCATGTTGGAATACTGCCCTGTGGCCCAGTCTCCGAAGGGAGGGGATCATGCTTTGCTTCAGTATGTCACAGTACATGTTGGCATTCATGGTTCCCTCAATGAACTGTAGCTCCCCAATGCCGGCAGCACTCATGCAGTCCCAGACCATGACACTCCCACTACTACACTCACTGCTTTACATTGAAGTGTCATTTCTTCATTGTTGTCACATGAAAAGATATAATAAAATATTTACAAAAATTTGAGGGATGTACTCACTTTTGTGAGATACTGTATATATATCTATATCTATATCTATATCTATATCTATATCTATATCTATATTATAACATATATGGACAAAATAAAGGTTACTTTTCAGAGCTCCTCATTTGAGCATTGGGGAATACTGGATGTATTAATCAATGGGGGTTTACTCTTTTATAAGCTAATGGAGACATTAAACAGCAGTCATTTGTTTTGCCTATATAAGCCGACAAGTCAAATGGTACTCTAGAGTCCAATTCCCTGCATCAGAACTGTTTTGGCAATACATTAGAGGAGCTGAGCGCCTGCTCACATGATAGCCATCAGCTTGAACATAACTACAAGCAACAATTAGCGTTTTGCCTGCCTGAAATAATTATATAATTAGGTCTTTAGAGAATGTATCCAAAAGCATGTTTTGGATTGAGGTAGTCCGAGCAGTATTATTCACACTTCTCACTGAGATATGACAAAATATTTTATGTAAATAATATATCTGAACAGAAAAAAAAAAAGTTTTATAGAATGTGTACACTTACAAAATATAGCTAGTTGTATTTACATTAATTGTTCTTGCTCTGTAATGGTGAATACATTTCAAGCCATTTTTTCAGTTTCAATGAGTGTCAAGAAGATTCCCCAGTTTTTATATCCACAGAGGTAGCATTGACACATGAAAGCCAGCCATACATGGATCAAAATTCAGCCAGTTCAGAAGGGACTAGTCAAATTTCGATCCATGTTTGGGCACCCTGGTTGTACACAAGCCGATCTATTAACCAAGTTTTTCCCAGATGTTTAGTGCCGCCTGCTATAGCTAGTAACTAATGCCAGCAGAACACAATAGCACTATGGGAGAGAAGGGAACACAGTCAGTATTAATGGGGAAATCAAGCCATTTTCTTTCCAACTACCCATGATGAAAGGCAGGAAAACTGCATAATCTATGGCCTGTCTAAGCCAACCCTCATGGAATGTAAATATGTTAATTGTCTAATAAAAAGGTGTGAAATATGAAAGTTGTGGAATCACATTGTTCTATTTACTTAATATCATCCTTGTTGTCAGGAAATCTACATAGGTGTTAATTTTTTCGATTTACATGGACAAAAGTGTTCACAAACTGCTGGAGTAGAGATGTTAAAATGTCATTGCATGTGGAAGACAGATGCTGTTGAAGGCCTCAACCCCTTTTCAGGGACGGTTGTTCCAGTTTGACATTGGTGGCCTCTTTTACTTTTCATGCAAATCAGTTTTCCTCTCTGTTCAAAATGGACACCTCTATGTGTAAGGAGGCTCGTGATTGGCAATAAACTGCTCAACTCCCCACCCTGCTTCTTCTTGAATAGGATAGGACAGCTACCCACTTGCTGGTAATTGTTTCCCTTCGCCATATCGTGACGAACTCCTGGCCATAGGCCCACTCACGACAACCCTGGCCTAATATTTAAAAATAAAAAAAATGTTCACACAAGAAATATATTTTCCACACTTTACTATAGCTTTCAAATGGCTGTGACTTCTATCATCACATTGACAGATACAGATAGAGATAGAACTCCTCAGCACAGAACACCATACATAGGAATAGGGATGAGCGGAAAACCCCCTTGTTCAGTTCGCAGCAGAACATGCGAACAGGCAAAAAATTTGTTTGAACACGCGAACACCGTTAAAGTCTGTGGGGCACGAACGTGAAAAATCAAAAGTGCTAATTTTAAGGGGTAATATGCAAGTTATTGTCATAAAAAAGTGTTTGGGGACCCGGGTCCTGCCCCAGGTAACATGTATCAATGCAAAAAAAGTTTTAAAAATGTCTGTTTTTTCGGGAGCAGTGATTTTAATAATGCTTAAAGTGAAACAATAAAAGTGTAATATTCCTTTAAATTTCCTATCTGGGAGGTGTCTATAGTATGCCTGTAAAGTGGCGCATGTTTCCCGTGTTTACAACAGTCCGAGAGCAAAATGACATTTCTAAAGGAAAAAAAGTCATTTAAAAGTACTAGCGGTAGCACCGGCAGCTATAATGAATTGTCAGATCTCTGCAATACTCATAAAAGTCATTTTAAAAAACGGCATAGGGTTCCCCCACAGTGCATTACCAGGCCCTTTGGGTCTGGTATGAATATTAAGGGGAAACCCGAACCAAAATTAAAAAAAAAAAAATACGGGGGGGTCCCCCCAAATTCCATACCAGGCCCTTCAGGTCTGATATCGATATTAAGGGGAACCCCGCGTCACAATTAAAAAAAATAAATGGCATGGGGGTCCCCCTCAGAATCCATACCAGACCCTTCAGGTCTGGTATGGATTTTAAGGGGAACCCTGTGCCAAAATTTAAAAAAAATGGCATGGGGTCCCCCTAAAATTCCATACCAGACCCTTATCCGAGCACGCAACCTGGCAGGCCACAGGAAAAGAGGGGGGTGAGAGAGCGCCCCCCCCTCCTGAACCGTACCAGGCCACATGCCCTCAACATGGGGAGGATGTCCCCATGTTGATAGGGACAAGGGCCTCATCCCCACAACCCTTGCCCAGTGGTTGTGAGGGTCTGTGGGCGGGGGGCTTATCGGAATCTGGAAGCCCCTTTTAACAAGGGGACCCCCAGATCCCAGCCCCCCTGTGTGAAATGGTAATGGGGTACAAATGTACCCCTACCATTTCACAAAAAAGTGTCAAAAATGTTAAAAAAGACAAGAGACGGGTTTTGACAATTCCTTTATTAATGTCTTCTTCTTTCCCCGTTTCTTATTCCATCCTCTTCTGGTCTTTATTCGGTTTTCTTCCTCCATCTTGTTCTTCCCCCGCTTCTTCCTTATACCTTACCTTGGCTTCAGCTTTTCTGGCTGCATAGCCCGGAGGTCATAGGCTTTCCACACCACACTTCTAGTATGTTATTATGCTATTATTTTTGCATAAGGACCTGAGCACACTAATGCACACAACAATTTGGCCCCTCCCGGTCTTGCTTTGTGTTCTCTCTTCTCATTTGTTGACTACAGTATTTATTAAACAAGTATTATTAAACAAGTGGCAAAGATTGAAAGTGGTTCCCACAGTGAACTTCCTGTAAGGGGATAATTACACAATTACATAGTTAAATCTTGGGTAAGGCTGGATAAAGACAGCAGTCTATCCAGTTCATCCTGTGGCAGCACTACATTCATCACCTTCTAGTAATGCTGATTAACATATTCTACAAGATGGCATATGGATAGTATGAAATAATACAAAAGGTGGTGCAGATTTGCATGTATACACAATTATTGGCTTGTAATTTCAGTGAGTTTTCCGTTTTGTTTAAAACTTTTTCTACCAAAAACAATAAAAAAACATTTTGGGAGGATGGATAACGTAAAGAACAAATCACAAAGTGAAGTAACCTATAGCAATCAGAAACAATCATTTATTGATATGCTCAATCCCAGTTTCTTGCCATGGGTTGTGACACTTTGTAAGAACTTTGCTCTTTCAAAGGACTTTTGACTAAGCCCAATGCTTCTAACCAAGACTGAGTAGACATGATCAAGAAAGTTACATTTTTAAATGACGGTATAAGATTAAGTCATTCATGAATTTATCTCTTGCCTCTATCAGTGTCATTGCCTGCAGCAATATCCAGTAACAAATTAGATCAGACAAAAACACGATTCTAGCAAATCATTTATTCCGAGGTGCACATTTAGAAAATTAATTAGTGTTAATAAAAAAGCAGTATGTTGCCTTACATTCAGTGTGATGTTTAGGTTCCTTCAGCTAATTATTTGTTGAATTATTTAGTAAATAGATAAGTAGGGCATTCAAAAAACAATAATCATTGACTTATTGGGTAATTCAGACTATAAAAGTCTCAGTCTTGAAGTTAATATTTGCTTTTTCAAGCCAATAATACAATGGAAAGTTAAAAATAACAAAAATTGTAAATTAATTTGGTGCAGCCTTGGTGAGTATACTAACAAAAAAATATTGAAATAGTTCAGGACATTTGGCTTTTGGAATATAAAAATTTTATTTAGACTTGTTTTGTCAATAGCAGTTATTTGCAGTAACAGTTTGCTTAACTCACATTAAATGAACATTAAATGTCTGACTTGTAGTTAAGAGTCTGGGCAAACATTTCTATAAAAAAAATGGCATTTTTGGCAAATAACATAAATTAGAAAATGTAATAACTTGGATTGATAAATAAAATATTTCAAGGGGGCGTGGCTTGGATGGAAGCACACTAGAGGAGCTACGGTGATCACACAGACTTACAGCCTGATACCCAACCTCTGAGATACCAATGCCGGGTAAAAAGCTCTACAGCACCCCACACTCATATTTCTGTCGGGGGCAGGCGACCACTGCTGCACGGAACATATAGGATCTGTTTAGACAGAAGTCCGCGGCCCGTTACAGTGTGGCCTGCCCCAAGATGGCGCCAGCCCACCACGAGGAGGACTTCAGTGGGGATTCTGAATCAGCTACAGAAGACACAGGTAGGGGAACTTCCCGCTCTGATAAACCCCTGACCTATGCTGACATGTCCTGCTTCACGGCAGACATTAAATCCGATTCTTCTGGGTACACTGATTTACTCCCAACTCTAAAAACATGTTGGTAGGTTAGTATTTTTTAGTATGCATATGAGGTAGGGACTATAGATTGTCAGCTCCTTTGAGGGCAAGGATGTGAATATGTAAAGAGTTGTGTAAATTGTCATCTCTATATATTGGAAAAACCTGTAATAAAAATGAATGTTTTAGCCAATAAAGGGTGAAATCAAATACAGTACTGTGTATTATTTTGATTTGAGTGTCATTATTTCTTTGGGCCATGGCTTAATAAAAAGGTCAATATCTACAGAAGTCACTTTGTGGCCAATAATAATGGGAGGATTTTGTGTAATTGGTAGGTATGGCATTTTCCAAAATAACCAAGCATCTGGTGACCAGGAATGTAGCTTGAGCTACCCTTCCATACCAGGCCAATTCCGGCATTCCTCTCCTACTTGTAAAAATCTTAATTTTTTTTGCTATAAAATTACTCAGAACCCCCAAACATTAAATATATATTTTAGCACATAAAATGGTGGTCATTGCAATTTTTTATGTCATACGGTAATTACGCAGCAATTTTTTGGGTAAAAAAACACCTTCATGAATTAAAAAAAAAAGACAAAACAGTAAAATTAGTCCAATTTTTTGTATAATGTGAAAGATGATGTTACGCTGAGTAAATAGATACCTAACATGTCGCACTTTAAAATTGTGCACACTTGTGGAATGGTGCTAGACTTTGGTATTTAAAAATCTCCATAGGCTGGAAAGCCTGAGAAAAAAAAAAAAAAAAGATCTCAGCCTTCCTAGCCAAATACACGGCAGTGTTTACAACATTCAGGGCCGGACGTGACCTCATAATGCCACACCCAACCTCAGAGTCATAGGGGACCATCTGGTCCTCGGTCAGCTCTATGATAAATTTCAGCTGTCGGAGGATTCCTTCTCCGGCTCGCCGATCGCACAGGTGAGCCAATAGCCTCCACGGGAAGGCGGCAGGAGGAGGGGGGGCGTACCCCTCCACCTCCTGCAAAAACAATCAAGTGGCTGAACTGTCGCTATGATTGTTTTACAGTGCAGGGAATCGCCGGCAGAAAAAAAAAGATATCTGAATGATGCCTGTAGTTGCAGGCATCATTCAGATATCTCCACTGAAAACACAGGAGGTCATATGATGTTCAGCGGTATGGAAGTGGTTAAAGATGAACTATAGGCAAAACTTTTGTTTTCATTTTAGATAGAGCAAGGGATACTCATAACCCCTGTCAGGTTTTTTTTGCCATCTATGTCCCATTTCATTGATTTCCCTTCACTTCTTGTCCCATAGCCAAACAGGAGGTGAGGCTACGATGCTCGTAGCTGACGGTCGCGATGACCTCCGGCCATGAGTGACCGCGGACACGAGAGGCAGAACAGGGACGTGTGTGTGTAAACACACAAATCCCTGTTCTGTTCTGTGAGGAGAGACAGATTGTGAGTTCCTAATAGCTAAGAACCATGATCCGTCACTTCCTCTAGATCCCTCCCCCTACAGTTAGAAATACACACAGGGAACACAGTTAACCCCTTGATCGCCCCCTAGTGTTAACCCCTTCCCTGCCAGTGACATTTTTACAATAATCTGTGCATTTTTAAAGCACTGATCGCTGTATAAATGTCAATGGTCCCAAAAATGTGTCAAAAGTGTCCAATGTGTCCGCCATAATGTCGCAGTTCCAATAAAAATCAGAGATCGCCGCCATTACTAGTAAAAAAAAGAAATAATAATAAATATGACATAAATCTATCCCCTATTTTGTAGACGCTATAACTTTCACGCAAACCAATTAATATACGCTTATTGCGATTTTTTTTTTTTTTTTACCAAAAATATGTATAAGAATACATATCAGCCTAAACTGAGAAAAAATTTACTTTAAAAAAAAAAAAAAATGGGGATAATATGGGTGTTTTTTTCAAAATTGGGGCTCTTTTTTTGTTTATAGCACAAAAAATAAAAACCGCAGAGGTGATCAAATACCACCAAAAGAAACCTCTATTTATGGGGAAAAAAGGAAGTCAATTTTGGTTTGGGTGCAGTGCCGCATGACTGCGCAATTGTCAGTTAAAGCGACGCAGTGCCGAATTGCAAAGAATGGCCCGGTCATTCAGCAGCCAAATCTTCTGGGGCTGAAGTGGTTAAATAAAACCAATAAATTAGCAATCACTCCAAGCCTTGTTTTACATAAAGCATAAGGTTATGTGCAGGAATAATTCCTCAAAATTGATCATGAACTTTATGAGTTAATAGTATTTAGGTACCATCATCCCTAGATTCAGGTTCCAAACATATCCAACAATATTGTTAGGGCTTTCACTGTTATGCACAATTAAAGTGAATATTAGGTGCAAAAAAAATTATAAGTATATGTAATTTTGAAAGCAAATCTAGTATATTCTATTTACAAAATGTAAGACCATAAATTCCTAAACAGAATTTTGACTAGTAACTAGATTCCTTATCCACCATTTTTTCCAATATAAGATTTTTTTACAGGAAGACATAAAATCACTCTTGATGTTATCCAAGTTTCATTTGACATTTTATAAACATTGTATTCAGCATTTTGTGATAAACCCCATGATCTATAGACGTTGGATTTTTCCTCCATGTGTTTCATGAACAATGTTCATGCCTTCAGAAGGAAATTGTCAGAAACTCTAGATCTAAAATCAAGTTCAGTCAGGTTAAAATAGTAGGTGCCATACTATGTTTCAAGAATCTGACCCATTCCAATGGGTGAAATATGAAGAAAGCAAAGGGGGGGACCCTACAGAGGACAGGCATTGTTATGGATCTTGGGCAACTACGACTTATAGTTGGAATTTGATCCCACTGGGATGAGAATCTAGTATTACCAATGACTCTTATGATGACACTTGATCCAGGGCTTTTTTTTATCTCCTAAGTGTAAGACTGTGGCCTACCTTTTCAGAACTTTCCCTCCAAGAGTAACATCCTCTTTTGTTAAACGTTACACCTTTGCTGAATGAAGAACCACTATCTTCCTTCTGCTCCGGTTGGATAATACTTCTTTATAAAAATCAAGATTCTGCTGGAAAATAGCACACCTGATTGTGTAAGCCATTGTTGATAAAAGATGATTTTGATATATATGTCACAAAGGAAATGACCTGGGTTTTGCCTGGCTTGGCTTGTTTAGGGGAAACCTTGAAGCTTTAGAAAGAGGAACTTATTTTCTAAAGCCTGATTGCCTGACATTTGGCTTAACTCTGCTGTAAGTGCTTGGTTATATACAGTACACTAAGTATGCTCTTGTGGTTTAAACTATGTAACTCATATTTATATATTAGTTCAGCAACTCCATGTTATAATTATTGTTGGCATCAGCCAGTTGCAATCCCCTTTACACCAGAGCTCAGACTTGGAAAGAGAGAAGCAGCACGAGGAACCAGTCAGTTCTTCTGCACAGATTATGCTAATAGCTGATAAGCGCATCAGTGTGCTTCTTCTTCACTGTTCAATCACCTGGGGGAGGGACAAGACCTGAAAGTGTTACTTAATTGCAGCAGAGAAAAATCAGGTCTCCTGCCCTGACAAACAGGGCTGCACTGTGTGGCCAGAGCTGTGCAAATCTCAGGACTGGATGGACAGAAATGCAAATCCTTCAGCAGGTGAAACAGCTCCTATTGTATTCTCCTATCGTATCTGAATATATACTGTATCTGTTTGCTTAGACTGTTGCATACTAAGAATTACCCATAGCATTATAGTGATCACAATTGAAGACAATGTGGCATCAACTGTAGCAAGAAACCATGGGATTCCACTTCAGTAGTTCTCAGCAGATCTCTACTTGCAGATCTCATGTGGCTGAAAATCAATGCAAAGTTGCCTTTTTAATTTGACTTCAGCAATATGTTCATGGTTCTTAATAATTTAACTCACATAAAGGTTTCCTCCTGAAAGCCATACCTACTACATAATAATCTTTATGATGCCCCCAAGCCAATCTCTCATTTTTCACATTTGTATAACGACTTTTAAAAAAATATATGCAAAATAATCTAGTACATTCGTGACATGATATGTTCTCGGAAAGCTAATTTATTCTTACATATATATTTAATGGAATAAGAACATCAAGGAGACCTAACTTTTTACTTTATGGTTCAAATTTTATGATTGCTGCTTGTTCTTTGTATGGTTTTTCTATTGTACTGGTGAAACAATATGTTACTCATAGGACCTTCCGCCTAATATAACCCAAGTCTCCCTCTCTATTACTGTGGCTACCAATCACAAGCACAGCTCTATGCACTGACAATACAGGCTTAGTCTTTTTTTTTTTTTTTTTTTTTTTTTTGTGGAATAACCTGAAACAGGAGAGGGGTTCAGGGGTTTCAGGATACTCCAAAATGATAATCACAATCAATAGGAGGACAAGTTTCTCAGCAGAAATTCTTATAGCAAGCAAGACATTAAAGTCCCAACTAGGTCTCACAGTATCCCTAAAGTTGACTGCCACCCAGCCTCCACAGGTAGCTCCTCAGTGCCCTCCAGAAAAAAATCATCAGCAATCTCTTCCAGGCCCCCAGCTCAATTCTTGTCTCAGTATAGCTGCCTTCCAGGGGCAGCAGCCCCAGGAGACCCGAAACCTTCCCTGAAGAGGAAAAAACACTCTGGAAAGGCATGCCAAGTATTTGTAAAAAAGAATATAATACAGCGCATGTGAAAAATTATTTAATGTGAAAAATTAATCAGTTTCAAAAAGCAGCACCACAAATGTGAGATATTTTCACAAAATAACAAAGAACAGAAAAAGGTGTTGTGCTAAAAATAATAAATAAAAAATGATAAAAAATATATACAGGGGGTCCCCTAGTTACAAACATCCGACTTACAAATGGCTCCTATTTACAAACAGAAGGAGACAACAGGAAGGGAGAGGAAATCTACCCCTAGGAAGGGAAATTCACTCCTGTAAGAGCTATTATGGGGAAAAGGTACCTCCACTGATTCTTTATCACCAAGGCTTGTTTCCGCAACAACCCAAAATTTTCAAAATCCAATTGTCATTGGGACAGAAAGTGAGGTGAAATCTTCTGAACAGGGGCACAGACAGCAAAACAAATGTTACAGGGGTGTTAACCCTTCCCTATGCTATCCAAAAAGCTTAAAAATAGTTTTTTTGGCTGGAGCTACACTTAAAAAATGTACATGTTCCGACAGATTCAGCTTAAGAACAAACCTACAGTCCCTAACTTGTTTGTAACCCGGGGACCCCCTGTATATACAATAGAAAAAACAGTCCAAAAGAATATCAGTCTCTTAAATGGACCATAGTGGTCAAAATAGCAAACTCTGTGATTTTTCTGTAGATAATGTGCATCCAATCCCTTCACCAGGTAAGTATGCTGCCACCACAATTAATTAGTCTCTTACCAGAGAGCCTGGACCCTATACTACGAAGAGTCAAATGGGATTGATATTAAAATCCTGGTGGAGATCATCAACAGGGGATATGTAAAGTTACCACGTCAGGAACAGTTCCAGAGTGTCCAGAGAATGCCACCCATACAGCGACCATACAGCCTTATCCAAATAAAACATAAATGATAGATAGTGTAAAACCTCTCAAGGATTAATTTAATAATTAAGTATTGCACTTACAGGTATCCATTGTAAAATCATCATTGCATAGTATAAGAAGGCGGCTGCCACAGAGCATCCAAATAGGTATTGAGCGCGATAGCAGGAACAAGCAACAAGGACTGAGCTGCTTGTTCCTGCTATCACGCTCTTTACCTCAAGCTTGTTTGACCCTTCGTAATAAAGGGTCCAGACTCTCTGGTAAGAGTCCAATTAATTATGGTGGCGGCATACTCACCTAGTGAAGGGATTGGATGCACATTATCTACAGCTGAATCACAGAGTTTGCTATTTTGACCACTATGGCCCATTTAAGAGACTGATTGGACTGTTTTTTTCATTTGCATATATCTTTTTTATCATTTTTTATTTATTATTTTTAGCGCAACACTTTTTTTATCACTTCCCCAGCCACCTTCCGAATGCCTTCTTCCAGAGATTGGTTGGGGAATGTTAAATATTCATACTGTGTCTTGTGGATGTTTGTTTTTTGTGGACACTGTGCAGCAATTGGATCTAGCAAATTGGTCTAGATTTTAAGGTAATAATATTTTGGTCCCCCCTTTTTTCCTTTTATATATTACCACACTGTAGTTTGTACCTTGGTTTTTCTTTTTTGTTAGTGTATCACTGTGTCACTTCCCATACTATCAATCACTCTTCTTTTTTATCCACATTCAGGCTCAATCCATCATACTCTGTTAACTATACCTTCTATCACTTTCTGATACCAGCACTGGTTCACAATCTACACATTCACTAGGTACACCATATTGTGTTATGTTCAGGGCTTTTTTTCAGCGGGAACACGGGGGAATGCAGTTCCGGCACCTCCAGCACTGAATGTATCTAATGGCAAGGGGTGCTGGGGTGTGCTGGAGGGTCTACCGATGCTGGCTGCTGGAGGATCTATTGTTTTTGGAGGGGATCTGTTTTTGTGTGGTGGCCTATTGTTGCTGGGGAGGTCTATTGTTGCTGGTGGGGGATCTATTGTTGCTGGGGGAGGTTATGTTGCTGGGGGGTCAACTGCTGCTGGAAGGGATCTACTGTTAAAGGAGGGGTATATTGTTTCTGGCTGCTGGAGAGTCTATTGATGCTGGCCACTGGGAGATCTGGTGTTGCTGCTGGGGGTCTATTGTTGCTGTGATGATATTTTGTTGCAGGGGTCCTATGTTGCTGGGGGGTCTATTGCTGCTGGCTGCAAGGGATCTATTGTACTGCTTTTCTTGTTATTACCAATTTCCATACAAATTACTTTAGCATAGCATGACATAATCATACTTGGCTCTGTATTCTCTGAATGAGATGATGCTAGGAGGTGGGTAAGGGGTGGAACCAAGAGATGTTGCTCGGAGGTGGGTAGGGGGCAGAGACAAGAAGTAACTTAGTAGGTGGGAGTTCCAGCACCTATTCTCTGAGAAAATAAGTCCTGGTTATGTTAAATCATGCACTAATTTTATTCATTTACAGAGGTTTATGATGATGTTACCCTCATCTATGGGATACCACACTCCCTGGAAAGTCTGTTCACTGATGGTTTGTCACCATTGTGCCCTTGATTATACCACCTCAGCTCCCAGGATTGATGGGTATCCTAGCTGGCCTTCAGCCCTCATCGCTTCACATTCCCTTCCCTTTTGTACCTCCCTCTCCTATGCTGAGACCCATTGTTAATTACTGTTATCTATTATTAACTCTAGATACCTATATTGCATCTGCTCCTGATGAGTAGAGGTTTTTCCACAAAACGCGTCAAGCTATCTGATGCTATTTACGTGTTTACATCTTAAGAATGTTTTTAACAATCTTATACTGTACAATGCTGTAACCATTATGTATGTTTTATATTTATGGTATTCATATGGATCAAAAGAGTCTGACATTTACATGTATTACTATGCTGCCATTATATTATGCAATGATGCTTGTATGTATCACATGTATGGAATACAATTTACTTGCCAGACATATTTGTAGCCATTCTACAACGCATGCTTCACACAAAGTCCCACATTCTCCCCCTCTTTAGAAAATATTCATACTGGACATTTGACTCTCCCTGCCCTATATTCTGAAAGATTTTCCAAGATACAGGAGGCAGAAATGAAACACCCAGCTAGAAAACTCTGACCAGCCAAAACAATAGATTACTGCTCCACTGACTGCAGTGAAGCCAAAAACTAAATTTAGCCTAGGGTTCTACACTAAGTTAGGCTACGGTTTAGGATGTTAGACCTGCCAGTCCATGGCACTTTACAATATATAAAATAAAAGCACATATCAGGGAGATTTATTTTTTTCGCTTTGTCTTTTGGAGACACAACAGAAAAAGAGAGAAAATCTCCCAACAGTGAGGAGAATTCCTAATTCAGACAATTGTTACTTGAATATTTGTCATCCTTGGAGGATCTCCTCAATTCATATTCTCATTTCTAAATAGTAAACTTTCCCCTCTGTCTCAGTGACATTGGTTATCAGGACAAATACAGAGGGTAAATCTTCCTAGTAGGAAGATAAACTGAAAATAAAACTCGGTAGAGGGTTTTATCATTCACATCTCTATCCAGAACTAAAAAAAATCTTATGCCCCGTACACACGTGATCAGACTTTCCGACGGGAAATGTTGGATGTGAGCTTGTTGCCAGAAAGTCCAACCGTGTGTATGCTCCATTTTAATTTTTTAAAAAATGATGCACTGCCAAATGTAAGGTATAAAGGTGAGTTAATACCCCCTTCACCACATCCCGACAATATATTTGGAAAGATAAACAGAAGAGACCCTGGGATTGTACGGGTGAGGGGGGGAAGTAGGAGTAAATAACCAAAAAGGGGAGGGGGGGTTTGGGGATAGTATGATTGGTATAACAGGTACCCAATAGTAATAAAAAATATATACTTTATTTGAAATATACAAAAGAAATATTTAAAACAATAGACAGTACATACAAAATACCTAGACCATGTACATGAGTGTTCCAGTTGAGGAAAACATACATATACGTAGTACATGGGAACCCAACATGTTTCGGATTAAAAATGCAATTCCTTCTTCAGGGTTTTCCTGTAAGGATTATTGTATGATCTGGGGGGGTTCATAGGTAAAATGTACCAATCATTAGTACATATATGCAATGGATATGCGGCATAAATATAAATGGTAGATAATAGGAGCTTGTAAGGGCAAACAATAATGATAAGAACTTGGGAAAGCGAAAAATATATATATGTATATAACATAAGGGAGAGAGAGGACTTACTCGTTCACAGAACTATGTGCATATCCCGGCCAGACTGTAACTTGATAGCTTAACAGATGATGCTCCAAATCTCAGTCACCACAGCATCAGTTACACACCGTGTTTAAATATATACAGCCATATATAGGCTTATATAGTGAAAGCCAAGAGCCGAGGATTAGATGGAATCTCTGTAGTATATATAACTGGGGGATCTTAAAGCCCCGCGGATGCGTCAAACACGAGAAGTCACCAGTGTCCACAAGGAACAGCAAGAGAAGGAAGAGGGGAATGTACAACCCTAAATGTAAATATATAATATGATATAAGTATCAAAAAGTAAATTGATGGACAGAGTATATCAAAACATAAAATGGCCAATGTGCAATGAGTATAAATGCGTCTACATGCGTCTATGAGTATACATGCGTCTACCTGAGCCCTCCTATCATGCTAGAGTTTAATCGTGGAGGTGTAATATAACCATACAGATATGTAAAATGGTGTAGCAAGGGAGGTATGGGGAGGTAACAGATGGACTAGCCTAGAGAAGATCGGCTAACCTGTATGGGGTCAGCTCTATGATATGCCCAATCCATTTAAACAATTGTGTTTGCAGAGTGGATCAGTGGCTTTTACCCCAGTATATATATATATATATATATCTCTGTTAGCATGGCAAGTAGTGAGAATGTGAAACTACATGGAAAGATTCGCCATATTTATGTGGTAAAATCTAGTACTTACTTTGAATTGTCAGATTGTCAGAAAGGGCATCAACCTCCTCCTAGATGTGCAGTCTAGGTGTGCAGCACAGAAGTGTGTCTGCACCTGGAGGTTTAAAAATCAGCTGAGTAAGGAAAACCCAGCCTATACTGGGCGGGGAATGTGTACTGCTGGTATGTTGTATAATACACTAGGGGGCGGACGAAGTTCGGCATCACTAGCTCCTCAGCTGATCAGTGTCAGCAGAGGAGATGATGATACAATGGGGGGTGGACGAAATTCAGCGTCACTAACCCCCCAGCTGATCAGTGTCAGCAGAGGAGGTGATGTGCGTCGAAGGCTGTTCCCTCGGCACGGCGGCGTCCAGCGCCACCGTGTCATAAGACGCGATGACGTCAGACATCGCGGCGCCGCTGACACGGGAGAGGAGGGCTCAGTGAAGGCCGGTCCAGAGAGCAGCTGTATCGCGCATATCCATTAGTGACACCTATCAAAGCCCATTAGTGCCACCTATCAGTGCCGCCTATCAGTGGCCATCAGTGCTGCATATCAGTGCCGCCTATTGGTGCCCATTAGTGCTGGATATCAATGCCGCCTATCCGTGCCCATCAGTTCTACATGTCAGTGCCTCCTCATCAATGCCCATCAGTGCCACCTTATCAGTGCCTAATCATCAGTGCCGCCTCATCAGTGCCTGTCAGTGAAGGAGAAAACAAAATTTTATAACCGAAACGAAGAAAAACTTTTTTTTTCCACAAATTTTGATCTTTTTTAGTTTGTTTAGCAAAAAATAAAAACCCCAGTGGTGATCAAATACCACCAAAAGAAAGCTCTATTTGCGGGAAGAAAATATTAAAAATTTAGTTTGGGTGCAGTGATGGATGACCGCGCAACTGTCATTCAAAATGCGACAGCCCTGAAAGCTGAAAATTGTCCTGGGCAGGAAGGGACGAAAGTGCCCGGTATTGAAGTGGGATATTATTTGGGATAATAATGAAGCTGCTTTGCTGGTGATACTGATTGAGTTATTGCAAACAAAGTTTCAAAGGCTTTTTTTTTCTAGTGATATCAAGAATAATATTATTATGCTTTTTTTTTTTTTTTTTGGGCAAGTTACCACAACACTATTATCCCGTAGTTTTTAAGATTAAAGATACAACTATGTTGGTGTCCCTTGTCAATTTTACATTTTATGAAATGTAATTGCCTACTCCCAAACTGTCATTTGAAGTAAAACACATAGGCAAGTATTATTCTCCACAATTTTTTTATTGGGCATTAAAAAAAATAAAAAAATTAGACATGCTATCTGCCAATAGAACTTAACCAAAAAGTGCATTCTATGCATCCAAAAATATAGAAAATATACCAAATCAAATCATTATTATTCAACCCAAAAAATAATGTCAAAGCAATAACTCCAAGGCCAATAATAAATAACACGCTATCTCCTCCGATTCCGCAACATGTCTGGTTGACGAACGGCCGTTCAGAAACGAACTGAAAAGCAAGAAATGAAAAGCGCGAATCAACACTCACCAAACTTCTACTAACACGAAATTAGCAGAAGGAGCCAAAAGGGTGGCGCAAAAGTTATTAAATACGGTACTACAATTTTATGCAGGTTAGCAGCGCATTATCCCTAAAACAGGGACAACTGAGAAGGAAAAAGTAAGAGGTATTAGGTTCCAAAAGAAGGAAAATATATGGTGTGCTTACAGCTTTCTTATTCTTGGCACACACTAGGGATGAGCCGAACACCCCCCTGTTCGGTTCGCACCAGAACATGCGAACAGGAAAAAAGTTCGTTCGAACATGTGAACACCGTTAAAGTCTATGGGACACGAACATGAATAATCAAAAGTGCTAATTTTAAAGGCTTATATGAAAGTTATTGTCATAAAAAGTGTTTGGGGACCTGGGTCCTGCCCCAGGGGACATGGATCAATGCAAAAAAAAGTTTTAAAAACGGCCGTTTTTTCAGGAGCAGTGATTTTAATAATGCTTAAAGTCAAACAATAAAAGTGTAATATCCCTTTAAATTTCGTACCTGGGGGGTGTCTATAGTATGCCTGTAAAGGGGCGCATGTTTCCTGTGTTTAGAACAGTCTGACAGCAAAATGACATTTTGAAGGAAAAAACTCATTTAAAACTACTCGCGGCTATTGCATTGCCGACAATACACATAGAAGTTCATTGATAAAAACGGCATGGGAATTCCCCAAAGGGGAACCCCGAACCAAAATTTAAAAAAAAAAATGACGTGGGAGTCCTCCTAAATTCCATACCAGGCCCTTCAGGTCTGGTATGGATATTAAGGGGAACCCCGGCCAAAATTTAAAAAAAAAATGACATGGGGTTCCCCCTAAATTCCATACCAGACCCTTCAGGTCTGGTATGGATTTTAAGGGGAACCCCGCGCCAAAAAAAAAAAAAAAAAAACGGTGTGGGGTCCCCCCAAAAATCCATACCAGACCCTTATCCGAGCACGCAACCTGGCAGGCCGCAGGAAAAGAGGGGGGGACGAGAGTGCGGCCCCCCCTCCCTCCTGAACCGTACCAGGCCACATGCCCTCAACATTGGGAGGGTGCTTTGGGGTAGCCCCCCAAAACACCTTGTCCCCATGTTGATGAGGACAAGGGCCTCATCCCCACAACCCTGGCCGGTGGTTGTGGGGGTCTGCGGGCGGGGGGCTTATCGGAATCTGGAAGCCCCCTTTAACAAGGTGACCCCCAGATCCCGGCCCCCCCCCTGTGTGAAATGGTAAGGGGGTACATAAGTACCCCTACCATTTCACGAAGAAAGTGTCAAAAATGTTAAAAATGACAAGAGACAGTTTTTGACAATTCCTTTATTTAAATGCTTCTTCTTTCTTCTATCTTCCTTCATCTTCTGGTTCTTCTGGTTCTTCTGGCTCTTCTGGTTCTTCCTCCGGCGTTCTCGTCCAGCATCTCCTCCGCGGCGTCTTCTGTCTTCTTCTCCTCGGGCCGCTCCGCACCCATGGCATGGGGGGGAGGCTCCCGCTCTTCTCTTCTTCTTTTCTTCTCTTCTTCTCTTCTTCATTTTCTTCCCCGGGCCGCTCCGCAATCCATGCTGGCATGGAGGGAGGCTCCCGCTGTGTGACGGCGCTCCTCGTCTGACAGTTCTTAAATAATGGGGGGGCGGGGCCACCCGGTGACCCCGCCCCCCTCTGACGCACGGTGACTTGACGGGACTTCCCTGTGGCATTCCCCGTGACGTCACAGGGAAGTCCCGTCAAGTCACCGTGCGTCAGAGGGGGGCGGGGTCACCGGGTGGCCCCACCCCCCGTTATTTAAGAACTGTCAGACGAGGAGCGCCGTCACACAGCGGGAGCCTCCCTCCATGCCAGCATGGATTGCGGAGCGGCCCGGAGAAGAAAAGAAGAAAAGAAGAAGAGAAGAAGAGAAGAAAAGAAGAAGAGAAGAGCGGGAGCCTCCCCCCCATGCCATGGGTGCGGAGCGGCCCGAGGAGAAGAAGATAGAAGACGCCGCGGAGGAGATGCTGGACGAGAACGCCGGAGGAAGAACCAGAAGAGCCAGAAGAACCAGAAGAACCAGAAGATGAAGGAAGATAGAAGAAAGAAGAAGCATTTAAATAAAGGAATTGTCAAAAACTGTCTCTTGTCATTTTTAACATTTTTGACACTTTTTTCATGAAATGGTAGGGGTACTTATGTACCCCCTTACCATTTCACACAGGGGGGGGCCGGGATCTGGGGGTCACCTTGTTAAAGGGGGCTTCCAGATTCCGATAAGCCCTCCGCCCGCAGACCCCCACAACCACCGGCCAGGGTTGTGGGGATGAGGCCCTTGTCCTCATCAACATGGGGACAAGGTGTTTTGGGGGGCTACCCCAAAGCACCCTCCCAATGTTGAGGGCATGTGGCCTGGTACGGTTCAGGAGGGAGGGGGGGGCCGCACTCTCGTCCCCCCCTCTTTTCCTGCGGCCTGCCAGGTTGCGTGCTCGGATAAGGGTCTGGTATGGATTTTTGGGGGGACCCCACGCCGTTTTTTTTTTTTTTTTGGCGCGGGGTTCCCCTTAAAATCCATACCAGACCTGAAGGGTCTGGTATGGAATTTAGGGGGAACCCCACGTCATTTTTTTTTTAAATTTTGGCCGGGGTTCCCCTTAATATCCATACCAGACCTGAAGGGCCTGGTATGGAATTTAGGGGGACTCCCACGTCATTTTTTTTTTTTAATTTTGGTTCGGGGTTCCCCTTTGGGGAATTCCCATGCCGTTTTTATCAATGAACTTCTATGTGTATTGTCGGCAATGCAATAGCCGCGAGTAGTTTTAAATGAGTTTTTTCCTTCAAAATGTCATTTTGCTGTCAGACTGTTCTAAACACAGGAAACATGCGCCCCTTTACAGGCACACTATAGACACCCCCCAGGTACGAAATTTAAAGGGATATTACACTTTTATTGATTGACTTTAAGCATTATTAAAATCACTGCTCCTGAAAAAACGGCCGTTTTTAAAACTTTTTTTTGCATTGATCCATGTCCCCTGGGGCAGGACCCAGGTCCCCAAACACTTTTTATGACAATAACTTGCATATTAGCCTTTAAAATTAGCACTTTTGATTTCTCCCATAGACTTTTAAAGGGTGTTCCGCGGCATTCGAATTTGCCGCGAACACCCCAAATTGTTCGCTGTTCGGTGAACTTGCGAACAGCCAATGTTCGAGTCGAACATGAGTTCGACTCGAACTCGAAGCTCATCCCTAGCACACACAAAAAGAACCAAACTTTTAGCATAGTATAATCACAGAATTACCTACTCTGCTAGTTGTGGTCTTAAGCCTAGTACACACAGGCAGAAT
Source organism: Aquarana catesbeiana (assembly GCF_042186555.1). Taxonomy (NCBI): domain Eukaryota; kingdom Metazoa; phylum Chordata; class Amphibia; order Anura; family Ranidae; genus Aquarana; species Aquarana catesbeiana. The sequence continues at coordinate 48,302,034 of NC_133330.1, forward strand.
GTTGGGGGGCATCGGCTGGTTCAATAGAAACCATCCGAAATTCAGCCCGCATGTACTGCAGCCTGTCCGATAGATGGTGGCGACGTTTGGCCGACTTCTGTCGAAGGGGCATGACCAAAAAAGGTCTGGTGATTGGCTTCTGATCAGCACTCTCAGCCAATGGCTGAGAGCACTGAAGTGAGTGTTCTGGTGGGGGCAGTCCCCTCTGTCATAAAACAATAGCACAGCAGGGGAGATCGCTGTACTAACATTGCATAGTTAGTACAGATGCTCCTCCTGAACTGTCATTTTTTTTTTTTTGTTCAGCCCTGCTGGGTTGAACGAAAACAAAACCTAGTAGTGTGTACTAGTCTTTCGGTGTACTGAAACAGAGTAGACATACTAACTCTATCAGTTTCTCCACCTCCTAGTCTTGGTGTGCCTTGTGTAAAGTAGTTTGATACCAGTTGGTGAGACAGTTGACTTACCAGTTAGCTGAAAAATTGTTCCTCAGAGCATTTGATTTTACCATCACCAAGTCAACTCATTTCATTTGAAAGACCTTAAAGGGGTTGAAAAGTCAGAAGGTTTTTTTTATTTTATTGCATTCTGTGCATTAAGATAAAAAGCATTCGGTGTGCCTCAGTCCCCCTAATACTTGCCTGAGCTCCATCTCTGTCCAGCATTGTTGCACCATTGGCTCCCACTGCTGTCAATCAAAGTCAGTCAGCCAACCAGGAGAGAGAGAGGCGGGGCTGGGTCGCGGTTTCATGTCTGAATGGACACAGGAGGGAGGGGCCAGGAGCAGTGAAAAGGAACCAGAGAAGAGGAGGTTCAGAGCTGTCCCTGTGCAAATCCACTGCACAGGGCAGGTAAGTATAACATGTTTTTTATTTTTATAGAAAAAAAAACAAGACTTTACAATCACTTTAAAATTTTATCCAGACCTGCTACTTGAATCCATTCAATCCATTTTAAAAAGGTTTCTTTTGTGCCTAGCATATGTGCATTACAATATGTATGATTTTTCTTGAACAAAAATATAATTAGAATTTAGAATTTTATTTGCTTGAGAATTTTTTTTTCATGCTTCTCAGAGTTGTCTCGTCACTTCAGTTGAAAACAATCCTAAATCTGACCCCACTAACCATTAGAAAATAGAACCAAGTTTCCAAAAAAAATTTTTTATCATGAAAATTCTACTGCCATAAGCTCAGCTTTGGCTAAGGAGGTGGGGGGGTCCAAAGGTTGTTGCACTAGCAGTTTGTTTGGGAGTGTGCAGAGCCAGTGTCTGGGAGGTCCAGGGGCGTGTAGAGGAGGAGGTGAAGGGAGCAGAGCTCTACAAGTGGGATCTGTGTGTCAGAGCCCGGGGAGAGTGGTGCTGGTGGCTCTTCTCTCAGTGGAGATGATGTATCCAAGCTGAAGTCCATCCATACCAGAAGTTTATGAGATCCATCTATACGAGAAACCTGAGCAATCTGGCTTCCCTATGTGATGTCTACTTACCCCTGCCTGTGTGGACCCAAAGGTATTTGGGTCCACACTCTCTGGCAAGCGTACTCTCATTATCCAAGCACTTTCATGAATTTTGATTTTGTATGGGTACATTATTGGTGGCCCGCTGTGGACATTCATGTTATGAACTTTTTATTTATTTTTGGGATGTTTGTACTTCTTTTCCACTTGATTTTGTGACATATGCTTATTTGTATGATCACCTAATGTAATGATTGTTAAGAGCAGCACTTTTTGATCTCCCAAGGTTGTTGGCCTGGAGGGGAAGCAAGTACAAATTCAGCCCTAAAAGTTAGCTCACAGATCTCAGTCTGGCCTTTCTGACAAAAGCCTTGATTGCAGGATACCAGTCCTAACCTGTACATATCTGACAATTCCATTCCAACACTGTAGGTAGAATTTCTTTTGTGAGATACCTTTTTTTTATGCAGGGTTGAGTATAAGGCCAATATTACTTCTGAATGCAAATGGCTTTAATCTAGGCGTTGTGTCAGAATAAACGAGCGGTGCTTTTTACGTTAGCTCTGCACATAATTACAATTCTTTAATTTATGTTTCAATAAAACACAGAATAAACATTTACAGCGCAATGAATAAACATGGAAATAGAACTTCCACCCAGGCTGCCTTTGTGAAGTGTCTGCCTGGATTTACACAAGTCTTTTCTCTATATTTAATGAGTCATTTCCATAATCTGTGCATTATTGTTTAACATTTCCTTTGGGAATATTTTTTACAAAGTCGAAACAGAGTAAAATACAAGCTGTCAAATGGAAAAAAAATAAAATATTAAAGGGGGGATTATTGAACTGTCCTATTTTAAGGACACGATGAGCTTTTATCTGTCTCCGGAGGCGCAGACACAATAACAGCTTAGATTGTACGCGCTAATTATCCTATTTTTCTAACACATTATCACCCAGTACTTTACAAACGGAATTTGGCTTAGATATCTTTAGTGAGCAACTAACAACAGGTCAGACAGAAAGGGTAACGGCATTTCATTTACGTCTTACTAACAAGCAAACAAAAAAGCAAAGCAAAAAAAAAAAAAAAAGGCTCATGGTTTCATGCTAGTGGTGACAGACAGCAATGACACTGACAAGTGTAACAATAATATTTGCCATTCACAAGGACAATGCTAATATAATAACATATGCATTATGAAGATATACGAAGATGAAGAGACACTCCGTAGCCTGTTTTTGATACTTTTATCTGTTAATGATTAAGTGGCTGCATACATATAGAAAACCACATTGCCTAAATGTGTTTCCTTAGGCCACTTTCACACTGGGGCACTTTTCAAGTGTTTTCAGCAGAAAAACGCCTCTCATGCCTCCCCAGTGTGAAAGCCTGAGTGCTTTCACACTGGGGCAGTGAGCTTGCAGGACGGGAAAAAAAGTTGTGCAAACAGCATCTTTGGGGCGGTGCGAGAGCGGTGTATACACCTCTCCTAAACCACCCCGCCATTGAAATCAGTGGGCAACGCTCCCGAAGCGCCTGCCGAAGCGCTTTGCAGGCGCTTCGGCAGAAGCGATTTGCAGGCGCTTTTAATCCTTTCCTCTGCAGAAAAGCGCCGCTACAACAGCGGTAAAGCGCCGCTAAAACTAGCGGCGCTTTACCGCTAAGGCCCCCCCTCCACCCCAGTGTGAAAGTAGCCTTGCTGAAAATGGAGATTTGATAAACAGTAATACAAAACATTGTAATAGTGACTTATCCCCTTCCTAGACCTCTATGCCTGGACTAGATATAGACAATCTTTATTAGACACGTGCAGAATGGAAAAATTTGTTTTGTTTCGGATAGATTCGTTATGTTACTAACTTAGTTTTGTGGATTCATTTCCGAATTAGTTTAGTTTTGTTAAATTTTGTTTTGTTTATTCATTTTCTAACAAATTCCAAATTTTCAGAATGATCAGCTGATGACCTCACTCCCTTGTGATGTCAATGACCCAGCATGCCTCGGTCGATGACGCCACAAGAAGGCGGGGGGCTTTCCTGGCCTGCTGGGCTGCATGCTTGGATAATGGTCTGGTATGGATATTGTTTTTGTTTTTTTTTCTTAATTTTGGCGTGGGGTTCCCCTTAACCACTTTTGTTGTTTACAAGTTTAAATGAGTATTTTTGCTAGACAATTACTTATAACCCCCAAACATTATATATATATATATATATATATATATATATATATATATATATATATATATATATATATATATATATATATATATATATATATATATATATATTAGCAGAGACCCTAGAGAATAAAAGGGGAGGTCATTGAAATTTTTTATGTCACACGATTTTTGCACATCGGTTTTTCAAACACAACTTTAAAAAAAAAAAATACACTTCAATTAATTTAAAAAAAAAAAAACATAATATATACCCCGATTTTTTGTAAAATATGAAAAATTATGTTTTACACCGAGTAAGTAGATAACTAAAGCCGCGTACACACGGTCGGACTTTTCATCTACAAAAGTCCAACGGACGCCGACGGACTAAAGCTGGCTGGTAATCCGATCGTGTGTGGGCTTCTCCGGACTTTCAGCAGACTTTTTCAGCCTCAAATCCGACGGACTTTAGATTTGAAACATGCTTCAAATCTTTACGTCGTAACTACGACGGACCCCGAAATCCGCTCGTCTGTGTGCTAGTCCGACGGACAAAAACCCATGCTAGGGCAGCTATTGGCTACTGGCTATGAACTTCCTTATTTTAGTCCGGTGTACGTCATCACGTACGAATCCGTCGGACTTTTGTGTGGTCGTGTGTAGGCAAGTCCGTTCGTTAGAAAGTCTGCTGCAAGTCCGCCGAAAGTCCGCCGGAAGTCCGCCGGAAGTCTGTCGGACAGGCTGTCGGACTTTTGTAGACGAAAAGTCCGACCGTGTGTACGCGGCATAACATGTCATGCTTTAAAATTGCGCACTGTAGTAGAATGGCGCCAAACTACAGTGCTTAAAAATCTCCATAGGCAACGCTTTAAATTTTTTTTACAGGTTACCAGTTTAGAGTTACAGTGTTAGAATTATTGCTCTCGCTCAGACGTTTGCAGCGATACTTTCACATGTATGGTGCAAACACCGTTTTCATATGTGAGCGTGACCTACGTATGTGTTCACTACTGCACATGAGCAATCGGCGACAGGGGAGCTTTAAAAAATATATATTTATTTCATTATTTATTTTTTTTAATTAGTACAATGTCTTTTACTATTTTTTTTAACACTTTTATTGCTATTGCAAGGAATGTAAACATCCCTTGCTATAACAATACAGCATGACAGATCCTCTTTATGGAGAGATCTGGGGTCTAAAAGACCCTAAATCTCTCCTCTACCCTTAAAAGCAAAAGATAAAAAAAAAAATATCTTTTGTTTTAACCAGTTCAGTGCAATGCGGCACTGCGTTACTTACTGACAATTGCGCGGTCGTGTGACACTGTAACCAAATAAAATGTATGTCCTTTTTTTCCCACAAATAGAGATTTCTTTTGGTGGTATTTGATCACCTCTGTTTTTTTATTTTTTGCGCTATAAACAAAAAAAGAGCGACAATTTTGAAAAAAAAAAAACAATATTTTTTACTTTCTGCTATAAAACATATCCAACAAAAAAATGTAAAAAATTGAATTTCTTCATCAATTTAGGTCAATATGTATTCTGCTACATATTTTTGGTAAAAAAAAAAATCCCAATAAGCGTATATTGATTAGTTTGCGCAAAAGTTATAACGTTTACAAACAATGGGATATTTTTATGGAATTTTTATTTACTTAATTTTTTTTACTAGTAATGGCGGCTACCAGCGATTTCTAGTGGGACTGCAACAATGCAGCGGACAGATCGGACACCTAACTGACACTTTTGACACTTTTTGGGGACCAGTGACACTAATACAGTGATCAGTACTAAAAATATGCACTGTAACTGTACTAATGACACTGGCAGGAAAGGGGTTAACATCAGGGGCAGAGTTGTTACGTTTTTTTTTCTTTTTTCGGTCTGTTGGGCGGCATGTTTGACGATGGAGTTACATTGCAGGACATTTTTATTTTTTTATTTTTTAATAAAGGATTTGTCCCAAACTGTCTACTGTCAGTTTTACCATTTTGACACTTTTGGGTGAATAGGTAGGGGTACAATGTACCCCTACCCATTAACATAGGGGGGTGGGATCTGGGGGTTGCCTCGTTAAAAGGGGCTTCCAGATTCCGATAAGCTCCCCACCCACAGACCCCCGCAACCACCAGGCAAGGGTTGTGGGGATGAGGCCCTTGTCTCCATCAACATGGGGACAAGGTGCTTTGGGGGGACCTCAAAGCACCCTCCCCATGTTGAGGGCATGTGGCCTGGTATGGTTCAAGAGGGGGGGCGCTCTCTCATCCCCCCCTTTTCCTGCAGCCTGCCAGGTTGCGTACTCATATAACGGTCTGGTATGGATTTTGGGGGGGGACCCTCACACCATTTTCTTTGGCACAGTGTTCCCCCTAAAATCCATACCACACCTGAAGGGCCTGGTATGGATTTTGGGAGGACCCCCACATCATTTTTTTTTCATTTTGGCGCAGGGTTCCCCTTAATATCCATACCAGACCTGAAGTGCCTGGTATAGATTTTGGGGGGACCCCACACAATTTTTTTTTTATTTTAGTGCTGGGTTCCCCTTAATTTTTATACCAGACCCAAAGGGCCTGGTAATGGACTGGGGGGGGGGGACCGTTTTTTTCTAAGATTTTTATGTATATTGCCGGGACCGGACAATACGGGAAAATAATGCTGGGAGTATGCTATAAGCCCCCTAGGGAGGAGGGGGAGGCGGACTTCCTATCACAATTTGGATTAGCAGCAAGGATGGGAAGTGTTATCATAATGGGGGATTTTAATTATCCAGACATAGACTGGGCGGAGGTAACCACGCATTTGCCAGTTCCTGCCAGGACCAGGACAATTTCATGGGTCAGATGGTAGACGCACCAACTAGAAATAAAGTGTTACTAGATTTACTGATTACCAACAATACAGACCTGATCACGGATGTGGAAATATGGGAAATTTAGAAAACAGCGATCACAGGTCAATTGGCTTCAGTATAAATCACACAAATAGGAAACATAAGGGAAATACAAAGACACTGAATTTCAAAAGAGCCAACTTACCTAAACTACGAACCTTGCTAAAAGATAACAATTAGGATAAATTCTTAGGAACAAAGAACACGGAGGAGAAATGGGTTCGCTTTAAGAGCATATTAAATAAGGGCATTAGCCAGTGCATCCCATTGGGTAATAAATTTAAAAGAGCGAACAAAAGTCCTGGATTGCTTACTGCCAATGTAAAAATGCATATAAAAGGAAAAGAGAAGGCCTTCAAAAAATACAAGGTTGAGGCATCATCATCAGCATTCAAACTTTATAAAAATGCAACAAGAAATGTAAGGGTGCAATTAGGGCAGCTAAGATAGAACACGAAAGACACATAGCGGAGGAGAGCAAAAAAAATCCCAAGAAATTCTTTAAGTATGTAAACAGTAAAAAAGGGAGGAAAGACCATATTGGCCCCATAAAGAATGAGGAAGGACATCTGGTTACAAAGGATGGGGAGATAGCGAACGTATTGAATTTATTCTTCTCCTCAGTCCTCACGAGGGAATCGGGGGGGCTTCAGTAACCAAAACTGCAGTATTTATCCTTGTGACACATCACAGGAAGCACCCTCATGACTAACAGAGGACAGAATTAGAATTAGACTTGGGAAACTTAACATGAATAAATCACTGGGACCGGATGGCTTGCACCCAAGGGTACTTAGGGAACTCTGTCAAGTAATTGTCAGACCATTGTTCCTAATTTTTACTGACAGCCTTCTGACTGGAATGGTACCAGTGGATTGGAGAAAATGTAGCACCAATATTTAAAAAGGGCCCAAAATACATCCCTGGGAATTACAGATCAGTTAGCCTAACATTAATAGTATGCAAGCTCTTGGAGGGGATGATAAGGGCTATATACAAGATTTTAGTAATGAAAACGGTATCATTTGCAGTAATTATCAGCATGGATTTATGAAGAATTGTTCTTGCCAAACCAATCTATTAACTTTCTATGAGGAGGTGAGTTGCCATCTGGATAAAGGAAGGCCCGTAGACATGGTGTATCTGGATTTTGCAAAAGCATTTGACACAGTTCCCCATAAACGTTTACTGTACAAAATAAGGTCCATTGGCATTGACCATAGGGTGAGTACATAGTTTGAAAACTGGCTACAAGGTCAAGTTAAGAGGGTGGTGATAAATGGGGAATACTTGGAATGGTCAGGATGTGGAAACCTTGCAAGAAGATCTGAACAAATGAACGGGGTGGGCAACTACATGGCAAATGAGGTTTAATGTAGAAAAATGTAAAATAATGCATTTGGGTGGCAAAAATATGAATGCAATCTATACGCTAGGGGGAGAACCTCTGGGGGAATCTAGGATGGAAAAGGACCTGGGGGTCCTAGTAAATGATAGGCTCAGCAATGGCATGCAATGCCAAGCTGCTGCTAACAAACCAAACAGAATATTGGCATGCATTAAAAAGGGGATTACCTCCAGAGATAAAACAATAATTATCCCCCTCTACAAGACTCTGGTCCGGCCACACCTGGAGTATGCTGTCTAGTTCTGGGCTCCGGTCCTCAGGAAGGATGTACTGGAAATGGAGCGAGTACAAAGAAGGGCAACAAAGCTAATAAAGGGTCTCTAGGATATTAGTTATGAGGAAAGGTTGTGAGCACTTAACTTATTCTCTCTGGAGAAGAGACGCTTGAGAGGGGATATGATTTCAATTTACAAATACCATAATGGTGACCCCACAATAGGGATAAAACTTTTTTGCGGAAGGGAGTTTAACAAGACACGTGGCCACTCATTAAAATTAGAAGAAAAGTGGTTTAACCTTAAACTACGTAGAGAGTTCTTTACTGTAAGAGTGGCAAGGATGTGGAATTCCCTTCCACAGACGGTGGTCTCAGCTGGGGGCATCGATAGTTTCAAAAAACAGATCAGATCAGATAAGCACCTGAACGACCGCAACATACAGGGATATACAATGTAATACTGACATATAATCACACACATAGGTTGGACTTGATGGACTTGTGTCTTTTTGCGGTGGTACTGTTGTACACACGGGAAAGATGCACTATTTTAAAGGCATACTAAGGACACCCCCCAGACACGATTTAAAGGAATGTAAAATTTTTATTGTTTCACATTAAGCATTATTAAAATCACTGCTCCTGAAAAAACGGACGTTTTTAAAACTTTCCTTTGCATTGGTACATGTCCCCTGGGGCAGGACCCAGGTCCCCATACACTTATTATGGCAATAACTTACATATAAGCCTTTAAAATTAGCACTTTTGGTTTTTCAAGTTAGTGGCCCATAGACTTTAACGGCATTCCAGCTATTTTTTGACCAATCCGAATTTAAATCGTTACGAAAGTTTGGAATTAGTTCGAAAACAAATATAGAAAACGAAATTTACTGAATTTCAACGAAATTCGTTACTATTTCATTCAGAGATTCGGCTACATCCAGATCTCCGAATAACCAAAAAATTCCTCCGAATTTATATTTGGACTGATTTGAATTGAACGAATTGCACATGTCTAATCTTCATCAGATAGCTGAATTCAACAAACATTTTGCATCCACGACTACCTTTATTGTCACCATTTTGGAGTTAATATTTTTCCTGAAGTCCTAGCAGAAAGACATTAGCAGCACTGGCAGATGGGGAGTCAGGGACTTGAACTGCGGTTGGTCTGCGGAGTAATCCTGCAATCGTGTTTTCTGAAACTCGGTGTAAAGTTCCTGCTGCCAGCACCTTAGTCAGACCCCAGCAGAGTGATATGCCCTCTGTCCCTCCCGCTGCTATCAATCTATCCAATGAGGACCAGAGACAGCTGCTGTAGGTGCTGTGCTCATCCCCGTTGAAGGGTCTGGTATGGAATTTAGGGGGACCCCACGTCATTTTTTTTTTTTTTTTTAGTTTTGGTTCGGGGTTCCCCTTAATATCCATACCAGACCTGAAGGGCCTGGTATGGAATTTAGGGGGACCCCCACGTCATTTTTTTTAAATTTTGGTTCGGGGTTCCCCTGTGGGGAATTCCCATGGCGTTTTTATCAATGAACTTCTATGTGTATTGTCGGACCGGCAATGCAATAGCCGCGAGTAGTTTTAAATGGCTTTTTTCCTTTGAAATGTCATTTTGCTGTCAGACTGTTCTAAACACGGGAAACATGCACCCCTTTACAGGCATACTATAGACACCCCCCAGCTACGAAATTTAAAGGGATATTACACTTTTATTGTTTGACTTTAAGCATTATTAAAATCACTGCTCCTGAAAAAATGGCCGTTTTTGCATTGATCCATGTCCCCTGGGGCAGGACCCAGGTCCCCAAACACTTTTTATGACAATAACTTGCATATAAGCCTTTAAAATTAGCACTTTTGATTATTCATGTTCGTGTCCCATAGACTTTAACGGTGTTCGCGTGGTCGAACAAACTTTTTTCCTGTTCGCATGTTCTGGTGCGAACCGAACAGGGGGGTGTTCGGCTCATCCCTAGTGCAGACTTCTGGGAAAATCTGTGAGCCAATCACACAAGCAGGACATTATGTTTCTGGGGGCATTCTGTACACATTCTGTGTACAGAACACCTCCAGGTAGCCATATTGCATTGCATTTTCAGAAAATTACAGCGGCTGCAGATCGAAATGGAAAGGCCATTTTTAATAACATTTAATTACAATATGATTTGTGTCGCAATTGTATATGCTATATTTTTTTTTCTTCATTTGCTATTTTTTTTCCCCATGAAAGTGGAGTTACCCTTTAATATGTGTAACAATAATTCACTATACATATGCTCTATAAGCACAAAATGTCACACATTGTGTATCATTAAAGTGAACTTCCAAAACTGTGAACAAAAAAAGTCAGCATTTTTAAGTGAAAAATCTGTGATGACACTGCCACAACAAACTGCGGCCCCTTCAGTGCTCCACCACCCAAATGCACACCATCTTCTTACCAGATGGAAATGACCTCCATTACGAAGTTTGTGATAGTGATAACCTACGGTGATAATACACTGTTTTACTTCCTCCATCAGCCATTACCTTTTGTATCAATTGATCCTTCCTTTTTAGAGTGTAAGCTCTAATGAGCAGGGCCCTCTGATTCCTCTTGTACCAAATTGTAATGTAACTGTAATGACACATGACGCCACTCAGCTGGACCAGGCTCAGGAAAGATCCTGACTTTCTTTTCCAATATTTTTATTCAGAAAATTTTTAACAAGTACAAGATCGACATTTACCATCTTAGTACGAAGTAATGGAACAGGTAACAAATCGGTTATGAGTCGGTTACATCACAAATTACCTTGTATTTATGTGAGTTTTTGTGTATCCTTGTCCTTATTTTAGGTTTATATAGTATGGTCAGGCCTAAACCAAAAACGGCCTAAACGGCCCTAATGTCGTGTACACACGGGTGGACTTTTCGACTGGACTGGTCCAACAAAACAAATCCGTCGGACAATCCGACCGTGTGTGGGCTTCATCGGACTTTCACCGGACTTTTTCTGTTGAAAATCAGACAGACTTTGGGTTTGGAACATGTTTCAAATCTTTTTGCCGGAACTCCGCCGGACCCAGTTCCTATCGAGAAATCCGCTTGTCTGTACGCTAGTCCGACGGATGAAAACCGACGCTAGGGCAGCTATTGGCTACTGGCTATGAACTTCCTTTTAGTCAGACTTTGGTGTGATCGTGTGTAGGTAAGTCTGTTCTTTAGAAAGTCCGTCGAAAGTCCGTCAAAAGTCAGTGGGAAAGACCGTCGAACCTTTGATGACGAAAAGTCCGCCCGTGTGTACATTTCAGGTTGAAAGAAAAGAGAAAGAGGAAAGGCATCATAGAAAGAAGAATAGAGTATAGTGTAGGGGGTGCATTCTGGCCCTGGAGAAAAGTACTCCCGAGCCACTCCCATCTCATTATGTAGCCGAGAGGTAGTTAATCCAAGGGTCCCATATTTTGTCAAACAAAGCTATCTTATCATTTAAAATCGCCGAGAGGCGTTTGTTAAGATCCTGACTTTACAGTTGGGATCCACCCAGATGTCTGGATTAGCAGCTGGCTCAGCCTTTCAGCAAGTCCTTGAGAGCCTGAGCCAGTCGCCCTCATCCCTTCCACAGCCCAGCGTGCCAGTGAGTGCACTGGTGCGCATTTATGCGCAATGAGCACGACCATGTAAAGTATTGACAGCTATGCCAGGTCTTTTCTTCAGCCCCCTCACATTTTTATTCTTCTGACTTCTTTTCATGTTGAATAGCACCCTGACACTAGATGTCTGTCTGGCTGTGCTGCCCCTAATCCATGCACCCGACCCCTAATCTACATGCAGGGCACCGGGCGCATGGATTTCAATGGAGGTTTTTTTTAAGCACATAATTAGAGCCTGAGACTCTAATTGGCTTCAAAAAGGGTGGGCTCTTGGCGCAGAGCACTCAGTCCCCCCCCCTCCCAAAAAATGGAGCTCCAGCCGCCACTGCTGTCTGGCACAATGTATTTACATTCCAGAGGCACCCAGGGTACTGATAATTGCAGTATTAAACAGTTGCACATCTTCAGGCCACAGTGTTGTCTGTCGTTCTTCGCAGACTTATTTTTTTAATAAAAGACTCTATACCACATGTAACAGCTGACATAGTGATTGCATGATCAGAAACTACTCTGATTGGTTCCCGATTTTACGGGGGACCAGAGTTGTTCATTGGTAGCCGGGTATAACAAATAGCAGCCACGCGCACTGTTGGCTTGTCTTGCCAAGTCAGAGGTATCCATTAACGTAGCCTCACATTGGGCATTCTGCAGGGGAAAGATAATCTACAGAAAGGGGTTAGAAGTGTGACTGTATTATAAATTAAGGAGCTGCTACAATCACTATATTACCATTTATTACTTTTAGTTACCTTAGTCCGATGGGGGAGCAGTCTATCCACAAAATACATCCATAACAAAAAAAAAAAACAGCTTATGTTTAAAGTGATGTAAAGGCTCCTTTTTTTCCCTATAAAAATAACAAACATGTTATACTTTAGTGGATTTGCACAGAGCAGCCCAGATCCTCCTCTTCTTGGGTCCCTCTTCGGTGCTCCTGGCTCCACCCTCCTGTTCAGTGCCCCTGCAGCAAGCTATAGGGACACACAAGCTGAGTCACAGCTCCCTGTGTCCATTTAGACTCTGAATCCCGGCCCGGCCCGGCCCCCTAACTTCCCTGATTGACTAGCTGACTTTGATTGACAGCAGCAGGAGCCAGTGGCGCTGCTGCTGTGTCTCAGCCAATCAGGAAGAAGATTCTCGGAGGGCTGAGACATTCATGGACATTGCTGAAATTAGATGGACCTAGGTAAATATTAGGGGGGCTGAAGGGGGCTGCTGCACAAAGAAGGCTTTTATCTTAATGCATAGAAAGCAGTAAGAAAAAAAAACTTTCTGTCTTTACAACCCCATTAAGTATTACAATTACCTTGTAAAAATTTACATTTATTCAAGCCAATAATTACTGTATGTAGGGAAAAAAAAATCTATACAATTTAATTCTTACTTTTTCAAAGTAAACAAAGCACTGGCAGAATATCTTTTCACTTCAGATATTTCATCATTTAAAACTAATTAGTTTTAACATTGCTGCCTACAAGCTATTACTGTATATTATATCTTGAAGTAATCATAAAAAGCTTTTCTTAACATAACCCAATTTAACATCGTCTTGTGAGTCTTTTGTGTGGAAGTATTGAACATTTCCTCCATGAGCAACGGGCTGTGTTACTTGTTATTGTGAATCAGAATCTTTTAGTGCGTCTGTAACAAGGAGTCTTAAAAATCATTATAAGCAATCAATAAAGGTTGTTTTGACTAGAGAAAAAAAAAAAGTGCACAGTATTGAAGCTCCAGTAGACCAATGAATGGCAGATTAATGCAGGCCAATGTGCTCTGGCCATTAATTACAGCAAGCAGCAATAATTAAGAATATCATTAGGGACATTGAATAATTAAGCATAATGGTTGCGGGAAGATTGTTTATTGTGGATTTATGTTAAAGGGGAACTATAGTCCTTGTAATTAGATACGGTGCATCCAGAAAGTATTCACAGCGCTTCACTTTTTCCACATTTTGTTATGTTACAGCCTTATTCCAAAATGGATTAAATTCATTATTTTCCTCAAAATTCTACAAACAATACCCCATAATGACAACGTGAAAGAAATTTGTTTGAAATCTTTGCAAATTTATTAAAAATAAAAAAACAAAAAAATCACATGTACATACAGTAGGGATGAGCCGAACACCCCCCTGTTCGGTTCGCACCAGAACATGCGAACAGGAAAAAAGTTCGTTCGAACATGCGAACACCGTTAAAGTCTATGGGACACGAACATGAATAATCAAAAGTGCTAATTTTCAAGGCTTATATGCAAGTTATTGTCATAAAAAGTGTTTGGGGACCTGGGTCCTGCCCCAGGGGACATGGATCAATGCAAAAAAAAGTTTTAAAAACGGCCGTTTTTTCAGGAGCAGTGATTTTAATAATGCTTAAAGTCAAACAATAAAAGTGTAATATCCCTTTAAATTTCGTACCTGGGGGGTCTCTATAGTGTGCCTGTAAAGGGGCGCATGTTTCCTGTGTTTAGAACAGTCTGACAGCAAAATGACATTTTGAAGGAAAAAACTCATTTAAAACTACCCACGGCTATTGCATTGCCGACAATACACATAGAAGTTCATTGATAAAAACGGCATGGGAATTCCCCAAAGGGGAACCCCGAACCAAAATTAAAAAAAAAAAATGACGTGGGGGTCCCCCTAAATTCCATACCAGGCCCTTCAGGTCTGGTATGGATATTAAGGGGAACCCCGGCCAAAATTTAAAAAAAAAAATGACGTGGGGTTCCCCCTAAATTCCATACCAGACCCTTCAGGTCTGGTATGGATTTTAAGGGGAACCCCGCGCCAAAAAAAAAAAAAAAAACGGCGTGGGGTCCCCCCAAAAATCCATACCAGACCCTTATCCGAGCACGCAACCTGGCAGGCCGCAGGAAAAGAGGGGGGGACGAGAGTGCGGCCCCCCCTCCCTCCTGAACCGTACCAGGCCACATGCCCTCAACATTGGGAGGGTGCTTTGGGGTAGCCCCCCAAAACACCTTGTCCCCATGTTGATGAGGACAAGGGCCTCATCCCCACAACCCTGGCCGGTGGTTGTGGGGGTCTGCGGGCGGGGGGCTTATCGGAATCTGGAAGCCCCCTTTAACAAGGTGACCCCCAGATCCCGGCCCCCCCCTGTGTGAAATGGTAAGGGGGTACATAAGTACCCCTACCATTTCACGAAAAAAGTGTCAAAAATGTTAAAAATGACAAGAGACAGTTTTTGACAATTCCTTTATTTAAATGCTTCTTCTTTCTTCTATCTTCCTTCATCTTCTGGTTCTTCTGGCTCTTCTGGTTCTTCTGGTTCTTCCTCCGGCGTTCTCGTCCAGCATCTCCTCCGCGGCGTCTTCTGTCTTCTTCTCCTCGGGCCGCTCCGCACCCATGGCATGGGGGGGAGGCTCCCGCTCTTCTCTTCTTCTCTTCTTCTTTTCTTCTTTTCTTCTTTTCTTCTCTTCTTCTCTTCTTCTTCATTTTCTTCTCCGGGCCGTTCCGCAATCCATGCTGGCATGGAGGGAGGCTCCCGCTGTGTGACGGCGCTCCTCGTCTGACAGTTCTTAAATAACGGGGGGGCGGGGCCACCCGGTGACCCCGCCCCCCTCTGACGCACGGTGACTTGACGGGACTTCCCTGTGACGTCACGGGGAATGCCACAGGGAAGTCCCGTCAAGTCACCGTGCGTCAGAGGGGGGCGGGGTCACCGGGTGGCCCCGCCCCCCCCGTTATTTAAGAACTGTCAGACGAGGAGCGCCGTCACACAGCGGGAGCCTCCCTCCATGCCAGCATGGATTGCGGAGCGGCCCGGAGAAGAAAATGAAGAAGAAGAGAAGAAGAGAAGAAAAGAAGAAAAGAAGAAAAGAAGAAGAGAAGAGCGGGAGCCTCCCCCCCATGCCATGGGTGCGGAGCGGCCCGAGGAGAAGAAGACAGAAGACGCCGCGGAGGAGATGCTGGACGAGAACGCCGGAGGAAGAACCAGAAGAACCAGAAGAGCCAGAAGAACCAGAAGATGAAGCAAGATAGAAGAAAGAAGAAGCATTTAAATAAAGGAATTGTCAAAAACTGTCTCTTGTCATTTTTAACATTTTTGACACTTTTTTCGTGAAATGGTAGGGGTACTTATGTACCCCCTTACCATTTCACACAGGGGGGGGCCGGGATCTGGGGGTCACCTTGTTAAAGGGGGCTTCCAGATTCCGATAAGCCCCCCGCCCACAGACCCCCACAACCACCGGCCAGGGTTGTGGGGATGAGGCCCTTGTCCTCATCAACATGGGGACAAGGTGTTTTGGGGGGCTACCCCAAAGCACCCTCCCAATGTTGAGGGCATGTGGCCTGGTACGGTTCAGGAGGGAGGGGGGGCCGCACTCTTGTCCCCCCCTCTTTTCCTGCGGCCTGCCAGGTTGCGTGCTCGGATAAGGGTCTGGTATGGATTTTTGGGGGGACCCCACGCCGTTTTTTTTTTTTTTTTTGGCGCGGGGTTCCCCTTAAAATCCATACCAGACCTGAAGGGTCTGGTATGGAATTTAGGGGGAACCCCACGTCATTTTTTTTTTTAAATTTTGGCCGGGGTTCCCCTTAATATCCATACCAGACCTGAAGGGCCTGGTTTGGAATTTAGGGGGACCCCCACTTCATTTTTTTTTTTTAATTTTGGTTCGGGGTTCCCCTTTGGGGAATTCCCATGCCGTTTTTATCAATGAACTTCTATGTGTATTGTCGGCAATGCAATAGCCGCGGGTAGTTTTAAATGAGTTTTTTCCTTCAAAATGTCATTTTGCTGTCAGACTGTTCTAAACACAGGAAACATGCTCCCCTTTACAGGCACACTATAGACACCCCCCAGGTACGAAATTTAAAGGGATATTACACTTTTATTGATTGACTTTAAGTATTATTAAAATCACTGCTCCTGAAAAAACGGCCGTTTTTAAAACTTTTTTTTGCATTGATCCATGTCCCCTGGGGCAGGACCCAGGTCCCCAAACACTTTTTATGACAATAACTTGCATATTAGCCTTTAAAATTAGCACTTTTGATTTCTCCCATAGACTTTTAAAGGGTGTTCCGCGGCATTCGAATTTGCCGCGAACACCCCAAATTGTTCGCTGTTCGGTGAACTTGCGAACAGCCAATGTTCGAGTCGAACATGAGTTCGACTCGAACTCGAAGCTCATCCCTAACATACAGTAAGTATTCACAGCCTTTGCTCAATACTTCGTTGAGGCACCTTTGGCACCAATTACAGCCTTGAGTTTTTTGAGTATGATGCTACAAGCTTTTTGGGCAGTTTCTCCCATTCTTCTTTGCAGTACCTCTTAAGTTCCATCAGGTTGGATGGGGAGCGTCGGTTCACAGCCATTTTCAGATCTTTCCAGAGATGTTCTATCGGGTTCAAGTTTGAGCCACTCAAAGACATTCCTTTGTTATCTTGATTGTGTGCTTAGGGTCGTTGTCCTGTTGGAAGCTGAACGTTCATCCCAGTCTGAGGTCCAGAGTGCTTCTTGAGCAGGTTTTCATCAAGCATGTCTCTGTACACTGCTGCATTCATCTTTCCCTCAATCCTGACTAGTCTCCCAGTTCCTGCCGCAGAAAAACATCCCCACAGTATGATGCTACCACCACCATGCTTCACTGTAGAGTTCAATCTATGTTTCATCAGACCAGAGAATTTTGTTTCCGATGGTCTGAGAGTCCTTCAGGTGCCTTTTGGAAAAATCCAGGCAGGCTGTCACGTTCCTTTTACTGAGGAGTGGCTTCTGTCTGGCCACTGTACCATACAGGCCTGATTGGTGAAGTGTCGCAGAGATGGTTGTTCTTCTGGAAGGTTCTCCCCTCTCCACAGAGAAACACTGGAGCTCTGTCAGAGTAACCATTGGGTTATTGGTCACCTCCCTGGCTAAGGCCCCCCCGATCGCTCAGTTTGGCCGGGCAGCTCACTCTAGGAAGAGGCCTGGTGATTCCAAACTTTTTCCATTTATGGATAATGGAGGCCACTGTGCTCATTGGGATCTTCAATGCTGCAGAAGTTTTTCTGTACCCTTCCAGATCTGTTCCTTGGACTTCATGGCCTGGTTTGTGCTCTGACATGCACTGTTAACTGTGGGACCTTATATAGACAAGTGTGTGCCTTTCCAAATCATGTCCAATCAACTGAATTTACCACAGGTGGACTCCAATCAAGATGTAGAAATATCTCAAGGATGATCAGTGAAAACAGGATGCACCTAAGCTCAATTTTGAATGCCATGGCAAAGGCTGTGAATACTTATGTACATGTGATTTTTCTGTTTTTTTTTTTTTTTTTTTTAAATCTGGAAAGATTTCATACAAACTTCTTTCACATTGTCATTGTGGGGTATTGTTTGTAGAATTTTGAGGGAACTCATTAATTTAATCCATTTTGGCATAAGACTGTAACATAAGAAAATGTGGAAAAAGTGAAGCGCTGTGAATACTTTCCAGATGCACTGTATACATGTGAAAGGGATCAGTATAAAGGGAAGACACAGTGTAGTGTACATTTAATGCAGTGGTTACCTTAAAGATAACTTATGCATTGCCTATGCCAGGCAAAGTAACAGGTTTACTTATTTGGCTGCTTCCTAATCGCTTAAAATCACCTTTACTCCACTTACCACCACTCTATTCGCCTAGTAGAACAAGGAAAAAGAGTGTCACCATCGTAGTTAGGGCAATGTGACAGTCTCTTTGTCTTCGTCTTCGCCTTCCCCCAACCCAAACCATCCCACTAATACTCATATTGCTAGTGCTCTTTAATTGCTCCTTCCTCTGTGGAAGCCAACAACAATACCTGGTGCTTCTGGGTACAGGAGAGCACATAACCTCCTTATGTGTGCACTGGTCTGTCAGCCAGTCACTACGACTGAACACTGTCACATGACGTCACTGCTCCCCCCTATCAATTTATTTGATCCGACACTAGAATATTAACTGTTGTCTATGAGGAAGGAAGAAGTGGCAGGGGAGTGCTGGCAAGGTGAATATCCATGATTTGGATGAGGGCCCCTATGTAAACACACTGTCACTTTGCCTTAAAGCGGGGTTCCACCCAAATTTTGAACATTATCTCTATGCATTCTCTTCCTTGCCTAGATGCTGACATGCTGTGTAAAAAAATTTAAATCGCCATGATTACCTTTTTTTTTCTAATCTTCTTAGCACTTCCTGGTTTTCCTCCCACGGGAGTAGGCGTGTTTCTAGCCTCTCCCAGACCTCCCACAGTCCCCTGGGAGCTAGTCTCAGGCTTCCCAACATGCATTGTGCAACAGCGTCATCACAACATCTCGGTGAATGCTGGGAGCACAGCATTCACCGCATCCAGGAAATACATGCTTGTGGGCTTCAAATGCCCACAATGAAGATAGAAACCGCCTTCAGTGAATTTTATAAGTTATTCTTTACAACGAAATCGGACACAGGCAGACTTATTACACAGAACATGTGAGTAGATAATCATGAGAAGAAAAGTTTGTGAATGAACTCCAAAAAAAAAAAACGATAGATAGGTGGACCCCCGCTTTAAATAAGCAAGGTTACATAGTTACATAGTTACATAGTTTGTAAGGTTGAATAAAGACACCAGTCCATCCAGTTCAACCTGAGTGAGTGTGGGTGCATGTCTACAATTGTCCCTATCCCTGTACATTGTGTCTCATTAAGATGCTCATCTATTATCATTATTTATTTAAGGTACCCATATAGTGCCGTCAATTTACGCAGTGCTCCACACATACATAGCACAACCACATCGGTCCCTACCCTCAAGGAGCTTACAATCCAAGGTCCCCAACTCACATCCATATATTAGGGCCAATTTTTGGACAGAAGCCAATTAACCTACCAGCATGTCTTTGGAGTGTGGGAGGAAACCGGAGGAAACCCACACAGGCACAGGGAGAACATGCAAACTCCAGGCAGGTAGTGTCATGGTTGGGATGTGAACCAACGACCCTTTTTACTGCTAGGTGAGAGTGCTACCCACTACACCACTGTGCTGCCCGACAGGTAAAAATGTCTATTTAGGTCAATCTAGTTTACAAAGAACTAGAGACTTTCCCCTATGTGACAGAGCTCAGGCTTGGTAATTGGTCAGTTAGGAACTGAACACCGCACCGTGAGAGAAGAGGGAAGATTCACATGCTCCCCTATACCTGGAAATACTAGATGTTTCATTTTTTTGTTCAGTTTGTGAGCTGGGTGGTGGAGGAGTAAAGAGAAGTTACGAGAAATCTGGCAGTTCAGTCATATTGTTGCTTTCCCCTGTGTGGATTCTGTAGTTGGAATGTAGTATACTGAGAGTAATTCTTTCAAAGATGTTTTAGCGGGCTGATTGAAAATCTGAATGGATTCCCCTATCCACGCAAGCGAGATGAATCCTCCCCACAGTACTATTGTATTCTGACAGTGGGGACTCCTCTGCTCTTGGAATACACTAATCAGTGCTGCAG
Source organism: Aquarana catesbeiana (assembly GCF_042186555.1). NCBI lineage: Eukaryota > Metazoa > Chordata > Amphibia > Anura > Ranidae > Aquarana > Aquarana catesbeiana. The sequence continues at coordinate 48,322,267 of NC_133330.1, forward strand.
CTGACAATTTACCAACAGTTCTGTTGGAGAAGAGTCGATCATTAGATTGACTCCTCTTGAATGGGAATGGCCATGTATGGACTGAAATTCGGTTAGTCCCTGCTGAACTGGCAGAATTTGGATCCATCTATGGCCAGCTTTATTTATTGTATAGTGCAACTCCTGGGATACAAAAACCCAATGCCCCCACCTGTTCCTAGCCATTTATTAATTTAAATATAAAAAAGCTAATTACCCTCTTTTACTCATCTAAATCCACTGTCATGTCTATGACATTTCTTCAAGTAGTGGGATATGATGATGGAAGGCTTAAAGCAGAGCTGTCTGATCTTGTTGCCACACCTTGCATTATGATTATATAATGTCTTTTGGGACCCTGCGAAAAAATCTTCAAGGACCTTTTGGGAGCCTTGCGATTGACACTCCTGACATACAATGGGTGGTGTCCACATTAGCAGGAAGTGAGATTGATATGGCAAATTGAAACCTTGAGCTTGAGCATTACGACTGACAGAAGAAAGGAGAGTTGGGACCCAACCTGTTAAGTGACTGTAGTTTTAGTTAGCTAATAAACTAAGGCCTTTTAGTTAGATCTTTTTATTTTTTTAAATAAAAACTAGTGATTAGCATTGGGTTAAGTTGATAGGGAAAAGTGTTTTCATTTTTGTAACTTGAGTTGTGCTTAATAGGAAACATTATTGGAAATTAAGAATTTATAGATATCATGCTTAATGTATCTACTTTCCCAATCTGAATCAGCGAACATCCCCTTTGCTTTCAGTCCACATAGTATTAGGAGGTAATTGGAGAAGCATTCTACATTTCTCAGTACCGATCAGGCAGGGAGTGAAGGAGGAGTTTACTGCCTGTAATGATGAGCTTCTACTTTAAATTTAGTATTGCCATGCTATTTTCAGCCTGTACTAATTTATATAGTTTGTCTTCTGCAAGTGTCTGGATTCTCAGATAAGCATTTGTTTCCTACTGATGCTGGGGAGTGTCTCTGGCAATAGTGTAGGGAGGTGACGATGTCCTGAGTTATAAATATTTATATTCCTCCTGGCCAACGACTAAGAGCTTTGTTTAACCGAGGGTCCATGCTAGGGCAGAGTAGAAATATTTGGAGGAACTTCTAGGAAGCTCTGTTTTCTCTCAGTTGCCACCCTTGAAGAATGTGTGCTCTCTGTCTCTTGCCTCCTTGCCTTCTCCTGAGGAGGACTAATGCAAGCAAAACAGCTTGAAGTCCCTAGGCCTGAAGTCTGTACTGCCCTTCGGGAAGGTGACTCAAGGAAGAAGAGAGCAGAAGGATGGCTGCCAGTTAGGAGCATCTTGCAGAACTTCACTGATGTAAAAGTCTTGGAGAACTGGGCAAAAGCTGGTAACAGTAGACTTTATTTATTTATTACAGGTACTTATATACCGCCAAGAATTTATGCACCTCTTTACATATGTTGTACATTCAAATCAGTACATGTCCTCAAGTAGCTTACTCTTTAGAGTCCCTAACTCACATCCATACATATACATACTAGGGACAATTTTTTGACAGGAGCCAATTAATCTACCAGCATGTCCCCGGAAAGTGTGAGGAAACCGTAATACTTTTAGGAAACCCATGCAGCCACAGGGAGAACATGCAAACTTGTTTCTCCAATTGAGATAATCGTGGAAAGAATACTTTCTGAAAATACTTGCTCTCCCAGTGTTATCTAAACAAACTTCTCATCAAGCAAAGATGGATGGAGAGAACTGGAGTGCTAAATGGTCAGTGAGTGCTGTGGGGTGTCATGGGACTGTTACCCCTAAACAGGCTAGAAAGGCCTATTAATACTTTGCCGGTCCATAGAGAGTACTGCTACATGACCAATACTGAATATTACAAACCTTGGGTTTCATCTAAACACATGTTGACCGAACCCGGAAGGAAGCTGGCAGTCCAACACAATCAACTGCAGGCATTGCATTCACCATCCCGCAGCTGCATGAAGAAAAAGAGACTGGGATGCTGGTGTCATTATTGACATAATATGACTACATAGTGGATTAGGTCAATGATGTCACAAGCCACACCGCCAGCCTCCTTTCGGGTTCAGATGAAACACTAGCTCATCCCTATGTGTGAGCAGTGTTATATGAAAGGGGTTGCATTACCTGTTTGACCCACATTTGGTATAAAGGGACCCCTAAATGCCAGAGATCCCTTGTACACAGTATGCACAAATGATTTTTCTGCCTCCGCTAAAATATCCTCCAGTAATAACCGGGAACCATCCACTCTGGGTTTTAGAAAACAGCAGATCAATTCACTCATTTCCAGTTATGAGGTCTGTTTAGAAGTAAATGATGCTTACTTATTTTAAATATACTCTGTAACATGTTTCATTGTAGGATATGAAAGATGAATGTTTGAAATGCATTAAAAGTTTACTAGAACATATTGTAAAATTGATGCTAATTTTATTTGCATTGCCGCTATAAGTTCAAACCAGTACATTCTCTTTACATCCCACACAAGTGAGTCCCTGCAGGTGCAATTTTGCTTTTACATTGCAAACAGATGGTCATTTTTAGAAAAGAGATTTGTTTTTTTTTGCGGCAGAGACAAGAATGTTTAATAAACTTTTATTCTGAAGAGTGGATGAAAAGAGATGACTGCCATCCTCTAGTGATTTATCTTCTTCTTGTATATGAAAAGAATTTTAAGTCAAGTCTGAAGTTTAAAAAATGCATGAAAAATACCTTGTTAGCAGTAAAAAATACATAGTATGCAAAACAAGAGTAATAAAACACCCAGCAACTTCTATGCAGTTTACCGATATGTAGGAACCAGAAAGCTGGGTTCACAAAGTTGCCCTGTTGTAACTTCATTGCAACATGACAGTGGAATGCATGAAAAAGTGTGTGGGTGTTCTGTGGTGCCATTAACATTTATTTCCAAAGGCACCCCAACACACCTCGCTAAAGGATGTGCATTTCGGTGCACCACAGGGCTTGGTGATGCACTAAGGTGCATTGTGGTATGGCTTCTTACAAAAAATAGTACATAAACCTTTTAAAATGAATAGATTGCCTTAACACACCCCGCAAAGTCACGGTTCAGAGTTTGTGGCCTCATCTGTTCGTGGATTTTTTCCCAGCCAAGTATTCCTGAATCAGGGCGACCTGTCAGGCAACTTGTCAGCCTGACAAGTCGCGCTCCATGCAGTACAATGGAACCGTTCTAATAGGAGAGACTCAAGTCGCTCCGACTTAGAAAAGGGTTTGTGTACTACTTGGGGGCGAGTTCGGAGCAGCTTGCATTGACATCTATACAGAAGTCATTTTGCAACCCGCGCTGAAGTCGCGCTGTAGGAGGCGGCTTCAGAGTTGGACAGGAGTCCGACTTTAAAGCCGCCCCTGTGTGAACCATTTATAGCCATTTTTTTTAACCACATCCAAAATTTGCGATTTTCACAATTCGCGGGTGCTCAAAAGAACTTAACCCCTGCAAATTTGGGCAGTCGACTGTATATGAAAATGTCAACATGCCAAAGCACATGCATTAATGTGCCACAAAACTGGGAACCCACTTGCAGCACAAGGGGAAACACCAAGCAAATTAGCTGCCTTTCATATAGCAAAGTATATGCAAAAGTTTTTGTCACCCCCCACCCCCGAGCCTGTACTCCTGGACAGTCAATTGAAATACAGAAAGAGATGCACAATTAAAAAATGAAGCATGGAGTCTGTCATTTCAGGTCTCCTTCTGAAAATACTAGATACTCGGCTATGTCTGACTTTTGTAAGTGTTAGTGCATTGGTCCAGGTGTGTCAAGTTGTGCATTACATTACGTTGCCTTAAGGCTCGGTTCACACTAGGGGCGGCACGACTTGCAGGTCGCCTCGCCGAGGCGACCTGCACACGACTGCCACGGCGACTTGCAAAACGACTTCTGCATAAAAGTCTATGCAAGTCGCTCCAAGTCGCCCCCAAAGTAGTACAGGAACCTTTTTCTAAGTCGGAGCGACGATTAGAATGATTCCATTGTACAGAACGGGAGGCTAGGTCGCCTGACAAGTCACCCCCGTGTGAACCGGCACTTAGGGGTTGTTCACACTAGCATTGCTCACATTCAGATTGCTCTTCAGGGAGCATTTGATAGGTAGTGAGTAGGTGTTGTATAGCTTCCTCACTGTCTGCTTTAACCCCTTGTGCCCCACACCAGTGCGCCACAACCATGTGCATTGCACATGGTTGCAGGACAGGTGCAGCGCAGCCTTATTCACTTAAATGGGTTGCGTTTGAAGGGTAGCACCTGTCAAAAGTGACAGGAGGTATAATTCCTACTTTGGCTGCGACATATATACACCCCCGGCCGCTGACTTTGCAGCTAAAGGGGGAGTGGTTTGGAGGAAGTAAAAACATGTCTCAACCAGGAGCTGCTGGTCCATAAGGGTCGCAGGAGCACCGCCCACCTAGTTTGCATTCTGGGTTGCATGCGGGGTGCCGGACTCATAGGTTTCTATGAGGTTTTTTTTTTTTGCAAGCACATGATTAGAGCCTGAGGCTCTAATTGGCTTGAAAAAAGTTGGGCTCGGGGCGCAGAGCACTGCACCCTGAACCCACCCACTTGCGACACTAGTGAATCAATACATTCAACCACAAAGAATAGCGCACACATACACAAAAAAAGGTTGCTTTCAAATCTTGCATGGCTAATTAAAAAACACCTGATCTTAATAAGTGAATATGGGGATTTAGTAACACCATATGGCCATACCGTGCTTAAACCCACCACTGTGTCAAAGTACCTAATTTCCAGTGGGTCCTACACTATTCATAGAATGAAAGATAGTGAATCAATATTCGCTATTGGTTTCCGGTTTCTTCCCCTGGCCAATCGGGACAGTAGGCGGATCCAAAGAAGACCAGGCTGGCCAGGAGGAGAAGCCTGGGAAGCCGTTGTGCCTCGACCCTGGAGAGGTGAGTGCGGGCCTGGGGCAGAGGCGGCTGGTGTTTTTTCTTTTGGGGGTGGCAAACAACCACCCCCCTGTCGGTCGGTCAATGGCAACCCCCCCGGGAGAACGGTCGGGACATCAAAGCCCCACACTTACCCCATCTAGGAAGCGGGTGGGCAGCGTGTCCAGGTGGAGGCAGCTTTCTTCCTTCCTCCTCCTGTGGATCCCAGCGGCTTTTACTGTGCATCTCCCTCCTCCTCCTCCTAGGTGTCCAAAAGGATTGTCTGTCCTTTCAGCCAATCGGGAAACGGGTATCAGACCCGCACTTCCTGATTGGCAGAGAGGCAATTCAGTGTTAGAATAGCGAATATTCATTCGCTATTCTAACACACCTGGGTGGTCTCCAATCGCAATGCTCTGCATCCACAGCCCACCCTATTTTGAAGCCTATTAGAGCCTCTGGCTCTAATCAGGTGCTTAAAAAAAACCCTGCCGCTGTAATTCATGCGCCCAGCATCCTGAAACGGGCTGGACGCATGAATAGGATAAAAAGGGGAGGCCCTTAATGGCTGGGGGGAGGTGTTTGTTTGCCTCCCCAAATAAGTTTAGCACCAGCCGCCACTGGTCTCAATTGTCTAGTTTTACTGCCTGCCCCCCCCAACTCTAATGCCTAGTACACACAATCAGAAAATCGGACAAAAAACACCACTTTCTAAGTGATCACCAATAATCTGAGCGTTAGTAAACAGCTTTCGAGAGTCGATCACGACAGTTCATGTGAAATATTATCCTTTGGACAAACATACGATACCAGAACATATGACTTTCATTTAATCAGTACAGTATTCGCCTGGAAAAAAATGGAAGACCAAGACGACGCATGCTCAGAAACAAAAGAATACATTACAACACATTACATTACATCACTTCTGAAGTTGTATTCTGTTGTACAAGAATTTTCATAACTTTAGTAAACTCTTTATTTTTCGATATGAGACTAGCATGCAAATCTCCCCCCAAAAAAAACAACAATCATTCTTCTGATATTCTCATTGTATGAGGCTTAACCACTTCAGCCCCGAAAGGATTTACCCCCTTCCTGACTAGAGCACTTTTTGTGATACGGCACTGCGTCGCGTCGCTGACAACTGACAATTTAACTGACAATTGCGCGGTCATGCGACGTTGCACCCAAACAAAATTGATGTCCTTTTTTTTCCCACAAATAGAGCTTTCTTTTTGTGGTATTTGATCACCTCTGCGGTTTATATCTTTTGCGCTATAAACTAAGTAATCAAACACCGCTCATCACTCGGTTCTCACCGCTCCCTGTGCAGAGAGCTGCTGACTGTTAGTCACAGCTCTCTGCTCTGGCCCCCACCTCACTCACTGGGGCTCTGAGCTGTGGAGGGGGCAGAAACGGCCGGCTCAGGCTCTTAGCAGCTCACTGAGAGGCTTAGCCTGGTGCCCATCCATGTGGGTGGATCCTGACCATATGGTCATGATCTTGCCTGGACCCGCTCTGTGATGTCAGCCCAGCAGGCTTCAGCCCGCTGTCTGCTGAAAACAGGTCACAGGAGCGCAGAATGAACTGCACTCCTGTGATCCACAGGAGAAGTGCAGCCAAACGAGCTAAGGCTGTACTTCTCCTTTAAGGTAGCCAATTAATTTAAGTGGGCTACCAACACACAAAAATAGACCTAAAATCACACCTGCAGCAATACACAGTAGCGTGTGATCACGTATTGTGCTCTGCAACACAGGTGCGTTTGAGGTGCATTACTAGTGTATTGGGGTTGAAATCAAAATAAATGGCACCAGTAGGCAAAACTATTCAAGCACTGTATAGTTAATAATGACATTTCTACAAGAATGCACTCAGCTAGAATGACAGCACTGAGGTCTTTGACAAATCCATCTGCACATTTCATCAAACACGCTTACATCTGTTTGTGGTTGGTGAAACATATGTTTGTGTGTAGGGGAATATTATGAAAGCCATAGAGTGTTATCAATGTGCTAACAAAAGAAAGTATCAGAAGACAAAAGTATATATACACTGACAGATTTGCGTATATGAAGCCTGAGCTTCTGTTGTTTAACTGTAATTATTTATGTCTCGACAAATCTCTGATCCATCATTTGCAAGCTGGTTTTGCTTATCTCCCATGGAAAAGCATAAAAACAGATAGAATAGAACAAAGAGGATTGGCACCAATTCTTCCCAGCCGTCCATAGATATCGGTGAAGCTGTATGTTGGGTCAGGCAGGTGGTAGGTACATGGACCCTGATATATGACAGAATGGAACCGTTCTAATAGGAGTAACTCAAGTTGCTCGGACTTAGAAAAAGGTTCCTCTACTTTTAAAAAGGTTCCTGTCTAGATTTAGACCCCCTTTACAAATGAGCTAGGCAGCTTTGGTTATTTTTCAGCTTTTTTCTTGTCAAGGGTTCGTACAGGCATAATTGAGTGCGTTTTAAGCCTCACGCTCACAGTTTTATTGTAAATACTGATTCACCTGACAGGAGAAAATCAGCGTTAAAAAACACATTTTTTTTTCAAATGACGTTGGCTGTGTTTAGCTGAGCTTGGGTGTTCGTTTATTTAATTGGCCAGAATTTGAATTTATTTTGGCCATTGAAATAAATAAATGCTCAAGTGCTAAATATGCCTAGCGCTTAGTTAGGTGTATTTAGACGCATTTAGACACTTTCACGTTTTTTTTATGCTCAAAAGCTTCTCTCCTGAGCGGGTTTTTTCTGCGTTCAGGAAAAGAAGCTTTGACTGCCTCTCAACACTGCTGCTCCTAAATTCCTTAAAAGGCTATGTGTGCATGGACAGATAGGCTTTTATTGAGGTGTGTTCAGGGGCTTAGGCAAAAAATGTCAATTAAGGAGCATCAGTGTGCATGAGGCCTAAGACTTGAACACTCATTTTTCTTTTATTTTTAGCCAATGATAAAATATTTACTAGGCAAGAAAACACACAAAAAATAATTTATGTATGTTTTCCAGGTGCTCCCATTAAAATCTAATGGGGCCAAACCCATGGCTTCAAAAGAAGTTCATGTCCTTTTTCCAGCAACGAGCTTCAAGTAACCACACAACTCAGGTACCATTGAATATAATTAAAATCCTATTATCAAGAGCTGAAGTGCTTCTGGCAAAGCTTCAAATGGTGCTTCAAATAGCTCAGATGTAAACAGGGCTGTAGGTATTAAAGTATATCTGAAGGCATTTTTTAACATTTGGGATAGTTTAGGGAATGGTTGAAGCTCCTGTCAAGTCAAAGTGAAGAAAATGCTCCTTACTGCAGAAGTATGCAGGGAAAACAACACTTCCAGGAGAAACAATTTCCTGGCTCCCCTTCAGCTCTCATAGCTTGCTCTGTCTGAGCTCCACCCAGTACAGAATATAATTTTGAGGTGAAAAACAGCAGGAAGAGTGAGAACTGTGGGGAGACCCAGAAGATCAGCAGATGGAAGTGAGAGCTGCAGGGGACCTAGGAGATCAAAAACAGGAAACAGTGAGAGCTAGGGTTGACCCAAGAGCTCAACAGAAGGAACAAGTGAGAGCTGCAGAGGACCCAGGAGATCAGCAGGGGGAATCATTGAGAGATGCAGGGGACCCAGAAGCTCAGCAGGAGGAGCCACTGAGAGCTGAGGGAGAACCGGAGATCAGCAGGAGGAATCTGTGAGAGCTGGAGGTGCCTGAGTAGCTCAGCTGGAGGAACCAGTGAGAGCTGCGGGGAACCCAGGATATCAGTGTGGGGAATCAGTGAGTGCTGTAGGAGAACTGGGAGCTCAGCAGGAGGAGCCACTGAGAGCTGTGGGAGAACCAGAGATCAGCAGGAGGAATCTGTGAGAACTGAGGTGAACATGGGATATCAGTGTGGGAAATCAGTAAGAGCTGCAGGAGAACCAAAAGCTCAGCAGGAGGAAGACGTGAGAGCTGCAGGGGACCCAGGAGAGCAGCAAGTGGAACCACTGAAGCAGTGGGAGCTGCAGTAGACCCAGGGGATCACGGCAGTGTCAATTTCCCTTCAGACTTTTTGAAGATTTTTCAGGATGGCAGAGGAGACCATCAGCACTTTTACAGTCTAATGCCGCGTACACACGAGCGGACTTTTCGACCAGACTGGTCCGACGGACCGAGTCCGGCGGACAATTCGACCGTGTGTGGGCTTCATCGGACCTGCAGTAGACTTTTTCGGTCGAAAATCTGACGGACTTTAGATTTGCAACATGTTTCAAATCTTTACGTCAGAACTCCGCCGGACCCAGTTCCTATCGAAAAGTCCACTCGTCTGTATGCTAGTCCAACTGACGAAAACCAACGCTAGGGCAGCTATTGGCTACTGGCTATCAACTTCCTTATTTTAGTCTGGTTGTACGTCATCACATAAGAATCCGTCGGACTTTGGTGTGATCGTGTGTAGGCAAGTCAGTTTTTTCAGAGAGTCCGTCTGAAGTCCGCCGAAAATCCATCGGATAGACCGCCGGACCAGTCCGGTCGAAAAGTCCGCTCATGTGTACGTGGCATTACAGATATATCTTGGCAGAAAAATTTTAATATAGCAACAAGGTCTCTTTAATAATTTTAATGAATGCCTAGGCAATTTTTTTTTTAATCCTGTCTGGAGTTGAGCTTTGAATTTCCACCTCTGTGTCATAATGAGGCTTGGAGGTGAGAGCTCTGAACATTGATGTATACCTGAAAACCCTAGATAATTATTCAAAGTGGCTGTGTTATATTCATAACATTTATCCAGGCACTGCCAGCTAATGCATGTGTAAGTGCTGTTTTCTTAGTGACAGTCTGGAGGATTGTCATTAACAAAAAAAATTTCTGAGGACAACATGGGGGGTACTGTTGTAGAACTCTCATTCTGCCCAACTGTTATGTCAATCCTTGTGTTTCAGTTCTTTGAGTGACTGTCAACAATAATTAAGGCAAAGTGATAATAAACGCTGTTACACCACTTACTGTATACCTACAGGTAAGCCTATAATAAGGCTTACCTGTAGGTACTGTGAATATCTCCTAAACTTGCACAGTTTAGGAGATATTCAGAGTGCATGCAGCCAGTGACATCACCGGCGCATGCGCTCTGAAGGTCTGGCATACAGTGACGAACCTTTAGAGTCTGTGCCGTAAATGGTGGCTCCACGTGTCATCGCACCCCCGGCCACTCATGTAGCCAGAGGCTGCGAACCCGGATCGAAGACCAGGGGGAAGATGGAAGCCCTCTTAGCGGTGACAGCACCACAAAGTAGGGCTTTGTTTTAAGGTAAGTTTACCATAATGTGCTAGTATGCATTGTCTTGCAGAGAATTATTTTTATTTTTTTCACCAACTGCAGTTTACTACCACTTTAAGGACTTCTGCCTTTTCTCTGACTTTCCTGGTCTGTGTATTTGATCTAGGCCAATTAGTCTGTAAGTATTGAAGCCCAAGGGTTAGCATTCCTAGCTGCAAGGCAATTAACATTATCAGAAGGAGGAAATCATCTATCGTTCCCACATTAGGAAACTTTTCCATTAAAGGGGAACTAAGGGTGGATTATACTCATCTTTCTTTCAACGATACTGTCCCTTGCGTCAGCATCTTATTCTGCGTGCCGGTTTTCAACCATCTTCATTGGCCAGCACGGGATGACATCACTCCTATGCATGTGAATGAGGCTGTTATTCCAACACACAGGGTTGGCCGCTCTAAGCTGAGCTGCACATGTCTCTTCAGCAATAAAAAACCTGCCTGCTCACAGTCAACAACAGCGGGAACTTTTGAAAAGTGCAATTGCACCTTTAATCACTAGTCCTGACAATTATCTTATTATCTAATTATATTTACCTTATCGGCTGATTCCGTTGCTTTCACCCAAATATATCTCCGTGCATAGGGACACAATGATTGACACAACACGGTGCTTCATACACTGTTTTTCGCTTTATTATGGCTCAGACATATTGTTTTGTATAAACCAAAGGTGGGCATTACCGACTACCGTATTTATCGGCATATAACACGCACCGGCGTATAACACGCACCCCAATTTAGGAGGGAATTTTAAGGAAAAAAAAACTTTTAGGAGGGAAGTTGAAGGGAAAAAAACTTACATTTAAATGCCCATCATTGCAGCCTTCTCAGTGCAGCCTTGCCCCAGTGCAGCCATGTTAGTGCAGCCTTGTCAGTGCAGCCTTCCCCAGTGCAGCCTTGTCAGTGCAGCCTTGTCAGTGCAGCCTTCTCAGTGCAGCCTTCTCAGTGCAGCCTTCCCCAGTGCAGCCTTCCCCAGTGCAGCCTTGCCCCAGTGCAGCCTTCCCCAGTGCAGCCTTGCCCCAGTGTAGCCTTCGATCCCCTGTCCCTGCTTGCTGGGCTTCAAAATCGCCGACCGCGATTTGAAAGAGCCGCCGGAAAGAGCCGAGGACCGGCTCTGTGTATTTCGGCGCCGGCGGCGCCATTTTCAAATCGCGGTCGGCGATTTTGATATTTTGACAGCTCGGGATCGCAGGGGATCGGCGTATAACACGCACCTGCGACTTTCCCCTGATTTTAAGGGGAAAAAAGTGCGTGTTATACGCCGATAAATACGGTATTTCCCACCAATAAGGGGTACATATTCAAATTACATATTTCCTTCAACAATGTATTCAACCAATCACAATATTATTAACTCGTTACATCTCTGTATCCAAGCAAATTCATTATGTCACATTATATTATGTCACCTAGAGAGATATAAATGCAGACCATCTTATGACACACACGTAACTTCCTTATGTCTGGTCTTGATTTCAACACAAATTCACTTCTTGAACAACAATATATATATTTACTTAATCAGCAAAAGGATAACTGTAAAGGAACAGATGAGCCTTAGATTACAAAACACAAGGAGGCTTTTTTTACAATGCTTACGCTTTAGTTCCGCTTTAACTTGTTCCGCTAAAAGTTCCGCTTTAACTGGAAACAAGCTTCAAGAGGTACATCTGATCTTCTGCCAGTGAGATTGGACGCACTAAGTGTAAGTGCCACATGGCTTTACCAGCTGGGCTAACATTAAATAATGTTATTACATTATTATTATTATTAACATTAATATTATTAACATTAATAACATTATTATATTATAATAGTTATTACCTTATTACATTAAATAATGTAATAAAGCCACTTTTCAAATCCAATTTAAAGTGAATCTGTGATCTTCCTAGCAGTACATATTTACCCTTCTTTTTCTCCCCCACTGCTCTGTTCAGGTTCAAAAAAAAGGAAGACCTGTCTAAACTCCAATTTGCTACAGTTATGACCTGCACAAGGTTAAAGATTCAAATACCGCCATGTGACAATGCTGGACCAAACACCAGTGTTGAAAGATACATATTCAGACATCTCAAGGCTCCCGCGAGGTGCGAGAGCCTCCCGCATTTTGGGGGCGGCTCCCAGACACCTGCAAGTGCTGCCCGATATTCCGGCTGCGGGGCTGATCCTGGATAGTCCCCTGGTTCACGGTCGGGGATGATCGGTGCAGCAGGAGGGACAGCTGTGAACACCGATCTCCCTATATAGCTGACATCCTCTTCTCCTTCTCTCCCTCCCATGACTGATGCCTAAAAAGCTATACAGGGAGATTGATGATCACAGCTGTCCCTCCTGCTGCACTGATCACCCCCTCCGTGTCCTTCTACCCCCCCTTCTCCCCCCCGTTCTTATACGGCTCCCCTCTGTGTCCTTCACCCCCCCTGTTCTTCTCTGGCTCCCTGTCCTCCACCCTCCCTCGTCCCCCACAGCCGGCTTCCCTCTTCTCCTCTCCCGCCGCCTGTGGGGATCTGTCAGGATGGAGAGTGGAGGAAGCGACCGGCCCCTGCCCTTTCTGAATTGGACAAAGTGAGCGAGATCGCTCCTGCGTCCTATGAAAACTGAGCAAAGTAACCTGTGTGTTACTATGCTCAATTTATGAATAGACAGGAGCCGCTGTCTTCTGTCTATTCATCTTCAATGCTGAAAAAGGGACTGGGGAATCTGTGTCCTCAGCCTTTTTTCTCTGTCTCAAAGGAGAGATCTCATGTTTCTATTTAGACCCCTGATATCCCCCTGATAGCTTACCATACCCCCCCCAACAGGGTTGATTAAAAGAAAATGCAAAAAATATAAAAAAATTCAATTGTAAACAAAAATGATAAAACATTAAATTATAAAAAGCTACTGATACCTCCCCCTGCCATAACTACACTGTCCACTGTCCAAACCCCCTCCCCCCAAAAAAGCATTAAAAAAAATATATAATTGTTAAAAAAATAATATGTAAAAATAAAAACTACTGACACCATCCACTGCTGTACTGACACCATCACCGCCACATTCTCCCCACCCCTTTCCCAGAAGCACTGTGAAAAAATATTTAAAAACATTATTTAAAGAAAATAATAAACAACAAAATTGTAAAAAAGGATAGAGAAAATAACAACAACAAAAAACTACTGACACACTGCTCTACTGACACCATCTACTACCCCACCCCCAATCATGAGTTTGCCACCTCCCTGAAATGAGTTTTTGCAAGTTGGGATGTCTGCATATTTTATTTTGTAAATCCCCATCAAGACCAGTATAAAACTCAAATATACAATATATAATTAAATAGAATCCTTACTGCTGTTTCCTGTTTTTCCCAGTTGTGTGTTATACTTGCTATATTAAAAGAACATTTAATCTTACATTATCCATCCACACCAGAATGCAATGTTCTTCAAGGCACATATTTTTGTGTACCAAGGCGAGTTGCTTTAGGCATTCCGTTCAAAATGAATGGGCTGTAAAGCACCTCATCCCACCAAAATGAGGTGCTGCAGTTTGTTGTAAGACAGCTTCATTCTAGAGATGCATTGCGGTGCCATTCAGATTGAATGACGCTGCAACGCACTACAGTGAGCATGGTGCACATTGCATTGATGCGTGCAAATTTACCACTCATGCGATACAACCGACTGAGCGTTCACCTCGCTGATAATAACCTTCTTGATCCCCTTCAGTCTTGATTTCCTCCTCAACACTCCACAGAAACTGCTCTCCTAAAACTAACAAACGATCTACTAACGGCCAAAATCGAAACTATTCTGTACTCCTACTCCTGGAACTCTCTGCTGCCTTTGATACGGTTGACCACCCCCTCCTCAAAAAAAAACTACACGCCTTTGGACTCCGTGACTGTACACTTCGCTGGTTCTCTTCCTACTTATCCAACCGAACCCTTAGTGTTTCTTACAACTTCCTCCTCTCCTCTTCCTTTCTCTGTTTGGGTCCCCCAGGGTTCTGTTCTTGGACCTCTCCTATTTTCAATCTACACCGCCTCCCTGGGTCAACTGATAGCCTCCCATGGCTTCCAATACCACCTCTACGCTGACGACACCCAAATCTATTTCTCTACCCCTCAGCTCACTCCCTCTGTCTCCTCACATATCACTAATTTACTATCAGATATATCAGTCTGGATGTCACACCACTTCCTCAAACTTAATCTATCCAAAACCGAACTTGTAATTTTTCCTCCCCCATATGCCCCTTCCCCTGATCTCTCTGTCAAAATCGATGGCACAACTATAAGCCCATCCCCACATGCCAAGGTTCTAGGTGTAGTCCTAGACTCTGAACTCTCTTTCAAGCAACACATCCAATCACTGTCGAAATCCTGCCACCTCAACCTCCGCAACATCTCCAAAATACGCCCCTTTCTAACCAATGACACAACAAAGCTCTTAATTTACTCGCTGGTCATCTCTCGCCTCGACTACTGCAACTCCCTTCTCATTGGCTTACCTCTACATAGTCTATCACTTCTTCAATCCATCATGAATGCCGCTGCCAGACTCATCCACCTTACCAATTGCTCTGTGTCTGCTACCCCTCTCTGTCAATCCCTCCACTGGCTTCCGCTCGGCCAAAGAATTAAATTTAAAATACTAACAACTACGTACAAAGCCATCCACAATTTCACCCCCAGCTACATCACTAGCCTAGTCTCTAAATACCAACCTGCTCGTTCTCTTCATTCCTCTCAAGACCTCCTGCTCTCTAGCAAACTCATCACCTCCTCCCATGCTCGCCTCCAGGACTTTTCCAAAGCCTCTCCAATCCTATGGAATGCCCTACCCCAATCTGTCCTCTTATCTCCTACGCTATTAGCTTTTAGACGATCAATAAAAAACCCTTCTCTTCAGAGAAGCCTATCTTACCCACACTTAACAACTGTATTTTCATTTTTTCCTTCAGCTCATCCCCCACAGTTATTACCTTTTGTTTCCACTTGACCCTCCCTTCTAGATTGTAAGCTCTAACGAGCAGGGCCCTCTGATCCCTCCTGTATTGATTTGTATTGTAAGTGTACTATCTGCCCTCATGTTGTAAAGCGCTGCGCAAACTGTTGGCGCTATATAAATCCTGTATAATAATAATAATAATAGTCCTAACACCATAGTAGTGCACAGCTTATTGCATTAAGGTGTGCACCCTAAAGCTCAAAAACACATGTGTGTGTGTCTACATATATATATGGCCCTGGCACATTGATCTCCCTGCCGGGCACAGTGAAAAAGAAGCACATAAGCACTTTTCTTATGGCAGGGCTGGTAAAAGGGAGATCATTCCCGTTTTCCAATTGACACACAGAGCATTAAAGCCAATGTGCATGAGTTGATTAGGGTGTGCCCAGGCACACCCAGCACCAGGGCTGGCCTGGGAATAAAAACCAGCCCTGGATAAAATTTCACATCAGCCCCATAGCATTATTATATCAGCCCAACAGCAAACAACATTATTTTCTTGTTCATAAAAGGGAAAAAAATACATTTTAAAGCACAGAGACCACCTTCCACAGAAAGAATACACAATGGTAAGGGGGGGTGGGGTTACTGATATAAGGGGGAAACCTTTATATCAGTGCCCCCTTACATTGTTGTATTCAATCCCCCTTTACATCAGTTATCCACCTCAGACTGGCCTGGCGGCACTGTCACTGACCTCCTCTCAGGTGCACCATGCAGGGATCAGTCATACGGCTCCAGGTTGGCGGCGCTGGTTTTATCCTATAGTCTCCTCTCCACAGTCCACACATGTCTGACTTTTCCCATGACCCCCATCCCGGCGACATTCCCAATATTGACTCCTCTCCAGACTTCCTCAGAGACTGCAGACCTGATACAGGAGATGGTCAGAGACTGCAGACATGATACAGGAGATGGCCAGAGACTGCAGACATGATACAGGAGATGGTCAGAGACTGCAGACATGGTACCGGAGATGGTCAGAGACTGCGGACAAGATATAAGAGATGGTCAGAGACTGCAGACATGATGCAAGAGATAAATGCAGCCTCACCAGTACCCATCATTGCAGCATCACTGTGCCCTTCAATGCAACCTCACTGTGCCCATCAATGCAGCCTCACTGTGCCGATAAATGCAGCCCCATGTGCCCATCTGCAGCCTCGTCAATGCCCATCAATGCAACCTCAGTGTGGCAATCTAAGCAGCACTACCGTGCCCATTCACAGCCTCACTGTGCCCATTTAAGCAGCATCACTGTGCCCATTTGCAGCCTCACTGTGCCCATTCAAGCAGTATCACAGTGCCCATCTGCAGCCTCACTGTGCCCAACTAAGCAGCATCACTGTGTCCATCTGCAGCCTCACTGTTCCCATCTAAGCAGCATCACTGTGCCCATCTGCAGCCTCTCTGTGCCCAACTAAGCAGCATCACTGTGCCCATCTGCAGCCTCACTGTGCCCATCTAAGCAGCACCACTGTGCCCATCTGCAGCCTCAACAGTACCCTTCAATGCAGCCTCACTGTGCCCATCTAAGTGCATCACTGTGCCCATTTGCAGCCTCACTGTGCCCATCTAAGCAGCCTCACTGTGCCCATCTGCAGCCTCACTGTGTCCGTCTGCTGCCTTACTGTGCCAACAATGCAGCCTCATCTGCAGCCTCGCCAGTGCCTTGATTACACACAGCAGGTATCTCCCACTGTGTCATGGAGCTGGGATCTGAACTCTGAACTGTTCGGCGGCCGTCCACTCACTGTAACAAAGCCCCGCCTCCTAGATTGTGATGGATGGAACAGTTCAGGCCCCAGGTCCATGACACAGCGGGAGATCGCTGTGTGTGATTACAAAAGCAGAGGGAGGGGGAGGAGGAGGCTACACTTGGATCGCCCTGGGTGGCGCTGCAGCCGCAGCTGAAAGAGGCCCCAGTACAGCCCTGCCCGGCACACCCTGTGCGCACGCCTATGCCTAACAAGGTATTGTGTTATCTGTTTCTTTTAGGTATATTTGCTTCAATTCTTAGAATTGTCTCTATTGCATTTAAATGGGTTGTAAAGTCAGAAGGTTTTTAATCTTAATGCATTCTATGCATTAAGATTGAAAAACTTCTGTGTGCAGCAGCCCACTCCCAGCCCCCCTAATACTCACCTGAGCCCCATCTCTGTCCAGTGATGTCCACAAGTATCTCTGGACTCTCCTTTCTGATTGGCTTAGACACAGCAGGGGTGCCATTGGCTCCCGCTGCTGTCAATTAAAGTCAGTTAGCCAATCAGGAGAGAGAGGAGGCAGGGCCGAACCACAGCTCCATGTCTGAATGGACATACTGAGCTGCAGCTCGGCTTGTGTGCCCCCAGAGCAAGCTGCTTGCTGTGGGGCCACTCAACAGGAGGGAGGGGCCAGGAGTACAGAAGAGGGACCCAAGAGGAGGAGGATCTGGTCTGCTCTGTGCAAATCCACTGCAACAGAGCAGGTAAGTATGACATGTTTGTTATTTTTATAGAAAAAAAACAGAGACTTTACCATTACTTTAAACAATGTATTTTGAAACAGAAGTATGGCTCAATATTTTTTGTATTATTGGTCACAGGAGTGCACTTAGTTGTCCTCTCCTGTCACCCAGAATCAGCCAGAAGCATGCTAAAGCCTGCTGTCAGCTGACGTCACAGAGCCACTCAAGGCTCTGGAAGGATCTCCAGCACTAATGTTGTGATCCACCCAGATGCCTGGCTGGCAGCTGGCTCAGCCTCTCAGAGCTCCACTGAGAGCCTGAGCCAGCTGCTCCCACCCGGCACTCTAGTCCCCACTCTCTGCTCAGAGCAGACCAAGAATTAGGTGATCACCTGTCATGTGATCGTTCAGTTCTCAGGCTTAGAACCAGTGAGGAAAATCTGCAGCATCGGATCGATACAGCAGGAGGAAGGTGAGTATGGGTGTTTGTTTTTTTTGTATTCCCACACTTCTCCTTTATATTTTTGTGAAAAAAGGTAATATACTGTATATAATTTCTCAACACAGTTTTTTTTTGTAATTTAGCTTTAATAAATTTTCTTTTCTAGGTCAATCTTCAGCTGGCTATACTTTTCCAAAACCAGCAAAAATTCAAACATAACTTCCATTTTTGAAGTTTTCTATACATTGTTGACTGTTGTGCCCATAAAGACCATGAACTATAGTTCAAACCCCTTTGTGATTTAGATATCAATTGACTTTGGGAAGTGGCACTGGTGTATCGGTAGGACTGAGGGGAGTCCGTTGTGCCTCCCAATGATCCCTCATTTGACTCATCCTTAATTGGAAGACATATAAGGGCAATATTTTATCTACCAAAGGAGGTCTACCAAGCTTTTTTACGCAGCACTGCCAATAGGATGACATCACTTTCTCCATTACAGTTAAAGCATTTGTTAACCCAACATTTCATATTCCTGATATGTGCCTGCTGTACCCTGTACTTGTATGAGAAAGTATCCTGTTCTCTTTGTATTGCTTCCTTTGTGGTGTTCCTACTAGTGCTTCTGCATTTTTATTAAAAACTGACTACACTTTACAGGAGGGCACACTGTGGTCAGTTCTCTAGCTATGCAGGGAACTCAGGCTGCTCTCCTCCAATGATCAGAAATGTGCTGGCACCCCCCCTGCATAGCCTGGAAAGCTCAGTGTGCTGCTGCCTCCCCGCTCCCCCAGCTCTTATGCAGCTGAGAACAGGGAATGTGATCACTTTTTTTTATGTTTTATTTATATTTATACAAAAATGTTTTGCCTTTCATGTTTTTTTTTAACTAAATAGGTTGTTTTACAAGGTGATTGTTTACAAACACTTTAAGGTCCTACAGAGGGCTATCGAAATTTGACTGGTTCTGCATGTACTGTATGTATCTTTATATCTACCTGGAAAAAAAACTAGAAAAGTAGCACCCCAGGGGCTCAGCAGTTAAACATTTTACATTTGTTTGAATTCTGCAGCAAGCTCCTCTGACATTTATGTCTTCCTGCACCTTTAAACAAGGCATCCTGAATTCCAGACAATCTAAGTGATGATTTTTTATTCATGTCATAAATTTCTGTCACTAAGGCTTTCACGATTTGGGAAGATGTGACATTCATTTAGATGTAACTCAGCGAACCCTGGTTGTCTCTGCGCCTCCTTAGTACACTGTTGCAGGCCTGACACCGAACTCCTTTTTGCCTTCCAAACCTTTCTGATCAACCGTCAAGTGATTAACAACAGTTGGTATAATAAATCTTATATAAAGTGTTTAATGCCTACAGACAAAATGACTGTACTATGGAGAATTAATTTGCCTAACAGATGGCAAATGTATTAGATTTATTCCCAGTAAAAACATTTTTTCCAGAATGATTTTATTGGTGCTAAAATCTGTCATTGCTCTGATTTAGTCAGATTTAACATAATCTAAGTAAGAGTAAAAGGGCTACGTTTTTTGTCATATCATATTTAAAAAAAATATCTAAAACAAAATATAAAGGAAAAAATCTTGTGAAAAATTACCATTGTAATCGCAAATACAGTCCTAAAATATCCAATTAGGTTTCTCTACGATATATAGTTTTTAACAGGGTGTTGCTTTTAAACGATTAATGCAGTTATAACCAGTTTTTGGTTTTAACCACTTCAACCCTGGAAGATTTACCGCTCCTCGTGACCAGGCCATTTTTTGCGATACAGCACTGCGTTATTTTAACTGACAATTGTGCGGTCGTGCGGCACTGTACCCAAATAAAATGTATGTCCTTTTTTCCCACAAATAGAGCTTTCTTTCGGTGGTATTCAATCATGTTTTTAATTTTTTTTTGTGCTATAAACAAACAAAAATGACAATTTTGAAAAAAAAAAACAATATTTTTTTAAATTTCTGCTATAAAACACATCCAATAATATTTTTTTAAACATTTCATTTCTTCATCAATTTAGGGCAATATGTATTCTGCTACATGTTTTTGGCAAAAATAATCCCAATAAGCGTTTATTGATTGGTTTGTGCAAAAGTTATAGCGTCTACAAACTATGAGATATACTTATGAAATTTGTATTTATTTATTTTTCTACTAGTAATGGCGGTGATCAGCCATTTAAAGCGGGACTGCGATATTGCAGCGGACAAGTTGGACACTAAATGACACTTGGAGGACAACGAGGTTCCCCCAGGGCTTTTTAGCAGCAAAATAATGAGATTTTAAAATATGAGCTCTGGTTGCAAACTAATAAAACATAATCCATCAAAGAGTGTGCAGGTGCGGAGCTTCCGAGATGGACACCTCTCCAGCCCCATTGCAGCTAGCAACCGGATTGCCCGCACCTCTCCCATGGCTCAATCGACTCCGGAGAAGTCCGGGTACTCCCCTATGTCCTCAGGCTCGGTCAGGAGGAATCTCTACCGACAGCCCGGATTCGGCCTATCAGCCGCGGAGGAAGCCAAGATGGTGTCCGGAGCACAGATTGCAGACGCTGAAGGGGGAGAAGCTATGGACGCAGCCACAGACTTGGGAGCACAGGCAGCCCCTCTGTCTGGGCCTGAACCTGTAAGTAACCTATTCCCTAACATCTTATTACCTGCATCCATGGAATCCTTACTAGAGAAAACACTGGATGAACTTATTGCCACCCCTGTGAGGGACCATGCAGTCAGCCCAGTCATGTCAGCCCTCCTCAGCCCACATTCTTCTGCAAGTCCAATGGACTTTACTATGCTGATGAATACATTTTCCAAGATGCTGTCCAGGGGCCTAGCACAAACGGCATCCCAAATTACATTCACCATACAAGCTGACCTGCAAATCTCGGCTCTAGATTTGAGGCCACGGAGCATTAAGTGGAGCAAACAATCTCCAGAACTAACCAGAATACGGCCCGCATCCAGGACTTACAAGACCAACTGGACACGGCTATCTCTAAAATTGATGACCGCTCCAGGCATTATATGATTTTCGAATTGGAGGGCTCCCTGAAACTGTTAAAGACACCCATCTAGCAGTTAAATCCTTCATCAAAGACATCATACCAGACATCCCGGACCATCGTCTGGAGCTAGACAGGGCTCACAGAGCTCTTCATCCCCCTCGCTTGAATGGACTACCCAGGGATATTGTGGTCAAACCACACTGTTATGGGGTTAAGGAAGAAATCATGTGTATAGCCAGAGATGTGGAGCAACTCTCCATCCAGGGACACCTCGTCCAAGTATTCACAGATCTGTCCCCCCTTACCATACAGTGGAGGAGAACCCTGAAACCCCTTCTGCAAGTCTTATCGCAAAAAATTATCAAATATTGGTGGTCCTTCCCCTTTCGCCTATCATTCACCTACAAGAATAAGACACACGGCTTTACTTCTATCAGTGGAGGGGAAAGTCTGATGGTACATCTGGGCCTCGTATCCCTGGACCCATCAACTTCTTCAAGCCACAAGAATACCAGATCTACGAAACGTCCATCGCCACAGAGCCCAATTAGCCCAGTCTGGAGAAAGCAGCAGTCCAAGCAATCCAAAGACTCTCACCCCCCCTTTATAACTAGGAGGCCTAAGTGCCGGTTCACACAGGGGCGGCACGACTTGCAGGTCGCCTCAGCGAGGCGACCTGCAAACGACTTCTGAGGCGACTTGCAAAACGACTTCTGTATAGAAGTCTATGCAAGTCGCCCCAAGTCGCCCCCAAAGTAGTACAGGAACCTTTTTCTAAGTCGGAGCGACTTGCGTCGCTCCTATTAGAATGGTTCCGTAGCACAGAACGGGAGGCGACTTGTCAGGCGACTAGGTCGCCTGACAAGTCGCCCCTATGTGAACCGAGCCTAAATCTTCATTCTTTTATTATATTTGCTTTTCCTTTTAGGTACCACAGTCATTTGTCCTACTTGAACTCTTACCATTTGGGGACCTAGCAGACATACGACTGACTGTCCACTAAGGTACCCAGAACTTCGCCCTAATACCCACGGACATTGGACATACAGTGATACAATGGTTTCCCCTGGTGGCCCAATTTCCAGCAGTAATCACTGTAGTATCAATGTCGATGTTTTTAGGCCTTACGTTTTCTGGATCAGGGCAAGCATGGTAGAAGAGCTGGGCAGCAGTATCCTTTACCATTCCCCACTCCTGGCCATTTCAGTCTTAGTTTGCATCCAGTTTGAAGTTTTTTCCTATACTTTACCTTTTATAAATAGTTATTGTTTGTATGGTTACTAGCTCGTGAATAACTCAGAATACTGACTGGAAACATAATTGCTATTATTTTATCTGGAGATCTTAGCGCTCTGGATGCTCAGGGGGCAGACGTCACCCCTGATGGGAACGTATCTTTCCCATTGAGCGTTCCAGAGCTGTGGACATTCCCTGGGGGAGGAAGGGGGGGGTTCTCTGTCACAATGCCAACAAATTGTTTTTCATAGAGAACCCCCTTCATTATACATTAACAAAATAGGTGGTTGGCAGGGTCGAAGCGTACGTAAAGCGCCTCCCTCTGCCCCTGTGTGTAGACCTCCGTCTCACATGGTGGGGGTTGTTGGTCTGCCTCTCAGGCTTTGTTACTACTTGATAGAGGCGGAGCGGATATGTCTCTCATGGGTCCTGAGGAGGTCTGCGATTTGGCTTCTTCGTGACCTTCTCAGATCCTCATCCTTCTTTACTCCCAATCTTGTTTTTATTTTCTATCTTTCTCACTCATTCTCCTTCTATTTTCACTTTTTCACGCACCAGGAAAGCTCCAGGGGTAGGTGGATTAGAAGAGTTGTTTTTACTTTAATTGGAAGAGTCATGAAGAATTGCTCTTGCCAAACCAATCTATTAACCTTCTATGAGGAGGTGATTTGCCATCTAGATAAAGGAAGGCCCGTAGACTTGGTGTATCTGGACGTTGCAAAAGCATTTGATACAGTTCCCCATAAACGTTTACTGTACAAAATAAGGTCCGTTGGCATGGACCATAGGGTGAGTACATGGATTGAAAATGGGCTACAAGGGCGAGTAATAATAAGAACCCACCCAGATATGCATGTCGTTACCTGCGGCTCCCATGTCCATAAATGTGCCTTGTTTGTAGATGATCTGCTACTTTTTATTACTTCCCCCTTATTTATACTCCAAATTTTTTAAAACTCCTTCAGGATTTTGGCAAGGTCTCAGGGCTTAGAGTTAACATGGCCAAATCTGTGGCTTTAAATATTACCACCCCAGCTCATTTGGTTGAGCGACTCAAAAACCACTTCACATTTACCTGGGACCTTGCCTCGATCCCTTATTTGGGCGTCAATTTAATAGCTAGTGTTGACCAACTTTATAACACCAATTACCCCCACATGTATAAAAAAACTGAAGGAGGCCTCTCTAGATGGGAACAAGGGGATCTTTCCTGGTTGGGCAGAGTAAACCCCATAAAAATGACCCTCTTGCCAAGGATTTCATACTTATTTCGCTCCCTACCCATTCTGATCCTGAGATCCCCTCTGCAAAAATTCCTATCCCAGATAATACGTTTCATCTGGGGCAACAAAGAATATCGCTGCCCTAAAAGTGTGCTTCTTAGAAGAAGCACCCAAGGAGGACTAGGTTTACCAGACCTCTGGAGGTATTATCAAGCTGCTCAATTAGCACAGTTCTTGATCCTATACTTACAGGGTAGTAGACCAGACTGGGTCGAAATGGAGAGACAAGCAATTTCATTACATACCATAGATTACCTAGCTTGGGTTCCCTCTAAAATTTGACCCCCCATAATGACTCCAGCCTGAAGTAACCAGAGATCTAGTCTATGGAAAAGCAACAGAAAATGTTGCAAAGTATTCAATGGGCATTATGGACATTTGTTTCCCACGGGCAATTCAATGGGCATTATGGACATTTGTTTCCCACAGAACGCTTTTTGTGTGCCCTTCTTATATTCTGGTTGCAATGGACACTTGACGATTTTGAGCCTCAGCTGAGTTGAACATGGGTGTTCGGGGTGGGCGACGCCATGGCTACTGTAGCACTAGTAGAAGAGGAAGTGGGTTGGGCCTGTGCTGTATATATATGGGGTGATACGACATGTCATACCTGGTAGTGGGACACTACATGTTGTGGAAGGGGGAATTCACTGTGTGTGCACTGCAGAGCATGTGGTGTGGTTTTGTAAGAAAAATTATTCTTGTTTTTGCTTGCTAGCTGTGCATCTAGCTAACACAGCCTGACTCTATGCTGAAGCTCTTGTTGGGCACAGGCCCTCCTGCTGACCTGATGGAGCCCAAGCCTCCTACTGGAATACTGCTTGTACCTTCAATAGACAGCCTTGTGCTTCGTAGTTGGGAACTCAGTTAGTCTGAGTTAAGGCCTACACTTATCAGTGGTACCTTGATGCGGCATTATGGCTTCCACATGTATTTGTGAATATATGCAACTAAAACCTTTGTTTCCAACCTGAGTAGCTGAAAAAGAGTAGTTAGGGTTTGTGCTGGATAACTTGAAAGTGTTGAGGGGAACTCACCTTTGTACTGTTTTGTATATTTCCTTGCCTATGTGCATCTTTCCCAGTTTGCTAATATAGTTTGCAAGAACCAGTCCTGCTGCTAATGGACTTTAATGAATCCCACATGAGACAGAGTCAAATTTACCAAGATCTGCTTTGTTTAGTCCCTTTGACGTCGGGAACCTTTACATGGCTGTGTTAACATGTGTTTTTTCTGTAGGTATGTATTTAATCACTATTTATAGATACTTACATGTGCCTGTTTGGAGTGGGGCAGAATTTGGTCCTAATGGTACTTCCTATTTTTATGTTTATAAGGGATTGTTAGATATATATCCAGTTTTACCATTATAATGCTAAGAAATATTGAGAAGCCTTAGTCCCTATATCCGTCCCCCAGACGTTTACTGACACAAGTGACTCTCCTCCGCTAGACTGTTTGTGAGTGGTTTAAGAGATACTATATGTAAATAACTTTGATAAAAGGATTTCTTTGTATGCATAATAAATTTATATGGATTTTTACTATTTATTCAGCAGCATATGATACTTTTTAAGTTGGTCCTGAAGAAGCTACACAATAAGTGAAATGAGCTGACCAGCGCACGAAATACACACACCTCCATCATTTATGAATCTGAAGCATGGATGTAATAATAGAAGGTGTATGTATGGTGGTCCCAAGTGGGACATACAGTATGTATCTTATTTTGGCAATATTGTTCCTAATTAATTAATTTTTAAATATTGTACAGTAAAGTTTTGATTTTTTTTAATATAAATTTGACTCTGTCTCATGCGGGTGCCAGTAAAGTCCATTAGCAGCAGTACTGGTTCTTGCAAACTATACTTGTATTTGACAATTGGTATAAGTAGAGGTCTCCTGAGTGGCTGCCAGTGCTGCTTTTTTAGCATTCAACATTTCTGAGAGTGATGGATTTTTGTTTCCCCAGGCACTTTACTTTCTTCGACCTACATGACCTCAGGGCTCAGCAGACACTAAAGCTCACACTAAAGCCTTGCAAAAGCTGGAACCACAGTATGTGATGGGGCAAAGGTATCCAACACTTGGTAGTGCCCAATGCTGAAAAGTCTGACTCAGGCTGCAGTGCTTGAATGGAACAACACCACAGGCTGCCAAGGTTGTTTTGTTGCAAAGAGATGCTATTTAGATTTTTTTGGATCAGCAACAATGTCCCTTGTTAAAGAGAAGTATGGCTAAACACATTTGTTTTGCCATAATTCTCTTTAGGGTCACAGAAGTACATTTACTTTTGGTCTCATGTGACCCAGAGTCAACTTGTAATAGTCTATTGTTCACTATCAGCTGTTAGGGCAGAACAATTTACCTCAATGCTACAGCATAGAGGTAAATATGTAGGCTTGTTTTTTTCTAACATATGCCATACTTCTCATTTAATGTACTGAGGAAGGCATAGAAAATATCTGATGCAGCAGACATTCTAATTTAGAGTCAGCCCAGAGCCCCTGAAGGGTATGCACAACATTTATTTTTTTAGTTTTCAAGGGATCTTTAAAAAGTTTCCGCACTCAAAATAACTCAACACACAGCCATTAATGTCTAAACTGCTGGCAACAAAAGTCAGTACACCCCTAAGTGAAAATTTCCAAATTGGGCCCAAAGTGTCAATATTTTGTGTGGCCACCATTATTTTCCAGCACTGCCTTAACCCTCTTGGGCATGGAGTTCACCAGAGCTTCACAGGTTGCCACTCCTCCATGATGACATCACAGAGCTGGTGGATGTTAGAGACCTTGCACTACTCCACATTCCGTTTGACGATGCCCCACAGATGATCGATAGGGTTTAGGTCTGGAAACATGCTTGGCCAGTCCATCACCTTTAACCTCAGCTAGTTTAGCAAGGCAGTGGTTGCCTTGGAGGTGTGTTTGGGGTCGTTATCATGTTGGAATACTGCCCTGCGGCCCAGTCTCTGAAAGGAGGGGATCATGCTCTGCTTCAGTATGTCACAGTACATGTTGGCATTCATGGTTTCCTCAATGAACTATAGCTCCCCAGTGGCATGCATGCAGCCCTAGACTATGACACTCCCACCACCATGCTTGACTGTAGGCAAGACACACTTGTCTTTGTACTCATCACCTAGTTGCCGCCACACACGCATGATACCATTTGAACCAAATAAGTATATCTTGGTCTCATCAGACCACAGGACATGATTCCAGTAATCCATGTCCCTAGTCTGCTACTCTTCAGCAAACTGTTTGTGGGCTTTCTTGTGCATCATCTTTTATAGAGGCTTCCTTCTGGGATGATATACATGCAGACCAATTTGATGAAGTGTGCGGCGTATGGTCTGAGCACTGACAGGCTGACCCCCCCCCCACCCCTTCAACCTATACAGCAATGCTGGCAGCACTCAAATGTCTATTTCCCAAAGACAACCTCTGGATATGACACTGAGCATGTGCACTCAACTTCTTTGGTCGACCATGGCGAGGCCTGTTCTGAGTGGAACCTGTCCTGTTAAACCGCTGTATAGTCTTGGCCACCATGCTGCAGCTCAGTTTTAGGGTCTTGGGAATCTTCTTATAGCCTAGGCCATCTTTATGTAGAACAATTCTTTTTTTCAGATCCCCAGAGAGTTATTTGCCATGAGGTGCCATCTTGTACTTCCAGTGATTAGTATGAGAGAGTGAGAGCGATAACACTAAATTTAAAACACTTGCTCCCCATTTAAACCGGAGACCTTGTAACACTAACGAGTCACATGGCACTGGGGACGGAAAATGGCTAATTGGGTCCAATTTGGACATTTTCACTTAGGGGTGAACTCACTTTTGTTGCCAGTGGTTTAGACATTAATGGCTGTGTGTTGAGTTATTTTGAGGGGACAGCAAATTTACACTGTTATACAAGCTGTACACTCACTACTTTACATTGTAGCAAAGTGTCATTTCTTCAGTGTTGTCACATGAAAAGCTATATTTACAAAAATGTGAGGGGTGTACTAATTTTTGTGAGATATTATATATATATGAGTTAGGAAAAGTTAAAGAAAAAAAACTAACAAATTCTTCTTTTTACCAAGTCAATTTCATTTTTACCTGTACAGCAGATAGAATTCTAGGCTTCTTTTCCCATGTTTATTGGCCTAATCTTAAAGTGGTTGTAAACCCTTTACAACCACTTTTTACTACAGGTAAGCCTATAATAAGGCTTACCTGTAGCTACCCCGGATATCTCCTAAACCTACACGGTTTAGGAGATATCCCCTGTATCTGCATGTAACGACGTCATCGGCACATGCACACTGAAGCAACGGCACGTATGCTGCACAAAAAAACAAATCGTATCCTTATAGAATTTTTTATGCACCCATAATGCGATGTTCATTTTCTTTAATAAATCAGGCCAAGGTCCAAGTAAATCAGGCCTTTACTGTGCAGATTTAATCATACACTAAGCAATAACCCATTCTCCAACATGTGGTATCAGGACATTTTTTATGATACATCCACAGAGTATTTCTGAATTCACACATTTATAATTCAATAAACTACATAAATGTCAAAAACATGCTGCTTCATTGGGTAATACTTCTGTGCCTGCTTATGTGTATGTTATATGCACTCTATATGTCTAGTACCTTGTATATTTTAGAACTATGCATCTTCTTATTTCAGTCTCATGTGACATTAAGATTCCATCATGTCATTGATATTCATGAAGGTTAGAGTTAATTGGATTTTATTATAAAAAAACACACACATCCCACATGGGACGCATATTTAAACTCTATATCTATAAACATGTACATTTGTTGGCCGAGACATTTTAAAATCACACACTCATAAACTTAAATCTGCAATCAGCAAAGAGGACCTATCTAATCTGAATCTAGTTTCCAACAGAGTTCATAAATAAACAAACATACACTATATTGTCAAAAGTATTGGGATGCCTGCCTTTACACACACATGAACTTTAATGGCATCCCAGTCTTAGTTCGTAGGATTCAATATTGAGTTGGCCCACCCTTTGCAGCTATAACAGCTTCAACTCTTCTGGGAAATCTTTCCACAAGGTTTAGGAGTGTGTCTATGGGAATGTTTGACCATTCTTCCAGAAGTACATTTGGGAGGTCAGACATGGATATTGGACGAGATACCTGGCTTGCAGTCTCCACTCTAATTCATCCCAAAGGGGTTCTGTCGGTTTGAGGTCAGGACTCTGTGCAGGCCACTTAAGTTTCTCCACCCCAAACTCACTCAACTATGTCTTTATGGACCTTGCTTTGTGAACTGGTGCGCAGTCATGCTGGAACAGAAGGGGCCCTCCCCAAACTTCCCACAAAGTTGGAATCATGAAATTGTCCAAAATGTCTTGTTATGCTGACACCTTAAGAGTTCTCTTCACTGGAACTAAGGGGCCAAGCCCAACCCCTAAAAAACAACCCCAAACCATAATCCCCCCTCCACCAAATAATTTGGATCAGTGCACAAAGCAAGGTTCATAAAGACATGGATGAGCAAGTTTGGGGTGGAGGAACTTGACTGTCCTGCACAAGTGCACAGAGTCCTGAACTCAACCCGAACACCTTTGGGATGAATTACAGTAGAGACTTTCTCATCCAACATCAGTGCCTGACCTCACAGATGTGCTTCTGGAAGAATGGTCAAACATTCCCATAGACACACTCCTAAACCTTGTGGACAGCCTTCCCAGGATAGTTGAAGCTGTTATAGCTGCAAAGGGTGGACCAACTCAATATTAAACCCTATGGCCTAAGACTGGGATGCTATTAAAGTTCATGTGCGTGTAAAGGCACCCCAATACTGTTGGTAGTATAGTGTGTGTTAGGATAGTACAGTGACTTAGTGGTTAGTGCTTCTCCCTTGCAGTCCTGTGGTATCTGGTTCAAATCCTGTTCAGGATACTATCTGCATGGGGTTTGCTTGTGCTTATGTGGAATTCCTTGGGGTATTCCAGTTTCCTACCACACTTCTAAGATATGCTGGTAGCTGAATTGGCTCTTGTGTGTATGTGAGATGGGGACCTTAAATTTTAAGCTCCTTAGGTATAGGGATGGATGCGAATGTAAAATATGTAAAGCACTGCGTAAAATTGTTGGTGCTGTATAAATGCCTGAAATAACTAGTGAAAGTGTCAGATTCAAATATACTGTATATAGGTGGTGAACATTTTTCAGTGTCACAAATCCAAGTGACAAAGTATAGATGCCCCATGCCAAATGGTAATTTACAAAACAAAAAATACATCATATCCTATAAAAAGCATTGTCCATAACAAACCAATTAGCTTCCTTATGCCACTTTTTCAATAGAAAATGTTGCTCTAGGGAACAGGAATTTTGCTTAATTTCAAACAGTTTTTTCGCATACAGAGAGGAGTTTATGTGCAGTGATGCAGCTCATCATATATGCTTCTGTCCATATTTGCTCTGTAGGTTTTTTACATTGCATTATTATAGTGTTTCATAGCAATGCTGATTAAATTTGGCACCGCCGAGGCGCCAGCACACTGCCTTGTGCAGAGATTGCTTCCAGCTATCCAAGTAACATATTTGTATAGGATAATCTTGTGCCATAATCTCCAAGGTAATTATTCCATCCCCCAGATCTGTGGTAAGGGAGAGGAGCAGAGTAAAATAGAAAACAAAGTTTAGAAGCATCTTTTCTTCTTTGCTGGGAGCCAAGTGGGAAAACCTTGTTATATATAATCTGAGGCTTTTTCCCTGCACATAACACGCTGCTCCCATTGTATAATGCATTTCTTGCATTACCATACATTTGAAATAAGTCGAGATGCTACGCAGGGAATATATTTACCAGGACGAAACTCAGTGGAAAAGGGAAATATTTGTTTGGCATATTTATTTAGATGAGCAATAGAGAAATGCCAGTATGCAAAACGTGCATAATCTAACGTTCATTTATTTCCTTCTTTCTTGTTTTCCTTAAAGTCATTGTAAATCCTGTTTTACAATGGTCTTACACAGAGCAGCCCCAATCCCACTTTTCTATGTGGACATTCATGCAAGCTTGCTCTGTGTGTCAATAGACACACAGAGAACTGCTTGGACCCCCCCAGACTGGACTTCATCCAGACCGGCCCACTTTAAATTTGAGTGTCCCCAACAGCATCCCCTTTACATCAGAGTGTCCCCCTCAGCGCCCCCATTACATCAGAGTGTCCCCCTCAGCGCCCCCCTTACATCAGAGTGTCCACATCAGCACCCCCTTACATCAGAGTGTCCCATCAGCACCCCCTTACATCAGAGTGTCCACATCAGCACCCCCTTACATCAGAGTGTCCCATCAGCACCCCCTTACATCAGAGTGTCCACATCAGCACCCCCTTACATCAGAGTGTCCCATCAGCACCCTCTTACATCAGAGTATCCCCAACAGCGTCCCCCTTACCACAGAGTGTCTCCATCAGCACCCCCTTACATCAGAGTGTCCCCATCAGCACCCCCTTTACATTAGAGTGTCCCCATCAGTGTCCCCTTCAGCATTCCCTTACATCTGGTGTCACCTCTCTCCTCCCCCTCCCACGTGTACTCACAGCTCTCCAGAATGAAGGCAGGTTCTTGTTCCTCTCTCCAGTCATGTGATAAGTGACATGTGATAAGTGGAGAGAGGAAGGAAAGTCTGCCGGCTGTCTATCTTCCCCTGCAGGCTGGAGGGAGCAGAAAGCCTAATCCTCACTCCAGTAAGTGTCGGCAGCTGCTTCTTGGTGACAGGAGTGAAATCGTGATCATTCCTGTCAGTGAGGAGTGGCTCCAGGACTACGCTGAGCCATCGGCCCACTGGGAAACTTCCGGTAGTCCCAATGACCACTGCATGTCTTATAAGGTGGCTTTACTGTCTTGCAGGGTCTCCCTAGAGTCCCAATGTAGTCACCCTAATGGACATGCTTCCAGCTGGGCCTGCAGCTGAAGAAGCTCTGTGCAGCCATACGCAGGCAGCACAGACAGCTTCCTATGTTGCCTGCGCCCCTGCTCTGCACAGTAGCACTTGACTTACAGAAGTTTACCTTCTATTGGATCTGGTAATGTGAATATTGTGTATAACATGCACAGTGTGCACTGCCCAACTGGAAGTTCAGGGAAGAGGCGCAGAGAGTGACACAGTGGCAGAGATTTTACTGAGAGGTAAAAAAAAAAGCTAGGGAATAAAACATAGCTAAGTACCTTTTTTTTAAGTGTTGCTAGTTATGTGGAATTAAAGGGAAAGGTTACCGCTTGCCGACCAGCCGCCGCAGTTATACTGCGGCAACATGGCTCGGCTGCGCGAATCGCCGTTCTGTTACGTCGGTTCCCTTTTTTCCACTAGGGGCGCGCGCTCGCACATGGAGCCGATGCTCGGGGCACATGGAGAACCGGGATCTGTGTGTGTAAACACACAGTTTCCGGTACTCTGAGGGGAGAAGTGACAGATCATCTGTTCTTACAGAGTATAAACAGCGATCTATCTCTTCCCGTACACAGTCCACTCCCCCCTTCAGTTAGAACACACACTAGGGAACACATTAACTCCTTGATTGCCCCCTAGTGTTAACCCCTTCCCTGCCAGTGACATTTTTACAGTAATCAATGCATTTTTACAGCACTGATCGCTGTAATAATGCCAATGGTCCCAAAAAATGTGTCAAAATTGTCCGACGTGCCCGCCATCATGTCGCAGTCCCGATAAAAATAGCAGATCGCTGCCATTACTAGTAAAAAAATAATAATAAAAATGCCATAAAACTATCCCCTATTTTGTAGATGCTATAACTTTTGCGCAAACCAATCAATATACACTTATTGCAAAAATATGTAGAAGAATACATATCGGCCTAAACTGAGGAAAAAAAATGTTTTTTTTTTATATATTTTTGGGGGATATTTATTATAGCAAAAGTTCCCCGATATCATTTTTGAGAACTGGTGCCCAAAACTGAACTGCATATTCCAGATGAGGTCTTACTAATGATTTGTACAGGGGAAAAATTATATCTCTCTCTCTGGAGTCCATACCTCTCTTAATACAAGAAAGGACTTTGCTCGTTTTGGAAACTGCAGTTTGGCATTGTGTGCTTTTATTGAGCTTATTATTAAAAGTAACTTTTACTCCCCCTTCACCCTCTCCTAAATAATGATAACATTTTTCTTAAAAAAAATAATAGGTCTGATTCTTCCTTCTTCTGCTTTGCAGCTTACCGGCCTTTTTGGTGATGTGGACATTGGCTACTGACAGTATTCACCACCTGGGTCCACAGAGGGTCCTAGTCTTTTAATGTTACAAGTGGGGTAGTCACAAAAAAAAGGCCATTCAAGGGGTTACTATTCAATTTAAAAAATGAGATTGGATGGGTAGGTGGGTAGGGTGTTAAATATATTTTTATATTTTGCCCAGATTTGGGCGTTCAACTCTTCAAGCTTTCCAAAGTGTTTCCTGAGCATGACTAGAGCCTCTTATCACAACTTTTTATGTTGTGCATAATTTAGAGGGTGGTGCTTAGAACCAGTGAAAACGTGCTCTGTGGTTTTACAGTCTCAACTTTCAAAAGGTACCTGAACCCCGAGTGTCTTAGTGAGTAGGGGAATTCAACTTCTTTAGGTGGATGCCATAGTAGAGGGTTTTTTTTGGGACTTTAAATGAGGCACATAGGGTTATACCTCCATCCTCCATCCCTAAATCTGAAGATAAGGAAAAGGGGTTTTTGGGACTATGCTGAGGAACAAGGGGCACAATATAGTAATAAGTCTGTATAAATTGACATATTTATTAACAAAAAACAAAAACATGTCATAGCACACTTCTAGTTTGTACATACATAAGTATAGATCATTTTTACATATACAGAAATAACATACTGGAAATTGCATGAAAATGTAATAAACATCATAACACATTGCATCACATGATGATGTAAGCCAGTTGTACTCTATAGCGTAAAATCAGTTATAATTGCAAAAATTTGCATGGGTCTAGATGAAAATAATTGAACTATGTATAGAAGACATAACTGCATGCAACAATGCTTGATGCGTTTTATGGATTCGCTCCACTTCCTCAGGAGCGTATGCATACCAATCTCCAGAGGACATATACGTAACAGTATGATCTAATATTCAATCCAAATATTGGGGAGGAAAAAAAAAAAGGGAGGAAAAAAAAAATTATATTGCCCATCCCTATAATACTTACATATTGGCTGGAGTACAACCATGTAGTACAACCATGCAGTACAACCATGCAGTTGGGTGAATGCCAGGATATCAATTAGAACCACCCAGCATGAGGACCACGTCTCCTGAGTCTGTTTATATTCAATCATTTTCCACTACAATTCCCAGTTACTCTTGTGTGATTTCTTATTTTGGAATAAGATGATTAGTTTAAAAATGAGATTCACATTCCTCCCAAAAAACAGTCCTATTATAACACAAAAGAAATTGTAGCAGCAGCTACTTCAGTCATAAAATAAATTAACTTTAATCAACTATCTACCAATTCATCTATGAAACTGCTTACAACTGCACATTACCCCTTAATTAATACATTTTGTCTTTGTGTGTCTTTACTTATCACTGCATCATTATCATTCTTGGCCATTAAATAAGCAATCCCATTAATTATAACCCATTCTGGCCCATAGAGAAAGCTTAGGGAACACAGAGCATTAGTCAAATGTGAGATTAAGACATTATAATGGCCTGCAAATAACATTTAGATAGTATGGGCATGTTTGTTCTCCTGCATGGTAGAGAAAAGTTATGTAAAGCTTGCTATAGACAACACAGAGCGGAAATACATATACATAATCCAACTGGTGAAAAGTACTTTTTTGTGTCTTGCGTGTTTAAATCAGTGCCCATCTATTTTACAGAAAATGACAGCAGTAGCTAAATAATATATTATGTAAGGCCCATTTACACTCCTGAGTTGTTTTAACATGTGTGTTACCTCGTGTGTTATTGCAAAGGGGTGGCAACACATGTAACATGTGTAGCACCCTCTAGTGTGCTACTAGTGGAAGTACAGGTAAATTATAGTTTGGCTCGGGGCTAAACCTGAGCCATGGAATCTGGGTCAGGGTTCATTAGAGTTCAGGGCTGGATGACTCATCCAGGCTCTCTGGTGCCTCCCCCTGGTTCTAGAATACTGGAGAATGTTGTAGAAATTAGTGGGCGGAGCCTAGGAGGGTTGTCTTGCATATTTAGGGGCCCTTAGTCAATCCCCAGAAAGTGGGCCTGGCAGGGAAAAAAAGCCCTTAAATAGACATGCGCCATGCCAGCATGGGAGTCGGGTGGAAGATGGAGAAGCAGTGCTGAAGGAGTATGTTGATGGCGCTTGAAGGACCCCTGCCGAGGAGGGTTTTGCCTCGGGCCAAAGCTCGGGTGACTGGCCTGGAAGGATCCTACCACAGGAGGCAGTTGGAAGGAAGTGAGGCAGCAGGAGCAAAGTGAGACAAAGTGAGTAGATCAGTATGGTGCAGAGACAGACAAGGGGAGAGACTATCACATGTAGCAGGTTTCTCTTGAAGACAGCGCTGTGCTTAAGTTTTCATCCAGCCTTGCCCTGGGAAGTCTCCAGTGTGTCAATCAGGTAGACTGGGAAGAAGAAGCAGCCAGGTGGGCTGGTGAAGTGGCATCCAGGTGGGCTAGCATTGTCTGCCGAAGTAGAGCTGGGATCAGTGTCTACAGGGAAGCAGAAGGAGTTGCAGGATGCAGTTCACTCCACATGTGCTACTTTCTAAGGGACTGAGAGTTCATAGCCTGTAAGGGGCTGTTGTTATACTAACAAAAGACTGTTAGTCCCTAAAGGAGTGAACCAAGCAGAGCTGTGCAAAGGATCAAGATTTGTGCAGGAGGATCAAGTGGAAATTGTCCCTGGTTCTGTTGTCATTGTCAAGTTGGGCATCCCATAATTCCCTACCCCATCCAAGTTATTATCCCCTAAATAAAACAACAAAAACAAGCTCAAGGACTGTATTCTGTGTCTGGAAGCAAGAAAGAAATACTATCTGACTGGCTGTGCAGAACCCTGAGATTCCCAACCCCTACGGGGGTAGTGCTACACATGCGTTGAGGTGCCATTTATTTTAAGTGGCACTCAAACACACTAAGGCAAGGCAGCTGTGTTGTAATGTTTTGCAATGCTCATCAAGGCAAGATAATGAGTTGCTGTTGCTTTAAAAAAAGGTCAAGATTTTCGGCGTGCAAGAAAGTGTTGGCATTCATTTGAACAGGCTGCCATTAAACAGCGCACGTTAAATTCCAATATAACATACATTAATGTACCACCGAGTAGCAAATAGGCCAAAAGGTATTTTTAAATGCAAGTAGTGTAAGTGGCTGAACTTGACTTGACTATCAGCCTCATACAGGCCATGTACAGCAGGGCTGGAGTATGATAGGAAGAAGCAACACAAGGAGTCAATCAGTTCAAGTGCTGACAACAAGAATGCTGATAGGAGGAGAAAGCTTTATGACAGAGAGATAATTTCATTGTTGAACTACTTCTCCTTTCACTGCCCAGGATGACCTAGTTTTAAGAGAAGTGTGTTGAATGATGCAGGACACCAAACTGGTGATATAATTAATTTTTATCTTGTATTTTTGGGCCGGAGTCCTGCTATAATTACCCTTAAATTTAGGAAGCCATGTATATAGAGGTGCTTTACACTTGACAAGAGCCATGCAACTAATAATTATAAATATTTTTTTATACTGTTTGATTTGGCGCTGGATGCCTTAGATCAGTCATTCTCAACTGGGGTTGCTAGGGTTTTCCTGAGCTGTGGCTGGCTGACCTCCTTACTGAAGGTGCCTGCATAGTTCCGGGGGCCAACACTACTCGGCACAACCAGCAGCATGACTCTGGGGAGCAATTTTTCCACTCAGGGTTCCCTGAGACCGAAAATTATTTTAAGGGTACCTCTGGGGTAAGAAAGTTGAGAAAGGCTCTAGATTCTTTAGAGACCACTATATTATAGTAATGTGATTTAATGGGCCATGCAACTTAAAATATCCAGTGCAATCCAGGCTTAATTCTGGCCAAGAATGAGATTGCTTTTACTGCAGAATGTAAAATGAAGTATCATATTTAGGAATATATTTCACTCCATTGCCTCACTATATACTAGTTGCCTGACTGTCTCTGGATTCCATACTTTCTTACACTGGACCATAACATGCTAGCAAATCAGGAAATTTAATCTAGAGCTCCTGATCTCCATTATTCCAGGCCAACGACTGAGAAAGCACTGAAGACATTGGATCAGCACCACAGTCAGGGGACCAGTATTTTCAGAAGAGGATGTCAGAAATGGCATTTCGGTAAAGGTTTCTTTCAGTCTTGCTAACAGAATTACTTCATTAGAAATGGGTTTGAAGCTGAGCTCCAGATAGATATTAAAGGATATTAAATTAATGCAGCTCCCTATTCAATAATAAATAATTGAATCTACTTTTAAATGCAGTCAGTGTGTGTACCTGAATTTAACTTGGTATGCAATCTTATAAGATCTGAATGCGAGAATTCCAGACAGGGTAAATTGCAGATTAGGGTAGGCGAGTGGGCCTACCTGTACTAGATTGCTCCCAGGACTTAATACTCAAAGCTATATGCTCTAGAATGTTGCAAGCAGATCCAAGATATTTGAAGGGAAAACATACCATGCAGCAATGGAGAAAAACAAAATGTCAGGTATGTTAGTGGATGGGTGGACAAGAATGAGCTAATGCAGGTGTCAAACAGCACGTGTAATCCCTGAACGTAACAAAGGTCAGGCAGGTGGAAGGCAATAGGTATAATCCTTGCGCATAGCAAAGGTCTGCAACAAAAATAATCAGGTCATCAGGGATGCTCCTGTGCCAGAAGCCAATTACAGATGGGGGGGTTGCTGAGTATTTTTGCCTGGCAACTGAAAAGAGAGCCGAGAAAAATATAGTAGCTGGGGGGGGGGGGCAATATTCTGATACCCAGAAATCAGGACACATACTTGTCCTTGGAGAAAAGGTTCTATATCCCATTGCTCAGCAGGACATACTGTA
Source organism: Aquarana catesbeiana (assembly GCF_042186555.1). Taxonomy (NCBI): domain Eukaryota; kingdom Metazoa; phylum Chordata; class Amphibia; order Anura; family Ranidae; genus Aquarana; species Aquarana catesbeiana. The sequence goes on from NC_133330.1 coordinate 48,360,035, forward strand.
AGCTGACATTGGGAGATGAGATGTTGTTTTCTCATTGCCCTCCAACCAGGATGCAAATCTCCTATACATCAGAGCTCAACCTAAGACTGGGAGAAGCAGGAACTAGCCAGTTGTGCTTAAGGGCTTATCGGCTAAAAATAATCATGCTGATAGGAGAGGTGGGATCATTCGTCAGTTGCTTCCCCCTTGACTGTCCAGTCACAGTTTACGGGAGGGACAAGACCTGCTAGTTTAACATAACTGCAACAGAGAAAAATCAGGTCCTATGCCCTGCCAAACTGGGTTAAACCATATGCCAGGGTTGTGTAAATATCAGGACTGGATGAGCAGAAATACAAATCCTTTGGCAGGTAAAACAGAACCCTTTATGAATTTCAGTGTATTTAGCTTGTTGTCTGGAGTTCAGCTCTGAGCATACTTATGGATGCCAGGGCTAGATTAATGAAAAGGATACATTGCTTGTGGCCTTGGGAAGCACAGTTGCTTTGTGTTGCATCTGCAACTTACTAAAATCCAATTTTTACCATGTCCAATTTTGGAATGTTTTTAGTTTTTTTTTATGTTTTTGCGTATTAAAGGTGATTGGATACATCTAGTAGCTTTTAAAAAAGAAGAAAAAAAAACATTTGAAGCCCAGTTTAGAGTGTTGTTGCTAATATAAGTTATAAAAAAAAACTGTTAATCTACAGTTTTGGGTGAAGTGGAAACACTAGGTTGAAATATCTGGAAAAGCCAGCATTGGTGAACTGTTGAATATGTTCCTTTTCTGTTTTTTAAACAAATAATATGTTCATTTATTGTGCTGGCTGCAAACCATTCCTGCTGTAATTAGCAGGATAAATATTTTTTCTTGAAAAAAATGTGACTTTGGTAAAAAATGGCTAAAATGATTAATTTTCATCATCAGAAATGTTAGTTGCCTTATCAGAAAACCTCTTGAATATTAAGGAGACCATGAAAATTGGACAAAGCGTTGACAAGGGATTCTAAGCGGCAGTTACGCTGCTTTGAATGATCAATTAGATGCTTGCAAACGAGCTTATCACAAATTACATGCCTGCAATATCTATTAATGTAATGACCTTGAAAACCGGCTCATTTTCTGCCTTAACCTAATGAGCATGGTGTGTGTAATCAATTAGGTCCACAATTAAAATTATAATTTGTCCACTGAACTCTGCAACGTTGGTGATGCAAATGTTTCCAATGTTGTGAACGTGGAGGTAGATGGGGACACAGATCACATTTCTTCAACTGCTCTCAAAATTATCTTATGAAGATTACAGAACTTTTAAAAATACACTCCACCAGTGATTCACTCATCCAAAGGGTCTGGCCTTGGGAGATGTTTTCATCTGCTAATTTGACTTATTCTGACAACTTTTGTTCTTCAACTTTTTTGTAAGGGGGAGGTGACTCTACTGATTTTAGAACAATACACCATAGTTACAGACGTTTTAAACATGGGTTACTATCTGTCAAGTTAAATAAGGAGAGGTTGTAAAACCGTCCCGTGAACAATAAGCCTTAGAGAACTGTGATACCATCCCATGTGCCCTACAGTACCGGGAGGTTCTTCAACAGAGGTGCAAAAAATTGGACTCCCCATGGAAGATTTCTCATAATAAGCTGCCACCAAGTAATTTACCAATCAGAACATTAGTATTTAATTAGAGGATTCTCTTCAAATTCTAGTATCTAGTTACTTTTGTGAGTCATAGTGAGATCCCCCATCCACTGCCCTAATGGGGTACTTTTTTAAGTATGCAGATTGGATAAAGTCTGTTTTCTTTATTTTCTTTTTTACTTTTGATGTGTATCCTGGAAGTAGAAGTCTAACACACTTAGCGCTGCATTTTTTATTTTTTATTTTATTCACAATTAGTCATATTGTTGATGCTGGCTGCTTATTTTCATATTTCTTGGACACTAGTAGCGCAACTTTTTCTTGTATATATTTTGTACACTTACCCTATCACCTAATTCTTATAATTTTCAAGCCTATGCTCCTTTGACAAGCTTCTGAGCAGTGCCAATGTATGCTGTCATTCAGCAGCATTAAATATTGCCTTTTCCCTCGACTGACTTTGGAGAGGCAGGAAAAACTAGAATCGCGCTAACCATAAATAGTCACCAATGATCAAAGATAATCTCATATAATCTCAGCTAATAATAGTGAAAAAATCATAAACGCTCATTGAAATCAAAACGATTACCCAAAAACCAAATGTGCGTATACACATTAATAATAAAAACCAAACATTGATAAGTTCATGGTTAATAAATTGAAAAAAATAAAAAAAATATTGCACATCGATATAAAAATATATAAATTATATGTCCATAATGAATCCAGATAATAATTGTGAAGAAAGCAATCTAGTGAATGGATGAAAAAAATATATATAAAATTGGAAACAGAAGTAAAAATTAAGAAACAAAAAACCACCCATGCAAAATAAAAGTCTATAAGATACAGGCAGGCTTTTTTCGAAAAACGTTGGATAAGAAACTAAGTCCCTTTGGCCATAGATTCTGATGTAGGTGTTTTGTTCATTAGATTGAAAAACCTTACCATTTCAGAAATACATACGCAATGGGACATCGCGTTCTTGGAGACCTACATCAAATCTGTTATGGTCCCAAGAAGTTTACGATGGGAAGTCAGCCCCCAAAAAGGTGAAATAGATTTGGAGGGCTGGTACAAATACTTTAATGACGCTGGTGTGGATCTCTTGCGCTTCCTTATACAAAGGAAGAGTGAGAAGCTCACACGCCTTGATGGAGAAATCAAACCCATCAAGGATAGGCTGATACCCTTTATCAATAGTGAGGAATATAAGGAATGCTCCAAGACCTTATTGAAAACACTTGAGAAAGAGAAGGATCAAAAAGTTAAAAAGAAGAAAAAATGTATTAGAGACACAGAGGATTATCAATCCGGATATGTGTTCGTCTGGCAGAAGAAAATGGCTTCTGAGATTGAGAGTGACAATCAGATGAACACTTTTCCCCAGCCAACCACATCAAGTGGAACAGGGGTCAACCGTCCCACCCTTGTTCCAACAAGGCGAGATTCTTATCATTCACCGAGAAGGGGTATTTCACAAAATAAGAACTAAAAGGATAACAATTAGCAAGTTAAGACCTCCAAGAAAGGTCTGGCTCAACTCTTGGATGACAATAGGACTAGAAACAGTTATAGACAGGACTATCGGGGTCAGGGTCTACAACGGGTCCCTCCACCCCCGCAATCCTGGGTTAATAATCCATTAAGGCAGGGACCATACCCCTACATACGGGAGTTTTACCAACCTGGTCCCTCCTATTATGATAGGGTTGGGGGGAATCAAGGATATAATATCCCTATGCAAAACCGGTTCTTTCCCCTATACGATTTGGAGGCTCTTGGGAGCCCCAGGTTTAACGATAGGGGTTATGAATTTGATACCCCAAGGATGAACAATGATGTATACCGGTCAGGTAATTACAGACCGGTCTACAATCAACCAAGACCTGACCAATATTGCGTTCCCCCGATGGCCAGATGAATCAGAATTGGGTTTTTCCCAGGAATAATCAAAGCCTCAAAAGACCCGTGGAACAAAGAGAGGGACTAGAAGGGGGAGGCGCATCCAGGCAGCAAAAAAGAAAAAGAACATAGGTGCTGGTATCTATAATTTGAGTAAACAGATACTGACAGACCCTGAAAAGAAGCTGTTGGATAAGGGTCTGAAGTTTGCTCCACCTAAGAGCTTGAACAAATTTCAGTATGTTCGTAAGCTAAACATCAAACGATACCTGCTATCTAACCCCGTCAAAGGGGGTCTTGGAGCCCATTCGGAGTTTCAGCACTCCGGCCTTTCAAATGCCTCCCTTTTCAACTCCCCGGGACTATGGCACCCTCTATTCGTGTCTTTAGGGACATTGTATTACATGATCTGGAGCACATTAAGGTCAAAAAGATTAAAATGCAGAGGGATCTGGAGGTGGGCCTTGACTCTTTATGTCAAAATAAATCATTGGTCATCCAACCGGCGGATAAGGGGGGAGGGGATTGTTGTCCTTGATTGATGTGATTATCTTAAGGAAATGCACCGGATTGTGGGTGATAATGAGACCTATGCCCCTCTATATAGGGACCCCGTTTCCAAATATAAAAAAGAATTAGAAGTTATCGTGGAAAGAGGCCTCCACAGTGGTATCCTCACTAAAAAAGAAAGATCCTTTCTAGTACCATGTGCTCCATGTACCCCTGTCATATACTATCTTCCAAAGATACACAAGAGTCAAACTTGCCCCCCGGGACATCTCATAGTGAGTGGGATTGATTCAATTACGTCCCGAGTGGGCAAGTATATTGACTATTTACAGCCTTTGGTTAAGAAAATTCCATCCTATATCAAGGACTCTAAACAGGTCATCAATCTGCTATCCAGGATTACCCCCAGGAAGGGGTAATACCATCATCCCTCACTGTTTGGGTCTGGAAGCAGTAAAATTATACTTGGAGAAAGATTCTGGATTGGTTCCAACACAGATTGATTTCATCATGGAGCTATTAAATTATACTGGTACTCACAATTATTTTGTGTTTGACCAACAGTTCTTTCGCCAGGTTAGGGGTGTGGCTATGGGGGGCAAGTATGCCCCTAGCCTGGCTAATCTATTTATGGCCAAATGGGAGGAGGACGTCATCGATACCCAATGTATGACGTCCTTCCCCTATGGGATGGTAGGGAGTTGGACTTGTTAAATTTTATGGCATCTCTCAATGATAACGATAGGGGTATCAAATTTAATTTTGAGGCGAGTTTGAAAGAAATTCATTTTCTAGACCTCACCATTGCAGTCGAAGAGGGGAGGTTTGTCACATCAACTTATTTTAAGCCGACGGACAGAAATTCATATATCTCCTTAGACAGTTGCCATTATGAACCTTGACTCAGAGCTGTTCCTCTGGGCCAGTTCACATGACTTAGGCACAATTGTACTGAGATAAAAACTTTTGATGATCAGGCAGCTGTTCTTTCCACTAGATTCTTAGAGAAAGGTTATGATTCTCAAGTATTGTCTCAAACTGTGGAGAGGGTGAGAGGTATGGATAGATCGTCACTTTTGGCAGATAAACCACACCAAGTGAGGGAGGGTAATATGTCTTTGCCGTTTGTCACTACATTTTCGGTACAATACCAGAGTATTAAAAAATTAATCCAAAAGCATTGGCACTTATTATGCAATGATCAGGTCTTAAAAAATATACTACCTGATAAACCACAGGGAGTGTTTAAAGGGGCCTCTTCATTTGGGAATAGAATTGCCCCCAGTGTGCAGGACCCTCCAAGAGCAAACAGGTGCTTCTTTCAAAACCTTCAGGGTTATTATAGATGCAGGAAATGCCAGGTCTGCTCCTTGAATAGTTGTAAGGAGAGGAAAATCTGAAAATTTACATCAACTAGTACCTCTCGGACCTTTGAAGTGGAACCTTTTATCACATGCTCATCTGAGGGTGTGGTTTACCTCATCCAATGCCCATGTGGGCTGCAATATGTTGGGAGGACTAAAAGGGCCCTTCAGGTAAGGTTAAACGAACACATCGGTAATATTAGAAGAGGTTTTAAAAACATTCAGTTTCCAGACACTACGATGAAGTGCACCATAGAGACCCCTCCAACACACTATACATGGGGATTGATAAATATAAACCCCACTATAGGGGCAGCTCATTAGTTAGGGAAATCTCTAAACAGGAAATGTCTTGGATTTTTCATCTCAAAACTTATGTACCCTTTGGTTTGAACGTGGACACTGATGTTAATGCATTCATTAACAACTCCTAGTTTGCATTTTTCGTTACTGTCCATGTTTATCTTTGGTCATTGATTTTTATGAGTCTTATGACTTTATGGTATCATGCAAACTTCCTATTGATCTATCGATATTCAATTTCAATGCCCCTTTAATTATGACTATGAATGACTATCATGGTTAACATGAGTGGATATTTTTGGTCAATGGATACCCATTGTGTATGCATTTTATATTGCACCTATTTATGACTGTTTAATAACAAAATCATTAATTTTTATGTTGTGTATTTTATTAATGACCTTTGTTTTGAGTCCCCGCACAATTTTTTCCTATTTTCAACAGATGAACTTTTTGTCCCATCTGCTGATATTTTTATATTCTATTTTTATATTTTTTACATCTATTACGTTTAAATCTATATTAGTTTATTTTTACCATTGAACATACTACATGACAATGTAGTCTCATTGTTTGCTTTTAAGAACAATATCAGACAATTTTTATGGTGTCCACTAGGTGTCACTCTGCCTAAGGCTGGGGGTGTCACCTTTATAGACATTTGAGATACTTCCGGTGCGTGTCCATACGATGTGACACTTTTTTATTCCTAAATGTGCATTTTTAAAGTTTAGTTCGTTTATGTTCCCGCTGCATGTTCCAGATCCGACCGTGAACTGGATTGTATAGGGTCTCTTTTCGTTCGGTGACCAATGCAGATGTCCGTACGCTATTCAGTAAGGCGGACATATATTTATGTTACTGCTCATGTGCACCAATGTGTGGTGACTCAGAACGAGGTTTGGTGCGCAATCTTTAGTATAATTGGAGGTGACGCAGTGCGCCGCCCGTGCCCCTGGACGACGTAAGTTATTACGGAATGCTTAGGGCGGAGCGACACACTGACGTCACCTCATACTTCATATACCCAGAGGACGGGTTGTCTGCGTGTGCTCCGGCCAGCACAGCAGACTTCAGGCTCTCTATTATCCGCAACATTGTGAGTGTGTTTTCTTTTGTTTTAATATATTGAATAAACAACAGTTTTACACTATGGAGTTTCTATATATATTTTTTATGCTCCGTGGGATCTCCATGATGATCTGATCGGTCGGGAGGGGACCGCCCGGTATCTGTGATTTTGCCTGATTCCTTGGAGCCATATAGTGTTTCCTTATATGCATTTCTTGATCCTCTGTCATGGGGGATCATGGAACTCTGGTAAGAGTTCATTTCTGCTGATCCGGTGGTGGATTCAGCTTAGTTTCTTATCCAACGTTTTTCAAAAAAAGCCTGCCTGTATCTTATGGACTTTAATTTTGCACGGGTGGTTTTTTGTTTCTTAATGTTTACTTCTATTTCCAATTTTATATATATATTTTTTCATCCATTCACTAGATTGCTTTCTTCACAATTATTATATAGATTCATTATGGACATATAATTTATATATTTTTATATCGATGTGCTATATTTTTACTTTTTTTTAATTTATTAACCACGAGCTTATCAATATTTGGTTTTTATTATTAATGTGTATACGCACATTTCGTTTTTGGGTAATTGTTTTGATTTCAATGAGCTTTTATGATTTTTTCACTATTTTTAGATGCACTTATGAGATTATTTTTGATTATTGGTGACTACTATGGTTAGTGCGATTCTAGTTTTTCCTGATTTTCCTTCTTGTATTAATGTTTACATGAGAATTGCAGCTTTTGAGGGGTCTACTTTGGATATTACTCCTCCTGTTATTTGTCCTAGCGCAGTTTTTTCAGACTTTTTTGCATTTGGAGAGGGCCATGGACAAGCACAAAAAAAGGAACTTTGAAAGTGCAGCCTGTGTTGTCGTTTGTCCAAGTAGTAGGCTGCTCAGTACACCATGTAAAGGTCTAGGGACCGCTCATGTTTTGATGAAAAGTAATGTGGTATCATGAGCCCTTAGCCAAGGGGAAAGTAGAGTTTTTAAGAACCACCAGAATCTTTAATGTAGAATATTTTATTAAAGCTCTACAGGTACCCCAATGCATTTTGAGGATCTGCGTCCCCTTTCTTAGGGCTTAATTGAAGTGTGCAAACAGAGAGCAATGGGAGAAGAAAAACTTGTAGTATACAGCATTTTGGCAGTGATCCATCAGGGTGCAAACTACTGGCTAAATAGCCTTCATGTAGTAACCATATTACTCAGAACTCAATGGTTGGGTGCCAGAAGGCCTTTCAGGAAGGTTATACTAGTATGCAGAATGGCATCTGTGCGAATATCCATTCACAGGCACAGGCTTGCTCTTAGCCTCACATCAGGGGTTTCCAGTAGCATTGAATATGCGTGTGTACGAGGGGGAGATGGGCGGAGCCTAGCGGAGCAGACATGCATTGTTAGAGCTCCGCACCGCTGAGGAGAGAAGAGAAGGACAAAGTGGAGCCTGCAGGCTCAAAATGTATCCATTTGAACCTTTTTGCCCCAGGGAACAAACTGTGAAAGTTTGGGCAGGAAATATGGTACTGGGAGGAAACCGTGGCAGAAATAAAAATCACCTCACAAAGAGCTCACAGGCACTCACTGCAACTAAAGCAGCTCCAGTCACCTCACAAGATACAGCATCAGGGCGCTCTCACAGACAGAAAATGTCACAGCAAGACTCTCCATTTGAGTCAGATACAGAACAAATCCTCTCACAAACTTCTCCACAAGCCTCCTCAGCATCCCCAGTAATATTATTACAATTTGAAAAGATGCTTCATAAGGCTTTAAAACAAACCTCAGACCAAATAACAAAAAGCCTAACCAAAGAAATAAGAGAGCTGGGAAACCACACCGCAGCCCTAGAAATAAAAATGGATGAAATTGAAATTACAACCCAAGTAAATATAACAGAATTGGAACAATTAAAAGAAGAGAATTTAATACTTCAAACTAAGCTCGAAGATTACGAAAATAGAGCCAGACGTTCAAACTTGCGCATAAGGGGAATACCTGAAACTGTGACAGACCTGCAATCTACTATTACTGCTCTATTACAAGAACTAAAGCCAGATATCCCTATTGAACGTTTAGAACTGGACAGAGTACACAGAGCCCTCACAGCCAAAAAGAAAGATGGACCCCCACGTGATATAATCACAAAATTTCATTATTACAGAACGAAAGAACAAATACTAATTGCTGCAAGAGAAAAAAAGGAACTTAATTTTCAAGGACACAATTATCAAATTTTTGCTGACCTATCCCAACTATTACTAAAAGACGATCCATGAAACCCCAACGAATGGAACTGCAACGCCACAACATTATGTATCAATGGGGCTTCCCCTTTTCAGTCAGATTTAACTACCAAGGTACAATTTACAGAAGCAGATCAGCAGATGAACTACAACAAACCCTTTTAAAATTAAATCTGACAGAACCCACAAGCAGCAACTCTCCCACATGCAGAAGAATGGCATCATCTTCACCTTCAGGCAGCACTCAGAAAATTTCAGAACAAAATGGGAATCATCATTCTCACAAAAGAGGCCGTTATGCCACATCATCCATGGACCAAGAAGATTCAATGGACTGACATCCTAATTCCTGATATCTCTTCATTTATTATACTAAGAGATGGTTCTCTATAAAAAACCTGTATTTATAACTGAATGTAACTGCATTCTGATAGTCAAACACTGTGTGGGATCATGTTACATTCCAGTTATATTTCTTATTACTTCTGATTCATATAGCCTTAGAATATATAAGTGAAATAAGGAAATTCTTGTTCAGTTATATATTATCAGGTAATAACAATAGATTTATTACTTTTTAGGACAAATATGTTCAATAATCCAGAAGTAATGGAAGCTTTTTCTTTCTTTTCTTAAAACAAATATATTATTACCTAACTAGTTCCTAGAATTATGTTTTTGTTTATTCTAATCTGAAGCAATACAACCTCAATTTTATGAGTTAACATATATAAACAGTTACATATGAATAAAATATGTAATTGTTTACTCTAAAAGGGTTAAAATCCCAAAATAATTCAAACTATCTTCATCAATACCAAAGTTACTAACAGTACCTTTCTAACTGAATTATTTAGCCTAGGGCAAGACTAACCATATACAACCACCCTGGAATAAATAATTTCAACAAAAACTATATTCTGCACTCCAATTAATGAAACATCATTTTGATGTCTTTTGACATAGCACTTCTCTCCTGTAAGCGGAAGATCCGTGTACCCCCATTAGCCCTCCTCATTCTCCCAACCATATTATGTGGGAGTGTGACGAAGGCACTTATTCCCCTGAGAGAGATATTTATTCTCTTTCACGGGTAAATTGTGATTACTTGCAAAAAATAATTTATACAATGTATCATCTAATCTCATATGTTTTTTGTTTACTCTTTACTCCAGAATTCACTGGTTTCTTTTCTATCTATTCATCTCTTCAGTCCACACAGGTTGATCTGCGCAGTCAGCTCTGCATAACAAAAGTAAGTCAAAACTATTTGATCTGTTGCCATGGCACCACTGAATATACTTTCCCTGAATGTTCAGGGAATAAATGTCCCTCAAAAAAGGACCAAAGCCTTCCGTACTTTCCATAACAAGAAGGCTCACATAGTATGCCTCCAAGAAACACACTTCACCAAAGATTCTACTCCAAAATATATTTCTCCTTTTTATCAACAAATTTACACGGCTTCTGCCTGTACCAAGCAAAGGGGAACTCTAATTGCATTTCACCGATCCACACCATTCACCTTATCATCAGAAATTAAAGACCCAGAAGGTAGATACCTGATACTCATGGGTTATATAATGGATACAGCAATCACGGTGATTTCCTACTACGCTCCTAACAAACAACCTACACCATTCCTCTCACATATATTACAAGTGATTAATACACACAAAATAGGAACAGTAATAATGTGTGGGGATTCGAACCAGGTCCTCCTCCCATTTCTAGATAAATCACCTTTTACACCATCCAAAATAACCTCTAGATTACCTTTTTCTCAACTTCTTTCCAAATACAATCTGGTAGATTCGTGTAGAGAAAGTAACCCAATGAAAAAGAAATTCACTTATTTCTCGCACCCTCATCAAACCTTCACCAGAATAGATCATATTCTTCTAACAATAGGAATGATACCAGAAATTATTGCATCAGATATAATTCCGATTCCGTGGTCTGACCATAATGCAGTGTACACTACTATAGCCTCAGCCATACCAAAAGCGCATGACCCAACGTGGTACTTACCAGACATAATGCTCAAACACCCACTACATCAGATGGCCATTGAACAAGCTTTAAAGGAATACATATCAATTAATAATACAACAGACATCTCCCCAATAACACTGTGGGAAGCTCATAAGCCTGTCTTGCGTGGTACAATACAACGACAAATGGCACTATTTAAACGGGAACGCAAAAATCTAGCAAAAAAACTAGAACTCAATTTTAATGCAGCCTACATATCATTTCAAGATAATCCATCTCAGAGTACAAAATCTCATCTGGAAAAATCTAGATTGGAATACGATCTATTTCTCACTGAGTCAGTTGATAAATCCCTCAAACGCTCCAAACACAATTTCTACATGAATACAAACAAACCAGGTACATATTTGGCTCGGGCATTAAATTCAACTAACAAATCTTTCAAACCAATACGTTTGAAATTATCAAAAAATGTTTACACTTGTAATCCAGTTAAAATAGTCCATAAATTTCACTCACATCTCGCAACTTTATACAAGACAAACAATGAATTTAATCCTACAGAGGCTGAATCCTTCTTCTCAAAAATAACCTTACCTGAGTTATCTCAGAATCAAAAAAGCAGTTTGGATGAGCCTATAACTATAGATGAAGTTGCTAACGCCATAAAAGACCTAAAACTTAACAAAAGACCAGGCCCAGACGGCTACTCGGCTTTATACTATAAAACATTCTCAGAAATACTCTCTCCCATTCTCACTGAAACTTTTAACAAACTTCTAGATGGACATTCTTTTCGGCAAGAAACACTAATGGCAATTGTTTGTATGATCCCAAAACCCCTTTCTGATGATACTTCCTGTGTGAATTATCGGCCTATCTCTCTGTTAAACCTCGATATTAAATTATTAGCAAAAATAATAGCAAAACGCCTCAATAGCATTATAGGAAAATTAATACATAGAGATCAAGTAGGCTTCATGCCAAATAGACAGGCAGGCGATAATATACGCAGGGCAGTGTTATTGGCACATATTGCTAAAAAACGGAAAATCCCTTTATGTTTTCTATATCTCGATATTAAGAGGGCATTTGACACAGTATCCTGGCAATATATGCAATATTCATTACAAAAATGGGGTTTTGGACCCCACTTTTTAACATGGATCAAAGCATTATATAATAAACCCAAAGCCTATATAAAATATGCTGGATACAAATCTGAAGCCTTTAATATCGAAAGAGGTACCCGACAGGGTTGCCCATTATCTCCCTTATTATTTGCCCTTATACTCGAACCCATGGCCCAATATATCAGAACAAACCAAACTATAACTGGCATTGAAGTAGGAGGTATTACACACAAATTATGTATATTTGCAGACGATATATTACTTTTTCTATCATCACCACAGGTCTCTGGTCCTAACTTAATACCAGCTCTTGATGGATTTGCAGCCCTATCCGGCCTTATGATTAATCCTAAGAAATGCCTAGTGCTTAATATTTCACTCACAAACATGGAATTGATCCCGGCTAGGGCTGCACTCCCATTCACATGGGCAGAAAAATCAATCCCATATCTTGGAATTCATTTAACAGCATCTCATTCTGACTTATTCTCAACCAATTATCCTCCTGTATTAAGACATATCACAAATCTAATAAAACAATGGTCGCAACTTCCTTTATCCTGGATAGGGAAGATTAATGCAATCAAAATGACTATTCTACCCAAATTGCTTTATCTGTTCAGAGTCCTCCCTATTTCAATTCCTTCCTATTTTTTGAGAATAGTACAAAAAAGAGCAACTTCGTTTATATGGGGCTCTTCTAAACCACGTATACCTATACACACACTACATCTTCCCAAAAATAAAGGAGGCCTGGGATACCCTAATTTTACTAACTACTACAGGGCAGCACATTTGGCCAGTCTGTCCAAATACCATGCAAAACAGGAAATCCCATTATGGGTATTTATAGAGGCTTCAGAAAATGACCCTCTATTAATATCAAATTTATTATGGCTTGATCCTAAAGACCGCTTTAAAATTCATAATCCCATAACTAAACACTTCTTATCTCTCTGGGATAAACTAAAAACCAAATATCAGTTACAATCTCCACACAATCCTCTCCTTTCTTTTATCAGAAATCCGGCCTTTTATCCGGCATGGATCTACCCAAATTCTTTTAAAGCTTGGACAACATCAGGCATTCAGACACTAAATGACTTCATAGCATCTAAATCATTCCTTTCATTCCCATCGCTTAGAGAAAAATATGATCTACCAAACTCTGAGATATTTAGATATCTCCAAATCAAAAATTTCTATACACCATTCCTAAAGGGGGATACACCATTATCCCAATTATCCATTTTTGAATCAATCTGTACAAAAGATCCATTTGCTAAAGGTACAATTTCATCACTTTATAATCAATTATATGGAGTAGCAAATCTTAATAGACCCTCTTACGTTCAGAGGTGGGAGGAGGACCTGGGACGAACTTTAGAAGACACGGACTGGTCTAACATATGGCTCACATCTAAGTCATCTTCACCCAACATCTTAGCACTGGAGACAAATTATAAAGTCCTAACTCGCTGGTACCTTGTACCCGCTAGAGTGGCAAAATATTCACCTAATACCTCAGCTCTTTGTTTTCGAGGATGCCCAGAAATAGGCACACATTTACACATACGATGGACGTGCCCAGTAATCCAAACCTTCTGGAAGGAAGTCTTCGTGATTGCATCTAAAATATTTAAAAAAATAATACAACCAGATCCATATTTAACTTTATTTAATCTAAAACCGGAATGGTTAACACTCTCTCAATTCAAACTTATGATCCAACTAATAACGGCTGCAAAACAAACAGTGGCCAAGGCATGGAAATCTCCTACATTGGTACTAGCAGAAACAATTCACAGAATGAATAATACAATGTCCCATGCTAAGATGGTAGCCATCGATCAAAATCAAATTCCAAAATTTGAAAAACTTTGGCATCCTTGGATAAAACAACAGTTCCTGTCAAACTTCAATGACTCTGTCCTGTTGCCATGGTAACAGATTAAATGACTTACAGAGACACCCATTCTAAGGCTTCAAAGAGAACTAAAAAGAATAATAAACTGACGAGCGGGACAACCTTGTGGACCATACCTCTACCTTTCAACCCTTTTTCTTCTTTCTCTTTCCTTTTCTCCACCTTACGATTAAAGCTCATTATCAGAATTTATTTGACCTATATACACTCTACTTGTAAACAATATGTATAGTAGGAATAAATCATTTAAATACCTACAAAAGTAACTAAGGAAATGATATATATCTTTAATTTAGGTTTACGTGAACCCAATGTTTAATATTTGAAATTTCATGATATTTACCTATATAAACCCTACTGTAAAACAATGAGCTTACTTTATAGATCCTTGTAAACTTACTTCATGTATCTTTATAACATTGTATACTCAATAAACTTCTTTTGACAAGGAATATGCGTGTGTACATGTACAAGGAAGTGTATGCATTCCTGTTGATAATGCTGGCACCAAACAGGTTATTTAAACTGGTCAGCTGCACATAGCCAGCACTGTCTTGTCTTTATTATCCGTGAATCTGTAATCTAAGACTTTGTGCCTGACTATATGCTATCGACCCTGCTTGCCTTGACCTGCTCATGCTACCCAGGCTTGCGCCTGAAATATCCTTCTGCTGGTTCCTTCTATTCTTGACCTTCTTATCCCTTTCCACTACCAGCTCAGGCCTGAATCCCAACCTCACTTCTGCTAATGCTATTGTTACTGACACAGCTTGCCTGCCTTTATATAAGTCCTGTGTCACAATTAACCACCAGAAAGCATTCTCTCAGGCACACCTGCCAGGGGCTACACCCGACACATCAGTCTACTTGTTGCTGCGGTGTTCCTGTTTGATAATCCTATGTCCAATCTCCAGTCTATCATCTCCTTAGGGTACGACACACATCACTGACAAGTCAAGACATCTGTCTTCCTGCAACAGTATCTGGCGAGAACTATAAAGCACTCATGCTAATTCATGACCTTGAAACCGCGAGTTTGGTTTACCAGGGGCCCTAAGCTGGAGATATAAGAGAGGCCGCCCTCATCAACTCAGGTTCCTTTATCAGGTACACGACAAGGTCATTCACTGTTAGCCAATATGTGTACACTTGTGATTTTACATTTCTTCTCAATGATAAGGACAAACAGAGCTGGTGTGATAAAGTGATAATAAATGAGGGGAGGGAGGAGAAGACTATGGTGGGGAAATTTAAAAAAGCAAGCTCAGAGCAGAGAGGCTCCTCCAGCCCCCTTAGAGTATAAAGATGAGCAATACCAGGAATACCCCCACAGTTTAAAATAACCATCAAAAAACAAAAAACATTATCTGCAACTGAGCAAATTAATGATTCAGGTTGGCCTGGAGCATCATAACTACTGTATCTGTGAATAAAAAACAGAAGCCCTGGGCAGGTGGACTGTTTTCTCACATTTTGTTTATGGCTCTATTTCTCATTCTGAATAGAATGTACTTTTAGAAAAAAAAATCAATGCTCTTTCAAATACTCCAACATCACTTTTTTTTGCTTAGAGAATAAAATGCCTTTTCCCTTTGTTAAGTTGAATCCAAGTCTACAGGTCTACAAGTTTTGATATTTGAACCTATTTTTCATGTATAGGGCAAAGCTACAGGCATATCCTTGCACAGTCATTAATAGCCCTTTAGAAGGTCAGGCGAACAGATCACATCATACAGCAACAAGTGTCACAGACTGTCAGATGAAGCATTTCTTAAATGTGACCTGGACACAGCTAAAGAAAATTGAACAGTTTCAGGACAGATCGATCAAGCTTCTGCTTGTTTATATCTAGAATGACCAACTTTTAAAGTGCATGTCACAATTGATTTTCATTTATAAACCATATTAAATACCAACAAATGTGTTGGTGATTGTTTCCTTTTTTTTTTCTTTTTGAAGTTTTAATTTAACTACACAGCATTTGCATTACAAGAGCCAGTACCCTTTAGCCACAGCAGTGCCAGGGGTGAACATGCCAAACTGCGCCTCCCCCCAAGAAGTATGAGCATTATGTGCCAGCAAAAATCCCCCCCCCCCAAAAAAATTGAGCACTAAACTGCATGTTTACCCCAAGCATAAATTCAAACTCCACCTAGTACAAATCCACCCCCCTGCTGAAATCCCCCTTATCAGCATAAATCTTTGCCTCCCCCCATCCCCCCAGCACAAATGCATCCCCCCCCCAAAAAAACACCCCTTCTAGCAAAAATCCTCTACCCCTCAAATTGCCCCTCTGTGTACACACCCCCCCCTCCAAACCCTCCCTTCAGCACAAATTCCCACCCATCCCTCTTCCTAGCACAAATAGCCCCCTCGATCATCCCTACTAGCACAAATCCTCTAACTCTCAAATTTCCCCTGCGAGTACCCCCTCCCAGCACATACCCCCCAAAAATCCCTCCTCCAAAAAAAATTCCACCCCTACCCACTCTTTCATATCACCTCTTCTAGCACAAACCCCCCAAATCCCCCCTCCTAGCACAAATCCTCTTCCCGCAATCCCCCCTCCCAACATACATCCCCCTAAAGTACTACTCATAACATACGCCCCAAAATTTCCTCTTCTAGAACCATTCTTATCCCCTGCTGCCCCCCCAAATTCCCCCTCCCAATACAAACGCCCTCCCACCCAATCTTCTTGTGGAGCCCCCCCACCTGATACCACAGTGCCCAGGGCAGCCGCCCCTCCTGCCCACCCCTTGTCCCGGCCCTGAGCCAGAGAAATTGTATTTTCAGAAAGGGAGTTTAGCAAATCTCTTCACTTCTTCAAAAAAGACCTGAATTCCAGGTATGGCAATTTATACATAGTTGCGTTGGTTCAGTTTGGACCATTGCCTGTATGTATGTGCCATACCTATGGGATCCATGTGGAAGCGCACTGCTTCTACAGTGATCACTGCTAGATTCTGGGTCCAAGCAGTTGCCCTGCTGCTTAGTGTACACGTGAGGTCAGTCATTGCGTATGGGCGCCATTCAAAAAGTACTTTGCAATTTGTCAATAAATGCAAAGTGTTCTCTGATTGGATGAGGTGGAGATTGTTACTGCCCTGTTTCTCCACCTTGTTCAATCAGAGAATACTTTAGATACTTTAGATTCATGGAGAAAGTGCAAAGTGTTCCCTGAAGGGTGCCTGCTCAACACAGGACCTGGAAGTTAACAGTGCTCACTATAGTACTGGTGTCTATTACAGTGATGTCCAGCTTCCATGGGGATCGACCTGGTATGGCATCAATGTGTACCTATGCAAAAATATCCATACCTAAACATGAACTTTAAACCATCTGACAGATAAACTACTTTCAAGGGTAGCACGGCACTCTGAAGTAAATTAACATTTCTATGAAGCTCAGCCCATCTTTCTCAAGACAAGTCGGGTCTTGAGAAAGATGGACTGAGCTTCTTCGAAATGTTGACAATAAAAACACTGCTGCAAGACTCATGAGTGCCTCTAAACCAGTTCTGGATTTAGATAAACTACGTCTATAGATATCCAAAGCACTTTTAGCCAAACAGTTTTTTAATTTGTTTTGGAAAGAGTGGGGAAGGGAGATGTGCTCACTTCCCGTGTGATCAACGAGACATGAAGTAAGGAAAATATTTCCAACAACACCACTAAATTGAAGTGAGGGTTGTGGGGACTTCTATAAACTTTTTTTTCCTCTGTCCTTATTGTGGAGGTCTCCTAGCTGTCTGTGTGATCACAAGGACAGGCAATGGAGTGAAATCTCTCCAATGGCAATAAGGTGGCAATAAAAATAAGGCTAATCCTTCCCCACCTTAACTCATTCCTGACCGGCGCACGCTGATGTACGTCGGCAGAATGGCACGGCTGGGCAAATAGGCGTACTTGTAAGTCCCTTCGCGCTGGCCGGGAGCTCCATGAGTAGGATCGCGGGTCCCGCGGACTCAATCGCCGTGGGGATACCCACGATCGTCTCACGGAGAGGAAGAACGGGGAGATGCTAATGTAAACAAGCATCTCCCCATTCTGCCTAGTGACAGTGTAACTGATCATAGCTTCCTGTGATCGGAAGCTATGATCAGTGATGTGTCACAGCTAGCCCATCCCCCCTACAGTTAGAAACACTCCCTAGGACACACTTAACTCCTACAGCGCCACCTAGTGTTAACCCCTTCTCTGCCAGTCACATTTACACAGTAATCAATGCAATTTTAATCGCACTGATTGCTGTATAAATGTGAATGGTCCCAAAATCACGCCAAAATTGTCCGACGTGTCCGCCATAATGTCGCAGTCATGATAAAAATTGCTGATCTCCGCCATTACTAGTAAAAAAAAATATTAATAAAGATGCCATAAAACTATCCCCTATTTTGTAGACGCTATGGGGTTGATCTACTGAAGGCAAATTGACTGTGCACTTTGCAAGTGCAGTTGCATTCTGCAAGAGCAGGTGCTTCAGAGCTTAGTAAATGAGCAAAAGCTCTGCTGACTTCCATCATCCAATCATGTGCAAGCAAAAATGCTGTTTTTTTTTATTTTCCTTGCATGTGTTTGGGCATTCTTTGCAAAGTGAAGCCTCACCTCATTTACTAAGCTCTGGAGCAATTGCACTTGCAGAGTGCAACTGCACTTTGCAAAGTGCACAGTCTAGTTGCCTTTAGTAAATCAACCCCTATAACTTTTGCGCAAACCAATCAATAAACGCTTATTGCGATTTCTTTACCAAAGATATGTAGAACAATACGTATCGGCCTAAACTGAGGAAAAAAAATATTTTTATATATATTTTTGGGGGATATTTATTATAGCAAAAAGCAAAAAATAATGCGTTTTTTTCAAAATTGTCGCTCTTTTTTTTTTTATAGCGCAAAAAATAAAAACCGCAGAAGTGATCAAATACCACCAAAAGAAAGCTCTATTTGTGGGGAAAAAAGACATCAATTTTGTTTGGGAGCCACATCGCACAACCGCACAATTATCAGTTAAAGCGACGCAGTGCCGATTCGCAAAAAGCGCTCTGGTCTTTGGCCAGCAAAATGGCCTTGGGCTTAAGTGGTTAACCAAAGCCAAAAAATACATATTGGCTGGAGTTGGGCTTTAACAATGCTTATGGAAACCCAGACAGGATTTGGAGAAAACCACATAAACTGTGGCCTATAGTGTAGTTTAGTGCCAATGACATCTCCCTGCTGCTTGCCAACATCTAATCTTTGCTGTATATGTTGAAGACAGTAAATTGTCACACAGGGAAGACATTGATAAAACTTACTGCAGCTGCAAACTGAGGGCTGCCAATCCTGCTGTTCTCATTTCTTGAGCCACATTTCCAGTACTAAACAACAGATCCTTTGAAATACATTTTAAAGAAGTAGAGAAAAAAAGATAACAAATATAACAAAAGATAACCTTGCCGTCATACTGCAGTATTTAACATCAAACTCCTTCCAACGAGATCATAGGGGTACTGAGTAGCCCAAGAGAAGCCCATTGAGTAGCCCTCTGAAGATGACCATCTTGAACAGTACCAGCAATACCAACATTCCCTGGTATTTTGCCAGAGGTAACATGGTGTCACCCTCACAGGGTCTTAAGGGCTGAAAATGGGGGTAAGCCATTTCATAATAAATAACTTCTTACTTTAAGTTTTTTTTTAATCTATTGCAGCATTTCTCCATGGCCAGAAGTGTTTTCATGCACAAATAGATGCCAGGCCTTTTGTAATATTATGAACTTTGACAGTTTTCGAACATGACAGAATTAATTTAAAGCTTGTATGAAGTCTGTAAATTAAAACACCAAGAAAGGTCTGACCAAAGCAAATCAGCTGAACCATCAAAGGAACCAATCCTGCTCAGCCCAAGTTTTCTTTATAGTAGGCACATGACATTTGAACTCCAGGATAAGCAAATATTGCCTAAATACAAGAGGCATGTGAATTTTTCTTCAAATCTTGGTGTGTTTGTGTATTTCTTACAAATTTGTGCAGTAATCCAGGTTGAGACTTTATCTCGGTGTAGGAGCTTCCTGTAATAAAGACCAGTCACTGCTGCTCTCTCTCCTTGTGCAGGGTAACTGGTCTTGTCTCCACCTCTACTGTAGTTTTCTGCAGGTATCTGTAGTGGCTGGGGCCTACTGGGCCTGTCCCACAGCTCTGCTCCTTACACAGGTTATATACAGCATGGAGAAAATGTCACCACTACTTTTACAAGTCATTTGGGAAACACAAAGTGGATTTATACAATGGTACTAATCCCTCCCCCCTCTATCCAAAATCAAAAAAAAATTGCCTTTAGTTATACTTTAAAAATACATGCATTTTAAGTACAGTTAGTCTTTAAATGACCCCCACTACTCTTATAACTATCTACCTGGACTGCAGCAGTGGCCATCTGGCTTTCCAGGGGCTGTACAGCAAAAGTCTCAAAGGACTGAGGGCAGGTACAGTATGTCAAATACATAAGGGGTTGCTGCTGGACAGGTACTTTTTTGCATAATTCACTTGCTGGGGAGCAGGCAATATTTTTTTATACATTTCACTTTACCATGCTGGGGAAACAGTATACAGCGCAATGTTGGAATATAATGTTTTTTTATGCAAGGTCTGCTTAAAAAAAAAAAAAAAAAAAGAAGAAGAAAATAGAAACCAACATGGTCATGTTAAAATGCAAACTGCACAGTAAATGTTGGATGAATGTTATTCTTTCCTTGACTATAAGGACTGACAGAGGATCTGCTAATGACTTCCTGGGATGATGAAGTCAAAACTCTATTTATGTTTTCTCTGCAGTAATTAGTATTCTCTTTTATACCATAGACTTTGGAAGCCAGTGTCTGCTTTATTATGCTGTTTGTGCATACCAACCTTGATTAGAGGAGAGGTGTCATGAAATGTACTAATGGGCAATTATTGTCTTATTTTTTTGGACTTGGCAT
Organism: Aquarana catesbeiana; assembly: GCF_042186555.1. Lineage (NCBI taxonomy): Eukaryota > Metazoa > Chordata > Amphibia > Anura > Ranidae > Aquarana > Aquarana catesbeiana. Next base: position 48,381,079 of record NC_133330.1, read on the forward strand.
TTTCTTGGTTGCATATTAATATTCACAGTTGAAGCATATGTCAAAGAAAAAAAATGCATTTTGTACGTCTCTGCAATAAAGACACATTTCATTATGTTGTATCCCTATCAATATGCTGCAAGGCCTTCAAAATCTTTTTTGATGTGCAAAAAATATTTCATTCTCCTAACTTCCTCTGAATTCCAAAGCATGTGTTGTCAACCCTGCCTACTTCATTTCTGATGCTTTACAAAAAACACAGAGCTCTCCTCACCCTCCCACTCTTGAAAGCCCTCCCTTATCTCTATAACCCCTCCTTATCTCCTCCTCTCCACAAACCCTTCTTTTGCACAGGAAGAGAGCACAGGATATTAACATCTCATGTTTTCTGGCAAAATCAACAGGATTTTTTGCACTGTTGAAACACATTTAATGATATAATAACTGAATAAGTGAAGCACTATCCCCAAAAAATAAATAAAATAACATAAATAAAGTCCCAAAAACACAGAGCCACACACACCAAAAATAGTGCTCTCTGTTTTATTTATTGAAATTCATCCACAGCCAATCCACAAACAAACATACACTTACAAGATTAATAATAGAATTGCAGCTTCTCACAATTAAAAACACCTCATCCACATGTAATACCCTTAAATCCAATATTCGGAAGTCAACTGTCACCACTTGCAGAGATCTCCAGCCGGAATGTGCCGGAAAAATGCAGAGATCTCCAGTTGGAGAGCGTCGGTAATTGCACAGAGATCACCAGTGGAATGCTAGCATCAGTGAAGCTCTACTACTTAAGCGTTCCATCTGCTAAGGGCTTCCTAAGAGACCTAATTTCACTTTTTCACTTGGTATATTTATCATAAAAAGAGAGAAAATTTGAAAAGTTCATTGTTAGGGTATGCATTCACTTTAAAAATAGATTTTAAGTTCAAAGTTTGCAAAGATGAATCCAAAATGTTTGCTCATACACTTTAAGATGTGCGTAAGCAAAACATAACATTACAAACTATTATTTATTATTTAGATACCTTTTCCCTACTGTAGTCTAGCTCTGTCAGGAAAGCCGTTGGCATTCTCATATGTCGGGTAACCAGAGAACTCTTGCCTGTGGCCATGTAGCTGGTGCGCATGTGTGAGCTCGAACGTGTGCTCAGGCGCACGTGAGAGTGTACATTGGCACCAGGTAGGCTATTTAAACTGCATTGTCATTGCATCTGTGCATCTGTTCCTGTGTCTGATTCTCTGTTGCCGACCTTTGCTGAACCTGACTTTGCCTAAAAGCTGCCAGGTAAAGAGCCCTAGCTTGCCTCTGGACTATTCTTCTCCCTGCTCCCCTGGATTATCTGCCTTGCTGTTACCGAGCCTGGCCTGGTTCCTGACTGTCCCGCTGCCTGCTGTCTGTGACTTTATCTGCTCAAACATTGCCAACCTGGACTGTCTGACCTTGCCTTGGCCTGCATACCTGCATCTACACTCACTGACCATTGCCTGTCTCCAGACTGGTCCTTCCACCTGTGTGCTTCTCACCAGCCTCCTCTGCATGTCACAAGGCACATCTGCACCTGCTGGCAGAAGACTTTACAGGCACTTGTGCTACTCTATGCTCCAGCAATTCTCTGTTGCCTTGCAAGGTCTCCTGAGCCAGAGCTGTAAGAGAGCCATACCTCTGCAATTCAGACTTCATCTCTAGGTACGTTATAAGCTCACATTTTGCAAAATAACTACATGTGAAGATAAAATATACCTTAAAGACAACGTAAGGGAACTCATGGACATCTCATCCTCAGAGAGAAGGACTTTAGTTCCAATTTACTTATGCTCTAGACCAAGGGTCTCAAACTGGCGGCCCTTCAGCTGTTGCAAAACCTATGAGTCCTATGAGGCATTGCAAGGCTGACAGTTAGGCCTCATGCACACTGGACGTTTTTGCACACTGGACGATGTTTATACAGCAGCTGTTTTTGGCTTTAGATTTTTTTTTCTACAGCCAATAAACTCCCCATCATGTTATCCTATGTGTCCATGCACACATAGGCTGATATCAGCAGTTTTTGGCTGGAGCCTTTTTTTGGCTTTAAAAACAAAACAAAACTAGTGTGTTCTGAGAGGAGTTTTTCAGCTATTTTCAGCTGTAAAAATGCCCTAATGTCAAAAAACATTGATAAACGCCCATAAATGCTCAAAAACGGCTCACCAGCGTTTTTTGACATTTTTGATCCATTGAAAATTAAAAAAAAAAAAACAAAACATTTTTACCAAAAAAAAAAATTGCTAAAAAACGCTAATGCGGAAAAACGCTAATAAACGCTATTGCAAAAATGTTAAAATGTTGAAAGACTCACTGCAAAGCTACTGGCATTTTTATAACGTTAATTTAACATCTAGTGTGCATGAGGCCTTGCAAGCATGACTCCCACAGTAACAGAGGCATGATGGGACAGCTGGAGGGCAGCCAGTTTGAGACCCCTGCTCTAGACACTCTCTTACCCATCTTACAGGCCTCCACTGGGATTCCACCTTTTATTGCTCAACCCCAGCCAACTGTCCAGCTTGGAGAACTGGGGACCACTTCCACTGGTCTCTGGTTTGTTTAGCAATGCATCATTATACCCTGCTGAATAGGAAATGTGATTTTTTTTTTTGCTAGTGGAACACCCATCCACTTGCCAACCTGACCTCTCTCTGACCTTTGCGCCTTGCTTCCAAAAATGCTTGCTTTGAGCTTTTCTTTACTGCAACACCAAGCACCAATCACAAAGGCACATATCCCCATTGTTGCAACAAAGTCCTTCCATACCTATCAACATTTATTTTTAAATTAATTCTTTTTTCATGTTTTTATAATTAAGTTTTTTTTTTTTCACAAGAACATTGCTTATGTTTACTTACATTGATACAAATTGGCAGACTTACGTGACGATATTAGCAGTATGGTGCAATACAATTTTCAAATACATCTGTTCTGCAAATTCCTAGATAAGACCAATGCAAATAATTATTCACGCAGTTTCTTCTTTTCTCTTTCTTTTTTTTTCTTTTTGCAACTGATTAAAATTGAAATCTCTCCCCAAACAATCTTTATGGCCCATATGTTTTCAGAAGCTGCTAAATATCAGATTATTAACACCATTGCAGGATTCACAGCTTTGAAAATGCAATGCTAGCCTTGGCCACTCATTACTGTGCAAATAGAAACTTTATAAGATTTCACTCTTAGAGTTCTGCTTTTTTAAAATACAGATTTAACGTATGCTTCTGTTTTTCCTGATAATTTGCTTTCATTCTAAGTTCTTTGAGACGGCTTTGTAAGAAATATCATTATGTTCCATATACCATAGAAAAACCAATGTCATATGAACAAACTGCAGGGTCCTTTGTTCTGTTCTCTATCAGGATTGCAGCATACAACTTCTCCTCAATGTCAGACCTATTGAAATTTAAAGCATTTCTTTATATTAGCTTAGACACAAGTTAGCACAAGAATCAGTAATTAAGCAATATTGTTCATATCCAACACATTTACTAATAAATGGTAGGAAGATTCTTGTATATAAATGCTTTAGGCTCTTAAAGTGAGCGGTCAGCCAGTTTAAACATTTAAAGCTAAGGGACATGTTAGGGGCTTGCTAAGGGGAGGTCACTAGTATCCTTAAAGTAGATTTAAACTCAAAAAGTGATGATTTACTATTTTATAACTTTAAAATGCTACTTGTACTTAAAGTGGTTGTTCAATAATTTGTTTAAAAACTGTAAAACTATTAAAAACTGTAGCTGCTGACTTTTAATAATAGGACACTTACCTGTCCCAAGATCCAGCGATGTCCTCACTTAGCCTGTTTCTTCACTGAGCTTCGGTTCCCATCCCGGCACTGGCATACTAACTATGGGCAGATGGCTGTGACTGCTTGTGGCTTCGCAACTGACTGCTCACTGCGCATTCGCGAGCGCCCTGCATCTGAATGGTCCTGCAGCTTTCTGGGAGGCTACGGGTGAAGGAGGAGGGGGCAAACTTCTGCTCGAATTGCTGTGGCAATCCGACCGAAAGTGGGAGAGCAGGTACCTGTCAAAACCAATTACCCGCTCCCCCCCAAAAAAATAAAGTGGCAAATATGAAGGAGGAGGGTGGAGAAGGAAAAAGAGAGGAACTTCCCCTTTTGGGTGAAGTTCTATTTTAAGCATTAACCTGAAAAATTTTCCCTTTCTGGTGCCCCATAGCTGTGCAATGTGAGATCATTAAAGCCTCAGATTGCTTGTGTCATGGGATTTGGAGTAAGATCTGAGATGTCACTACTCTTGCCCACTGTTTTTATTGCTGGAGAGAGTAAGCACTTTGACTTTTCCACCAGCTGTTATCAAAAAATTCTCGACTCATTAGGGAAGCAGCTCTGACTTGAAAAAATAAAGCTTGTCTACTTTACCAGGATTTCTGCCTCCACACAAAGATACAGAGCAGAACAAGGCCTGGTAATTCAGTAGCACACAGTCTCATGGTTCCATGTACATTAATCCCACGTCGGGTTTTACCCCATGTCTGAGCTACTCGGGTTCCTCCCAATCCACCCTGAACCTAGGTATTACTAAGCGTTTGCACCTATGGGTTTGTGTTCATGCAATGTGTCTCCACGCTGAAGTGTGCCTTTGGTGTTTGCTGTCTCTTCAGTGCACTTGTATTCTGTGTGTTTGTTCAGTCTTGTCATTGTTCTCAGAGTTTTCCCTCTTGATGCCCTCTTGTATTTCCTTTGGTTTCTGTCCATGTATCCCTTCGTTTTCTGTTGCTGTGGGCGCTTTCCACAGCATTATTTCTTGTTGTTTGGCTTTGCCTATCTTTTCTGCTTGCTGTGTCCATCTCTCGCTGCGCTATTGCCCAGCTTCCCCCAGCATCCCCCACTCTCCTGTGCTTCACACTTGTTCCCTGCGTCCTCCCCCTAGTGTATCTTCTTGTTAGCTGCCATAGTCTTTCCTTTGGTCCTTGTATCCTATGTGATATCAGCTGGGACTGTGCAGCAGTGTTTTGCCTTTAGTTAAACATTAAAGCCGAGTTCCACCCAAAAGTGGAACTTCCGGTTATTTGTCTCCTTCCTCTCTCAGGTGCCACATTTGGCACCTTTCAGGGGGGAGGGGGGGCGGGGACCTATTTTTTGACAGGTACCCTGTCCTCACTTCTGTCGGACCTCGCTGCGGCAAGATAAGGCAGAAATCCGGCCCCCTCCTCCTTTTTCCACCACCGGACCAATTGAAATGCGCAGCGCACTTCATGCATGCGCAGTAGTAAACCGGGCATGAAGCCGAAAGGCTTCACAGCCCGGTTCCCTTACTGGCAATGGCGGTGGCTGCACCCGAAAGCTCATCCAAAGATCGGCTGCAGTGCCGACATTGCAGGCTCCCTGGACAGGTAAGTGTCCATATATTAAAAGTCATCAGCTGCAGTATTTGTAGCTGTTAATGTTACATTTTTCGTTCGGTGGGTGGACCTCTGCTTTAAGTACTGTGTGCTCCTGCTATTGTCACTATTTTTACTTCCAGAATTGTGAAGTTCTTGACATCTTTGCCCTTGCAAAACAACTTATCAGTTAACAAGATAATATTGTTCCAATATTTCCAGTTGTGGGGACTTTGTTCACTACTTATGCACCATAAAAAGACTTCCCTTAATTAATCTAGCGAATTGTAAGTAGAAAAGGGGTTGACAATTGCTGAAGGGAGGCTAAGAGTATAGAGTATATTAAAGGGGTTGTAAAGGCAGAAGGTTTTTTTTTTAATCTAAATGCATTCTATGCATTAAGATAAAAAGCCTTCTGTGTGCAGCAGCCCCCCTCAGCCCCCTACTACTTACCTGAGGTCCCTCTCTGTCCAGCGATGTCCACGAGTGTCTCAGCCATCCGAAATTCTCCATCCCGTATTGGCTGAGACACAGCAGCTGTGCCATTGGCTGCTGCTGCTGTCGCTGTCAATCAAAGTCAGCTAGCCAATCAGGTGAGAGGGGGGGCGTGGCATGGCCGGGGCTCTGTGTTTGAATGGGCACAGGGAGCTGTGACTCGGCTTGGGTGCACCCATATCAAGCTGCTTGCTGTGGGGGCACTGAACAAAAGGGAGGGGCTAGGAGCACAGAAGAGGGACCCGTGAAGAGGAGAATCGGGGCTGCTCTGTGCAAATCCCCTGCAACAGGGCAGATAAGTATAACATGTTTGCTATTTTTATAGGGAAAAGCAACAAGGCAAAGAGAGAAGTTGAGGAAAAAGTTGACCAAATCTGCTGACCTTCTTCAAAGAGATTTGGGAGTTTTCCTTACAGGAGGTCTAAAGGTCTAAAAAGAAAGAAGGGTGGTTAATTGATGTCACACCTAAAAACACACTAAAGGAGCACTGACACACCCATAGTTTAGTGATATTCTATCCTTCATGAACCAGAAAGACCCTGGAAGAGGGGTGACCAGTCTTAGGTCTAGTAAGAATCCTGTCTTTTGATTGCGGATGAAATTATTCAGGGCAGAGCACACCTAGGAAAGAGTGTTGTCTGGGGGGTGGAAAGAAAACGCATCTGCCACCGCAACCTTGGGATGGTAGTGAAGATATTATCTAGAACTACCTTAGTAAGCACATCACTTTTTTGTCATCTCCTCGCCCCTTCACAGCTCCCGGGGGAAGAATAGTGGGCCTCTTGGCAGGCTTTATTGATTTTTCTTTTCCCCTTTGGGGTACCATATACATGGCTATATATGAGTTTTTTTAATATACTTTGCAGCCTGACCACCATGGCTTGAGTTGGCAAGCATCTTGCAATTAACCATACTCCCCTGTGCCTCTCCTGAAGAAGTGAGAGTTGTCTCACGAAACAATATTATTTGCACAGTTGCTCCAGATTGATGGTGGTATCTTTATGGCATTTGTAGGTCCTATTAAAAGGTATTTTAAATGTATGTGAATAAATCTTTCATATTTTTTATATATTTTGTTTGAGGTGTGACTTTTTTAAAGTCCTGTGGGCTAAATATTTTTTGTTGTGTGCATACTACTTTGGGACTGAGACACTACCTCTACCTATTTCATATCAGCTCTCTTTGTATGTCTACCTTAGTAAGTCTTCTCCCTCTTGCTTGCGAGTAGCCATCTTCCAAATATCTGAACCTCTGATACACCTCTGATGTTGTAGGTATATTTATCAAGAGGTGAATAGTGGCTTTATCAATTATGTTTACTCATTGTCAGATGCCTGGTGAATCTTTTATCTTAATAATAAAGGGGAATGGCAAAGTTGTGTCCATAAGTCAGTGTAACGATGACCCTTTTAACAAAGTAATATAGGTGTTAGAGACAGTGTAGGGTTATAGTAAAGTAAAAGTTATAGTAAAGTAAAACTATAGTTATAGTAAAATAAAAGTGAGAATCTTTCAGTATCTGCTCTTATACAACACCTGTAAAAATTTTGAATCATAAAATGATTACCATATGGTCTCTGTCCACCAAGGCATGAAATGCCAATGATCCAGACAGAGTTAATACAGTATATGTTTACAATCTGCTTAGTGATACAGGTTTATTATTAAGGCTGTTTGTAGGCCTACCATCATCCATACAAAGTCCTGGTATTGAAGGCTATAATAAACTATCTTTATATTATGCATTTTAAGGCCATTAGACATTACCTTGGAAAAGGCACTTAGTTGGAGGCTGTGTAATAGCACACATGTTCCTATCCAGTGGAACACAAGCAGAAGGTTTGATATATCTTAAGTCATTCAGTGAACACAATAACCTGTCCATTCTGTCCCTCTAAAGATTGCATGCTTTCAATAATATTATAGATAATATAGCTTTACTGCAGATTAGAAATTCAGGGATACAAGGTTGAAGGAGAAAATACAATGCTACAGGTTTCCATTGTTAATATCAGTTCATTTTTTACAAAACCAAGCTTTTACTTAAGAAGCTGGGAGACTACAAGTCAAGCAATTATGAAAAATGTTTTAAATATTGTATACTATATACAAGTTTAACATAACAGCAAATACGTAATATATTGAAATCTAAAATTTTCTGCATTCTACTACGAATTCCTATGAATTCTTCTGAAAATGGGGACCTTCAATTGTGAATGTTCCTGAATAGAAACATGTAAATTCTCCTAATTTTCTTTCTGGTACATCAGAGAAGGACACTTCCTTACGAATATTCAAACATGTAAGGCAAATGGTCTTGATGAGTTGCTTCAGTAACTGTCAGGTGTGTTCACATTTACTAAGAGTTACAATCAAGTTATGCATTACTGGAATAAGGAGAGAATGGGGAAAGTAGAAAACTGTGATCACATAGGGGTTCATTTACTAAAACTGGAGTGGGCAAAACCGGGTGCAGCTCTGCATAATAATTAATCAGCTTCTAACTTCAGCCTGTTCAATTAAGCTTTAACAATAAAAAACTAGAAGCGGATAGCTGATTGGTTAACATGCACAGCTGCATCAGTTTCTGTTGCAGCTGTGCATGCACAGAGCAGGCAAGTATAACATGTTTATATTTCAAAGTGGTTGTAAAGGTTCAAGGTTTTTTTTTCCTTTAAGCATTCTATGCCTGTGTGCAGCAGTCCCCCCAGCCTCCCTAATACTTACCTGAGCCCCATCTCCATCCAGCGATTTGCACATGAGCAGCGGCTCTACTGGGTCTCTTTCTCCTCATTTCCTGAGACAACAGCGGGAGCCATTGGCTCCTGCTACTGTCAATCACAGCCAGTGAACAAATAAGGAAAGAGTGGGGGGGTGGGGCCAATTTGCGCTCTGTGTGTGAATGAACACACAGAGCAGCAGCTCAGGAGTGAGCCTGCTGGGGTGCCCCTATAGCAAGCTGTTTGCTATGGGTGCACTGGACAGGGGGGAGAGGCCAGGAGCGCTGATGGGAGACCCAATAAGAGGAGGATCGGGGCTGCTCTGTGCAAGACTACTGCACAGAGCAGGTAAGTATGACATGTTTGTTATTTCATGGGAAAAATTTGCCATTAATATCACCCTACATAAAAAATTACTTTACATCATCTTTAAGGAAATAAGGAAGAATGGATGTTCAAAAAGTGGTGTCACACTCCCAAATGCTATTGTGTTAGTATCCCTTTAAATTTGCTTGTGTAGCAATTTTGAAAATCAGCATATTTTATCAAACCAAATATAACATGAATAAAACAAAACAAACAGTGCATCAGTCCATAAATGTCCTTTGGTGTGAATACGCTTGCATATACTCAATGTTTCATCAAAACCAGGCTTAAGTTCATATTTCCAAGCAGCTTCTTCCTTAATTAGTGTTCACTATGTGCTCCAATCATCCACATGCATTAGTAATAATCCCCTCATCTGTTGTGCCCTCACCTGAGGGATAAGACCAACCAATGGTCTATATGCGCTTTTGTCCCTTTCTGGGGATCTGTTTTATGCTGTTTCACTCCACTGCTGGTAATCTTGAGATTAGAATCCTCCTTTTCTTACACTTATCTCCATATGCCCAAATCATAAAGAGAGAAAGCTGACATAGTGCTTTATTATTTAAAACAACTGGTTTATTAAACACTAAGTAAAAAAACACTCACATTTTTCTTGTTCTTAGAGTGTACCAAACTGTGAAAAGCATTCAGTCCTCACAGTGCGGATATAAGACAATCAGACAGTGTTACCATGGTATTCTCACAATGGGCACCTCAGCGTGACAACAGATTGGTCCCTCCTCTACGTGTTACGCCACAGGATCATGTGGTTTCCTCAAGGGTATATCCCCTGAGCTTAAGCCTGGTTTTGATGAAACATTGAGTTATATGCAAGCGTATTCATACCAAGGGACACTTTATGGACCGCTGCACTGTTTGTTTTGTTTTGTTTTATTAATGTTATATTTGGTTTGATATGATATGCTAACTTTCAAAATGGATATGCAAGCAGATTTAAAGGGATACTAACACAATAGCATTTGTGAGCGTGGCACCCCTTTTTGAACATAATTTTGCACAATGATTCATATTTAGAGTGTGTGTATAGGTGTGAGCGATCTGCTTAGTATGTTTTTCAATCTTACAGCACTCAATAGCACAACAAGTACACACATTTTTAAAGAAAGAATGGCTGGATGCACCCTTCATTCATGGTGCCACCTGGCCGAAGTATAACTTAGCAATTCACGGGATACCTACAGTTCTTACAAGCACTTTGTTTTTTGCCACATCAGCTGCCAAACCTGTTTACTCCATTTCTACTTTTACTAGTATCACAAGCACAAACGACCTCACGTGTGACATAATATGTGACAATGTGACAATATCAATGCCTCCTCAGAAAAGCCAAGATGATTAGCGGTGTAATGATCTACCTTCTGATAGACTATATTCTTATGTGACTCATGCTCTACTACCCTGATGGTTCACCTTGTCCCTTTGGGTCACCAGTGCAGCAATAGAGGATGTGTAGGAAGTACACCATTGTATACTTAAAAACTTTTGTCCAATGTTTGGTTCTAAAGAAAAGCTGAACAAAAACATTAAAATAGTAGAGTCTATTGTTTTTCCAAAAGATTTACAATGAAACAAAAGACACTAAATTAGACTCAAAAAAATGTCCCTGACGGACATTGCGCCTTTTGTCTCGCTATTTCTCTGAGTTTTTGCCTTCGTCTCTCATCTCACAGGAACCATAAAGCCAACCAAGTTTGCTCTCTTTCCATAGACTTCTCTGGACATTATCATCAATAGTCCCGATATACACACGAGACAAACCTTGGGCGACACATCTGAGAAATGAACCACTTTACCACACTTCCTTCGACTGTGTAGTGAAACAAACAAGAAAGAAATAATTACATCTTTTCAGTTGTTCCTTTTGTGTAGAAACTTTTTTTTCAGCAGCAGCTGATCCCCCAGGCTGCTCTTTGCAATTCTGTTAGTGTAGCCGAGTAGCCCTGAGGTCGCGGTGGTGGCACGCTCACCATCTCTTAGTTAATGAAGGCTGACGACTCTGTCCCCGGCTCAAAAAAAGGCAAGTGATTCCAAATTACAGTGTTGTTACTTGTTACTTCATTTGTCATTGTGTTCCTTACTTTGTTAAAGATTTGCAATGGCTTGTCCAACATGTATGATAAATATGTTTAACTCTAATTTTTGACTATAATGTTTGATTTCTTCAAAATGAAGTATGGATGCTACTAAAGGAAGTCATATTTTTATAGGCAATTTATGTGTTTTTTTATTTAAACTGGGACTTTGGTCAAAAATAAAATTTTCATATATTCTTCAGTTAAATTAAATCAACATATTCAATTTTTTTAAGTCGCTGTCAGGGAAGGAATGGCCATAAAACAGATAAAGTCATACATATGCGCAGATGGGCAACTAGCCAGGCAGATGTGCATGGACGTGGGCATAGGTGCACAAGTGTGTAGTCGTATATTCAGGCGTGTGCCTGTCACTAATGCTGGCACCAAATGGGCTACTGTATGGGCTCTTTGCTGCTTGGTCTCCAGCTTTTGTGTGTCTGTTCCTGATTCCTGTGTTTGACCTCTGATCCTGACCCGACTTGCTCCAACTTCGGATTGTGTCTGGATTCTGCTTCTGCCTCCTGTTTTTGCCTCATCTACCACCCATTGCTGACTTGGCTTGTGACCTGAAAATCCTGGTGTCTGCCTTCTATGTCTTATCTGCCCGACCGTGACTGACCCAGCTTGTTTGACCCTGCATCCTGCTCATATGACCCTGCTACAGCTCTTCAGTCTAGCAAGTTCTACCTGGCTCCTGCTTCCAGCTGCTTACCCATAGCCTTCCACTGTACATGCTCCGTGCCAGCTCATCTGCCACCAGCCAGTTCTGCTGCCACATCCTCCTGCTGACTGCTGCTGCCACGCAGACTAATGGACTGATCACAGGCACTATTACCTTGCCATGATCCTGTGGCCACTGCCATACTACCAGTGGCCCCTGAGCCGCAGCTGAATGAGAGGCCTTTCTCTTCACGTCAGGCTCACCGACCAGGTACATGACAGTCACCTTTGCAAAGCAGTGATTTTCCTAATTGACTCATTGATTCCTTACTTTTCCCTGCTCTTTTCTTGAGCTCTTTGGACTACAGTGGTGTAGGAGGAAGCAGGGAGTTGGCATGCTATTAGCATTGTTCCCTCTAAATTTATGCCTTGGCTATCACCTTAAAGTCACATAACGCAATACACATTAAGCCACTTCTACACTGGTCTTGCCTTACTTGCTTTTTAGGATTGCACATCCTCCTCTTATTATTTGTGTTCACTATTACCCTATTCAGTTATTTATTAATGTTTCACAGATTGGTGGAGGTTAGACAATTCTTTATGAGCTTTACATATTTACCATAGCACCATAGCAACTCTAATATCTTTTATTTGGTCTCATATATTTTTATATTGTGTTGTTATTAGTAATAGACACATTTGGTTCTTATTTACGACCTTTGATTACATTGTCTGTTTTTTTTTTATTATTAGGCACATTATGGGGCTGGTGGTGGTGACATTTTTGCGACATACAGAAATGTGTTTAGTCCTTTTTGTGCGACCACCTTGCCCAGAATAACCTTTTTGATCCCCTTCAGTCTGGATTTCGTCCTCCACACGCCACAGAAGCTGCCCTCTTAAAACTAATAAACGGTCCACTAACAGTCAAAGCCAATGGACACTATTCTGTACTCCTGCTCCTGGCACTTTCTCCTGCCTATGCGGTTGATCACCCCTCCTCCTCAAAAAACTTTACTTGGTCTCCGTGATTGTATTCTTTGCTTGTTCTCTTCCTACTTATCCAACCGCTCCTTCAGTGTCACTTATGATTCTACTTCCTCCTCTCCTCTTCCTTTCTTTGTCGGGGTCTCCCAAGGTTCTGTTCTTGAGCCTCTCCTATTCTCAATCTACACCTTCTCCCAGGGTCAGCTGATAGCTTCCCATGGCTTTCAATATAATCTCTACGCCCAAATTTATCTCTCTACCCTTCAGCTCACTCCTTCAGTCTCCTCACGTATCACTAATTTACTAACAGACATATCAGCCTGGATGTCACACCACTTCCTCAAACTCAATCTATTCAAAACCGAGCTCATAATATTTCCTCCCCCAAGTGCCCCTTCATCTGATCTCTCTGTCAAGATCGATAGCACAACCATCAGCCCATCCCCGCATGCCAAGGTTCTAGGCGTAATCCTGGACTCTGAACTATCCTTTTGGCCCCACATCCAATTACTGTCCAAATCGTGCCAACTCAACCACCGCAACATCACCAAAATACACCCCTTCCTAACCAATGACATACCTCAAAGCTCCTAATTCTCTCCCTGGTCATCTCTCGCCTCGACTACTGAAACTCCCTTCTCATTGGCTTACCTTTTCATAGGCTATCCCTCTTCAGTCCATCATGAATGATCATGGATCATGAAAAAAAAAAACCTGTTTCTTACTTTCTGTTATAAAACATTTCAAATAAATAGTCTTTCTTCATAAATGTAGACCAGAATGTGTTATGCTACATTTCTTTAATAAAAAAACAAAACCAAATAAATGTTTTGAATTCTATTTTGTTTGCTTCTTGTAAGAAATATTACAGCTCTATATATGGTATAGTTATACTGTAAAGTATATGGTACATTTGATTGACAAAACCTTGAACACACGCCTGTAGAACAAAGGCTTATACTACTGGTTTTAATATACACAAAGGGAAATAGAAATATTTTTCATGCAGGTAACAATTATACCAATAGAAAAATATTCTTTTGATTAGAATAATAGTGGAAGTGTAGAAGGAAATCATATCCAATATAACTAGGGTAATTAATATTATAGTTTGTCACTATGGATTGGTAGAGACAATAGAGTCAGTACTGTGAAATAAAAACAAAGATATAAAGGAGGAAAAAAGAAAAGAAAAAGTAGGAAGGAACATAATATTTTAGATAGAAGTTCTGTGTTCCATATGCCCACATCCAATTATTTATATATGTAGCGCCCACCTACTTAGGTGTGTGCTAACTAGTTAGTGAAGGTTAGTGTTAGGTAAAAATTCTAGTGCATTACCCTGTTGGTTTAAGCCTGGTTGGGTTTGATTTGGTTGGTAGAAATGACAGAGTAGAATTGGGAGTGTGACCACCTGTATTCTGTTGAGAATGATGCCCTGTTCTTCCAGTGAGAGGTGCTGGAGGGGAGGTGGTTTGGAAACAGGATGCTGATAGTTTGTATGGGCTACCCTGAACCAATCATTGATTTGAGTGGGCAGGGACTATCAAGCCTATATAAACTGTGGGTCACATGTCCAAAGGGTGGATGGGAAAAGATTTGCAGAAGAAGACATCATGTAGAAGTTGGTGCAGCCTTGGGTTCTCTCCCCTCAGGGGGAGAGGAGCGTGCCATGCGGGAAAGGAGGTGGCTAAAGACACTTAAAGAGTCTTCAGGAGTCATGGATCAGACATTACCGTATAGGATGGTTCTGAACACGTGAAGCAGGAAGTGACTGTCAAGAGGATGCGGTAGATCGGGGTTATCTCAGACTTTTCCTGAACCGATCAGGGAGGATTGCGGAAGTCAAGATGGGCAGGTGAGGCCTAGCACTTCTTAAAAATCTGAGTCCCAAGGTGTCTTTCAGAGGGGCGCTGTCGGTTCGAGGGAAAAGGTTATAACTAGGGATGAGCTTTGAGTTCGAGTCGAACTCATGTTCGACTCGAACATTGGCTGTTCGCAAGTTCACCGAACAGCGAACAATTTGGGGTGTTCGCGGCAAATTCGAATGCCGCGGAACACCCTTTAAAAGTCTATGGGAGAAATCAAAAGTGCTAATTTTAAAGGCTAATATGCAAGTTATTGTCATAAAAAGTGTTTGGGGACCTGGGTCCTGCCCCAGGGGACATGGATCAATGCAAAAAAAAGTTTTAAAAACGGCCGTTTTTTCAGGAGCAGTGATTTTAATAATGCTTAAAGTCAATCAATAAAAGTGTAATATCCCTTTAAATTTCGTACCTGGGGGGTGTCTATAGTGTGCCTGTAAAGGGGCGCATGTTTCCTGTGTTTAGAACAGTCTGACAGCAAAATGACATTTTGAAGGAAAAAACTCATTTAAAACTACTCGCGGCTATTGCATTGCCGACAATACACATAGAAGTTCATTGATAAAAACGGCATGGGAATTCCCCAAAGGGGAACCCCGAACCAAAATTAAAAAAAAAAAATGACGTGGGAGTCCCCCTAAATTCCATACCAGGCCCTTCAGGTCTGGTATGGATATTAAGGGGAACCCCGGCCAAAATTAAAAAAAAAAAATGACGTGGGGTTCCCCCTAAATTCCATACCAGACCCTTCAGGTCTGGTATGGATTTTAAGGGGAACCCCGCGCCAAAAAAAAAAAAAAAACGGCGTGGGGTCCCCCCAAAAATCCATACCAGACCCTTATCCGAGCACGCAACCTGGCAGGCCGCAGGAAAAGAGGGGGGGACGAGAGTGTGGCCCCCCCTCCCTCCTGAACCGTACCAGGCCACATGCCCTCAACATTGGGAGGGTGCTTTGGGGTAGCCCCCCAAAACACCTTGTCCCCATGTTGATGAGGACAAGGGCCTCATCCCCACAACCCTGGCCGGTGGTTGTGGGGGTCTGCGGGCGGAGGGCTTATCGGAATCTGGAAGCCCCCTTTAACAAGGTGACCCCCAGATCCCGGCCCCCCCCCTGTGTGAAATGGTAAGGGGGTACATAAGTACCCCTACCATTTCACGAAAAAAGTGTCAAAAATGTTAAAAATGACAAGAGACAGTTTTTGACAATTCCTTTATTTAAATGCTTCTTCTTTCTTCTATCTTCCTTCATCTTCTGGTTCTTCTGGTTCTTCTGGCTCTTCTGGTTCTTCCTCCGGCGTTCTCGTCCAGCATCTCCTCCGCGGCGTCTTCTATCTTCTTCTCCTCGGGCCGCTCCGCACCCATGGCATGGGGGGGAGGCTCCCGCTCTTCTCTTCTTCTTTTCTTCTCTTCTTCTCTTCTTCTTTTCTTCTTTTCTTCTCCGGGCCGCTCCGCAATCCATGCTGGCATGGAGGGAGGCTCCCGCTGTGTGACGGCGCTCCTCGTCTGACAGTTCTTAAATAACGGGGGTAGGCGGGGCCACCCGGTGACCCCGCCCCCCTCTGACGCACGGTGACTTGACGGGACTTCCCTGTGACGTCACGGGGAATGCCACAGGGAAGTCCCGTCAAGTCACCGTGCGTCAGAGGGGGGCGGGGTCACCGGGTGGCCCCGCCCCCCCGTTATTTAAGAACTGTCAGACGAGGAGCGCCGTCACACAGCGGGAGCCTCCCTCCATGCCAGCATGGATTGCGGAGCGGCCCGGAGAAGAAAATGAAGAAGAGAAGAAGAGAAGAAAAGAAGAAGAAAAGAGCGGGAGCCTCCCCCCCATGCCATGGGTGCGGAGCGGCCCGAGGAGAAGAAGACAGAAGACGCCGCGGAGGAGATGCTGGACGAGAACGCCGGAGGAAGAACCAGAAGAGCCAGAAGAACCAGAAGAACCAGAAGATGAAGGAAGATAGAAGAAAGAAGAAGCATTTAAATAAAGGAATTGTCAAAAACTGTCTCTTGTCATTTTTAACATTTTTGACACTTTCTTCGTGAAATGGTAGGGGTACTTATGTACCCCCTTACCATTTCACACGGGGGGGGGCCGGGATCTGGGGGTCACCTTGTTAAAGGGGGCTTCCAGATTCCGATAAGCCCCCCGCCCGCAGACCCCCACAACCACCGGCCAGGGTTGTGGGGATGAGGCCCTTGTCCTCATCAACATGGGGACAAGGTGTTTTGGGGGGCTACCCCAAAGCACCCTCCCAATGTTGAGGGCATGTGGCCTGGTATGGTTCAGGAGGGAGGGGGGGCCGCACTCTCGTCCCCCCCTCTTTTCCTGCGGCCTGCCAGGTTGCGTGCTCGGATAAGGGTCTGGTATGGATTTTTGGGGGGACCCCACGCCGTTTTTTTTTTTTTTTTTGGCGCGGGGTTCCCCTTAAAATCCATACCAGACATGAAGGGTCTGGTATGGAATTTAGGGGGAACCCCACGTCATTTTTTTTTTTAAATTTTGGCCGGGGCTCCCCTTAATATCCATACCAGACCTGAAGGGCCTGGTATGGAATTTAGGAGGACTCCCACGTCATTTTTTTTTTTTAATTTTGGTTCGGGGGTTCCCCTTTGGGGAATTCCCATGCCGTTTTTATCAATGAACTTCTATGTGTATTGTCGGCAATGCAATAGCCGCAAGTAGTTTTAAATGAGTTTTTTCCTTCAAAATGTCATTTTGCTGTCAGACTGTTCTAAACACAGGAAACATGCGCCCCTTTACAGGCATACTATAGACACCCCCCAGCTACGAAATTTAAAGGGATATTACACTTTTATTGTTTGACTTTAAGCATTATTAAAATCACTGCTCCTGAAAAAACGGCCGTTTTTAAAACTTTTTTTTGCATTGATCCATGTCCCCTGGGGCAGGACCCAGGTCCCCAAACACTTTTTATGACAATAACTTTCATATAAGCCTTTAAAATTAGCACTTTTGATTATTCATGTTCGTGTCCCATAGACTTTAACGGTGTTCGCATGTTCGAACGAACTTTTTTCCTGTTCGCATGTTCTGGTGCGAACCGAACAGGGGGGTGTTCGGCTCATCCCTAGTTATAACTACCATTACAGGAACCAAGATTATAAAGGCAGCTCATACTTCCTGAGGATACAGATTGTACATATCGCACATTCTTTTCAGCTATGCACCAATGAAAAAGAATAAAGTTTCACATTTATTTGTTTTAGACTGTCTTCTGTGTCATTAGTTCAAGGAAGGGGGTAACAGAACCCCACTAGCGAATAAGAATGAACTACCCAGCAGCTTCTAGTGCGCTACATGTATATCACATCAATACAATTGTAGCCATGGACCTTTTTCAAGCATATAGATAATGACACCACATAATGGACATGGTGTTATAAGTGATTTAAAATTCTATGTATAATGAATTCTGTGCTTTTATATAATTGTTTATGTGGTGTCATTACTTATATGCTCGCAAAAAGTCCTTGGCTATAATTGTGTTGATGCGATTAAGGTAGAAAGGAAAAGGACGAATGGGAAAGAAGAGAAGGCCAAAAGACAAGAGGAATAATAGGGGGAAGTGGAAGAGTTGGGGACAAAGGGAAGGGGGGGGATTGTTGGCTACGACCACACAATAATGTCACATTAGTTAACCAATAAATCTTGGAACTCCTGAGAGTATCAAAAAATTGTCCAAGCGACCCTTGCAAAAGTGTCTTTGTCTAATTTATCATAATCTGTGCAAACAAATAATTCTATGTTATTTAGCCTGTGTTAAAGTCTCTATAAACTGTGGAATATACAGTATAATATATCTATATCTAATATAAATTATATACAGTGTGTATAGAAAATAATCACCCCCCTTTAAAATAATCACATGTTGCTGCTTTGCGTCCTGAAATGAAGACAGACACAGTTTTTGTTTTATCCAGCTGTATTTACTAGTGCAACCTATAACATCCAAGTGAAAGATATAACACCAACATGTCAGAAAAAAAAAATCAAAAACAGAATCACTGAGTTGGAAAAGAGATCACCCCATTTATGTCAGTATTTTGTTGAACCACATTTTGTTTTAATTACAGCCTTTGTATTTTGTATTATCTTGTAATAAAATGCTGCAATTGTGAGCCAAACATTTGGCTCACAGTTGCAGATGCACTTGTCTAAAAAATATATATTTTACAAGGGGACAGGATGTTAAATCAACTCCTACCATTTGGAGGAATCATCCTTGACATAATACACAAAACCTGAAATATATTCAAAATGGGACTTTGAGTGTACCTCCAAAGGTGCAATATAAGTAAAAAATAAAGAAATGTATAGATAAAATATACCACTTTATTAAGACATATATAGAACATATCCATTAAAAACCATCTTAAAGTGGACGTAAACAGGAAAAAAAAAATTAAATTAAGGCTTGCACCTTGTACAGTTTAGGATTTCATGTCATCTGTGCCCAGTCTTGCCTTGAAGAGTTAATCCAACTTTGAGCAGTCCTCCTATCTTTTTTCAGTGAGATGAAAATGGACAGAGAAATAGGAGTCCGTTTCTTCCTCTTGCTGATAGTGACAGGTGATTTACATATCTCAGGCACGAGCCTGAGAGAGACATTCTGTGTACTTCAGATCCCTTCCTCCTTTCTTCTCCAGCTCTCTCAGGATTGGCTGCTCCACACCTCAGCATGATTGGGCATGCTGAAGTCATGTGGTGACTTTCCTGGGTTTTGACTGGATGTTAGTGATCATAGCAGAGGTTCAGTGTAAGAAATACACAGGAGAAAATGCATGTAGACAAGGGGAGTGTAAAGGGGGGCAGGGAGTCTACTGACATCACGACTCCACCCACCAAGCTCCGGACAACAGACCCACCCACAGAATCTGCAGTTTTTTGGGTCTCATAACAGACAGAGGGGAGACATTTGACAGGTAAAGATACATGCAGAAGGCATGTATATCCTTATAGATAACCACTATGGCAGTAGTTTAGAAAGGATGAGAGTGGGTTTACATCCACTTTAAGGACAAACATTCAAGACAGCCACCTGATGTTGCAGTACAAATGGCCTTCAGATCAATGTAACAGTGCTGTAAAAATACATATAAAATATCCTTATTAGTGTAATATACAAAATCTCCATAATGCAAAAAATATGTCATATAACAAAATAAATTAAAAGACAAATGAAGAATTTGGCTACATAGATACCAATTTTGGAGTGAAGTGTCAAACTCTACTAGCCAAGTTAAAATTGCTGTGGCCATAAAGCAAAGCATCACGGTCAAGGCATGTGTAGATCCCCATCTGGCTATAATTGTAGACTTTAGGTGGGCGGTTTGGGGCATAAAACAGCAGCTTAACCATGTTTTTACCACCCCCTGTCTGTCTATGTTAAAGAGCCCTTATAAGCACAAAACACACTCTACCTATGCTTTATTGGAAAAGTGGTGGGACTTTGAAGGCAACGGAAATAAGAATATAAATAAAAAACGGGTTTTATTATTACAATTATATAAAATTATACATATTGACAAGAGTTAATCCAAATACAAACATGTAAATCAATTTGACAGTAAAAACAATGTTCTGCTGGTGAATGAACAAACGGTGTATTCATATAGTCTTCTACCTGGGCCTACGCGTTTCGGGACTGTTGAAGTCCCTTCATCAGGGGCAAAATGGTAAGCAGACTTTACACCAAGCATGAACAGGAGAGGAGACCAACCGTCGGAGACACTCTCAGGGGCAGCTACGCATCAGACGCCAGAAAACCAAATAGGGAAACAGGCGTGTCTCTGGCCCCACCTTCTCCACACTGGTCCCAATGTATCACCACAAAAGGGGGACAACGCTACCTCAAAGGTCCCAGCGACCAGAGGATCAGGAAGAGAGAGGAGGGAGAAGAGGGGATTATCCCAATATTGGTATGTAGAAAATATATCCAGTAGCAAGTAAGAGAAGCCAGTGTACTAAAAGCGCTAACTCAGCTACAGTTGCAATGGTGAGTAAAGACCTCATCTAGGGAAATCTAAGTATGGTGGTTACTGGCCGCCTTACATCGCCGCCGCCGTGTCAGACAATGACAATTGTCTGACACGGCGGCGGCGATGTAAGGCGGCCAGTAACCACCATACTTAGATTTCCCTAGATGAGGTCTTTACTCACCATTGCAACTGTAGCTGAGTTAGCGCTTTTAGTACACTGGCTTCTCTTACTTGCTACTGGATATATTTTCTACATACCAATATTGGGATAATCCCCTCTTCTCCCTCCTCTCTCTTCCTGATCCTCTGGTCGCTGGGACCTTTGAGGTAGCGTTGTCCCCCTTTTGTGGTGATACATTGGGACCAGTGTGGAGAAGGTGGGGCCAGAGACACGCCTGTTTCCCTATTTGGTTTTCTGGCGTCTGATGCGTAGCTGCCCCTGAGAGTGTCTCCGACGGTTGGTCTCCTCTCCTGTTCATGCTTGGTGTAAAGTCTGCTTACCATTTTGCCCCTGATGAAGGGACTTCAACAGTCCCGAAACGCGTAGGCCCAGGTAGAAGACTATATGAATACACCGTTTGTTCATTCACCAGCAGAACATTGTTTTTACTGTCAAATTGATTTACATGTTTGTATTTGGATTAACTCTTGTCAATATGTATAATTTTATATAATTGTAATAATAAAACCCGTTTTTTATTTATATTCTTATTTCCGTTGCCTTCAAAGTCCCACCACTCTTTGAGGGGTCTTTTTCTTTTCTCGTATGCTAGGGATGGTGGCAACTCTTGTGACACTGTTGGATGGTACCCTTTTTCTCTTGCTTACCTATGCTTTATTAAGCTACAGGACTTGAGCAGACACAATAGTTTGGATAATCCCTCCCACCTCTTCAATTCTCTATACTAGCTGCTTGATGAGAGAATGCCTACTTCACAAACAAAAACTGGAAATTACGATATATAGATAGCAATCATTTAAGCACTTTAATACCAGGCACTTTCACCCTCCTTCCTGCCCAGGGCAACTTTCAGCTTTCAGCGCTGTCACACTTTGAATGGCAATTGCATGGACATACAACACTGTATAAGGTAAATGTTCCCAATGGAAATAGTGGCGCTAAATAACTTAATACTGTGTAAAAGTGAACCAATGTTCACTTTTACACAGTATTAAGTTATTTAGCGCCACTATTTCCATTGGGAACATTTACCTTATTCACTATTTACGCTAGCTGGCAGCTTTGAAAAATAATTGTTTTGTTTTTGCACATAAGCACAGTGGGGGAGCTGTTTTGGTGCCTTTTTGCGAGGCACTTGAACACTGATCTTTTTGTAGTATATACATACAAGACTGTACCAAAACTACATTTTTATCATTTTGTTCACGCAACTAGAGCTTTCTTTTGGTGGTATTTAATCACCACTGATTTTTTTATTTTTTGCTATATAAACGAAAAAAGACACATGTTTCTGTTATAAAATTTTGCAAATAAATAATCTTTCTTCATAAATTTAGGCCACAATGTATTCTGTTACATTTCTTTGGTGAAAAAAAACCCAAATCAGTGTATATTATTTAGGCCGTAGGAAAGTTATAGAGTCCACAAACTATGATATTTATCTGAAAATTAATCAATCCTGATGTACTGATGTCCTATCTCAAGGTTACCCTTGAGAAAGTCACGTGACATGTGACGCAACGCGTAGGGAGGAGCCTAGTGATGACATCTATGGTGCTCATCCTTTGAAGAATATGTTACATAATAATATTGCGCAATGATATATTTCTTTTTTGCCCATATGAGAACCTATGCACACTGAAATCCTGAAAAGTGAAAGAAGCTGACAGAATTTTATAAGTGAGGGATTGATTGCTGTTGGGACTGCTGTGGTCAGGCTGTCCACATCCAGGTGGTTTCCTTTGAAAATTGACTTTGCACGGAGGAATTTACATATATTTTTCACTTTATCATAAATACTTTTTTACTTGATCACTATATTTATTGGAATATTGTTTGTCACCAAGAACTGAAGCATTTTAAAACATACATATTTATATATTTATATACCAATACTATTGCATCACAAATAGTAGGTTGAGTTTAGCGCACTGTTGTTCACTTTATTTATTTATTGTTACATGGTGTCAGAGCACTATATTTAACTGGTTGCTGCTTCATTCATTTATTAATCTTCTATTTTTTTTCATATATATAATTTTTTGGTTTTGTGGATATCCATACCAGCGCTTTAGTATATATAATTTTTATGAAAAAAAATGTATTCTGTTTTTTTTCTTTTTTTTCTTTTTTTTCTTACATTTTTTCTATTTTTTCTATTCTATTTTTCTTTAACACAATGTGACCAGAACAATATAATGTTACCATAGTAACCTTATACTACTCTGGGGAAGTGATCGGGATTTATTTTATTTTTTTTATACATTATGATTGCTTATAGCAGTGAATTTCATTGCTATAAGCAAGCATTTTCATGATTCATTCAATTTGTTTTGTTGTGATTAGTTGTGATTGGCCAGAGCTAATCACATGGTACAGATGGGCTGTGATTGGCCCTTTCTGTGCCATGTAATCACATTGACCAATCACAGCTAGCAACACAATTTTACACAATGGATGGCATGAAAGGAAGCCATCCATTGTTTACAACTGTCATGTGACCTGCTTGGTCACGGCGCTCACATGGTACCGACAGTGAGCCGGTGCACTAATCAGTCATCGGACAGAGCCGGTGACAGATCGCGCCGCTGCATGGCCCTACAGCCGTGCTAGTGTTGCCTTCGGATAGGACATCACATGATGTCCACTCCAAAGGAGTTCCATTTCTTTTTTTGCTTCTATACATCCTCCATCTGCAGCAAATTTGCCATCAATACAGGTGGCTCTCACAGATATTTGAGGATAGCAGATGGTGGCAAAATAAAGAATATGCATTGCCCTACCCTTCCCACCCAACAAAAAAGTTTTCTTGCATTACCTTAGTTACTTTACCAGAGAAAACAAAATGACAACCATATTGTCCCTTTTTATCTTAGGAAAACACAAAAACATCTATTTTTTTGTCAACTTTTATATAGTTTGTCAACGTACGTGGAAGGAATATAAGTTATAAAACAACCTTCAACATATTTCAGGGAGCAAAAAAAAAAAAAGAAGAGACCTGTCTTCCCTTCAAAATTGTTGAATATATTTTGAGAACAGTGAGTTCCAGACAGTTTAATGACACATCTATAATGGCTTCTGAAGAACGCGTTCCTGAAACAATGGAAACACTCATCAAAGTTTTCGCTCACCCTCCATTTTTTTAACAGTCGCGTTTCCAATGAGGGAAAGTGATTTTCATGCAAAGATTGCACAATCTATAATATTTTCAATCGAGATGAGTAGGAAAAAAAAAAAGTTTTCAGAATCTATTTAAATTTTGTCATCTCTCTGATGAAATGAACAGCCAAGTTTGCAGCTGTCAAGCTCTCCATAGGAAACGGAGAAAAGAAAAAAAAAATAAGACAGAGAATAGGAAAAAAAAAACAAAAGGCAGATCACTCGCCAAGACCTCCATACAAGGCACTGACAGCTTGGCAGTGGCAAGTCTCTGACATTTAATCTTGCAAACATATTGCCGCTGTCTCTAGCGATGCAAGATTGTTTTCAGAAAGTGGCATTAAATATGCTTAATATGTATTTTCTGTGGCTGAAGATGGACAAAACAGATTATCTCCTTGGAGATTTAACAAAGATGGGAAAGGAAAACAAAGTAAGAAAACAGCATATTGTTCTGGCTAAAGTGCACTTTCTCAAGTAAAGTACCCTTGAGCTACAGAAAAAAAAAAGGTAGCACAGACATCAGATGGTGTTTGGAAGTGGAAGAATGATCGTTATAAAAACTGCTATTATAAGACCCCATTTACACTGATGGTAAATAGAGTCACTTAGTTCCAAGCAGTTTTGAATCCTACCACTTAGGCATATGTAAACCTAATCAGTAAGAGCTCTTATAACCACTTAATTGTCAATACACAGATTTTTTCATTCAGCCTGCAGGATAAAAAATGAAAAGGTAACCCTGTGGCTAGCTCCTGTGCATCCAAACAACTTGCTTGGGAACGTGGAGGTAACTGTGGCCCCCAGTAGGCTCTTGTACACCATACCCTTTCCTCGCAACTTGTAGAAAAATTTAAAACATAAAAACGCACTCATGTCAGAGGCCTCTTTGATAACCGCCTTTCTTTTCAATCCTGAACCCGATCCCTTCTTTTCAATTCCAAGTCTGACCGATTCAATGTCTCATCCTTGGCTACAGGAGAAGCTGTTTCATTTTTGTCAGTTGGTGGATCCCACCGCTCGAAAAATTGCTTTCCTTTAATTCCCTTTAATCTACCACCATCTGCTATATACGGATAGCAACAGATACAGCATTACACAATTTCTATAACCCCTACCTTACAATTTTCGCAATTGACCTTATTTGAAAGAATGAAAGTTGAGGGCCCCTCTCGGAAAGAATTAATATCAGATATCCACAAATATTTGAATGCATAGCCCATACAGCCGTTAGAGAAAATGCTTATATGTTTAAGTAGGAGAGGGTTCTGGAGGAGGAACTCACACCTTAATCTTGGCAGGTTGTCTGGTCCCAGGTGTCGAAGAGCTCTATTTGCACTCTTTATAGAGAAAATTCATATAAAATATTGTATTTCTGGTATCTCACCCCAGAGCTTCTTCACACCATTCAGGGATGAGCTGAACACCCCCCCGGTTCGGTTTGCACTAGAACATGCGAACAGGTAAAAAATTTGTGCGAACATGCGAACACCGTTAACGTCTATGGGACACGAACATGAAAAATCAAAAGTGCTAATTTTAATGGCTTATATGCAAGTTATTGCCATAAAAAGTGTATGGGGACCCGGTACTGCCCCAGGGGACATATATCAATGCCGAAAAAAGTTTTAAAAACGATCGTTTTTTTAGGAGCAGTGATTTTAATAATGCTTAAATTGAAACAATAAAAATGAAATATTCCTTTAAATATTGTGCCTGGGGGTCCCCTTAGTCTGCATGTAAAGCAGTGCATCTGTGTGATGTGTTTTACATTCCCGCAGCAAAATGACATTTCTAAAGGAAAAAATGTAATTTAAATTTGCTTGCGGCTGTAATGTATTGTTGTCTCCCAGTAATATAGATAAAAATCAAGGAAAAAAAGTTTTTTTTAAATTTTGGCATGAAGTTCCCCTTAATATCCATACCAGACCCGAAGAGCCTGGTATGGATTGGGGGAGGGGGGGCATGCAAATAAAAAAAAAACAAAAACAGCGTGGGGTTCCCCCCCAAAATCCATACCAGGCCCTTCGGGTTTGGTATGTATTTTAAGGGGAAATCCACACCAAAATTAAAAGACCCTTAACATGGGGACATGCCCTCAACATGGGGACAAGGGCCTCTGCGGTTGGGGGGTTATCGGAATCTGGAAGCCCCCCTATGTGAATGGGTATCAGGTACATTGTACCCCTACTCATTCACAAAAAAAGTGTCATAAAGTAAAAAACACAAAAGACAATTTTTGACAGTTCCTTTATTAAAAAAAAACAAAAAATGTCCCGCGATGTCCATCTATCTTCAATCACTGTGCCGACGGACCCGAGAAATAAAAATAAAAAAGCTCCGCCTTGATGGGAGGTGTCATGCCGACTGTAACGAGCCCCTGCTCGCTCAATTCCACTCTCCCGACACTCCTCTGTGGCTATAGAATCAGATTGCAGATCGCAACATCTGATGGTTCGGTCATCCAATGCTTCCGTATTCTAACTACAGCTATGTGCTGATCTAATCCAGTTGTGATAGCTCAGAACAAACACCAGGCAGGCTGTATGTAAGTTCAAACAGGAATCTCTCTTTATTGACAAATACAGGCTCTTTTATACAATAAAAGAGGAGGTGCGTACCTCCGGCTCATATTACTCTGAACATACACCTGTAAACCAGAAACCTAATTAACATGGGCTAATTAACTAATCCCTTTAGACAGCCTAGATGTCTCAGACATGACCTTTAGGCCAGACTGGCCGTCTTGTAGCTCAGAACCCCCAATCAACATTATCACAATAGCAGAGTCAATTAGCACAAACAACAATGGGGATCTAATGACTCTTAGATCCCATACTAGAGACTTACTTACAATACACATTCTAGCAGGCAACAGACAGACAGGTGCTGGAAATGACATCAGCATCTCCTAACAGTATTTGTCCCAGCATTATGAATCAGCCGCTATTTCTAATATGGCAAATCCAGGGTCCCCAGAGTCTGTGTGTCCTGGGGGACCAGGACCCGAATCCACAGTAATACCACCTCAAGGGTCCCCAGGCATACAGCTCACAAAGAGCATCGTTCCCCCAAATGCCAGGGCCCACGATCGATCGGCAAGAGGCTAGCATTCAGTCCCCTCCAAAAGCCTCTCTCCCGGCTAGGTCTGTCACACCGACTGCTGTCTTTTTGCGGTGACAGCTGTTATAAAGGTAAGGGCGGAGCCAGCCGCTGACGTAACCTGATGGCCCCGCCCCCCTCTGACAGCACATTATAGGGGCTGGGTCACCCAGTTACAGCCTTATATAGTGTGAGGTATGGACTTAGTCCCCCTCAGCCATGATTGGGCAAAGGCACCCTGCCTTTGGCCAATTATGGCTCTCGCAGCAGAGGGCACTGTGATTGGCCAAAGCATGTAAGTGAGATGCATACTTTGGCCAATCATCAGACATCAATGCACTGCTATCTCGCAGTGCATTATTGGGCGTTCCGCGGCACTCTAATTTGCCGCAAATGCCCCATATGTTCAGTTCGTTTGCGAGCAAACGAACAACCGATGTTCATGTCAAACTTACATCGGGCTCATCCCTAATCCTGAAGTCAGCGTTTGCTGTTGGTGATGTCACGAGACATGGGCTCCATTCCTTGCATATGGTAGCATTGCCCACGAATCGTAACTTAATGGAAAACGGTTCATCAATTACTGCAACGCTTTTATGAATCTACAATCCCTTCTACTCCTAAACTATTTTTTCTCCTCCAGGCTTGTTAAAGCTTCATAAGAAACTGCTGAGGCACATCCTTACTGCGGTGAGATGTTTAATTGCTCTCAAAGATTGGGAACTGTGGCATTCTGATGATGGGCTCTTCTAATGGCTTGGCTGCCTTACCTCCAGTTTTAAGGTTTACTGCTCTGTTAGCAGGTCCTGGATACACTACATTTTGGATTCTCCCCATACCTTTCTCTTTCTCCTGGATGCTTTCAATCTTCATTTTCTTTATTCTCTTCCTCTGCTTTCTCTCTTCACTTCTCCCCTTTACCCACTCCTATCTTTTTCAAGCTGCTTGGTATGTATAGTTGTACTTAATTTTTTGAGTTTTACAATGCCTACTCAGAAGTCTTTCCTTGCTGTGTATGTAAGTACCCCACTTTAATTGGCACGGTTGTTGCCATCAGCCTTTTCTACTACTAGGGATTTTTTCTGTGTAAGCTCCTTATACATCTTGGTCATGTCTTGGTCTTGTGACCTGTGTTCACCTTTCTAAAGCCTTGTCACTAGCCATTCACCGACTGGCTCACGCCGATGTACGTTGGCAAAGTAGCATGTTCCCGCAAACAATGTATTGATAGGTTGTTCCCTTTAAGAGCTGCCGGAGGCCCGTGTGCACGCCCGCTGCATGATGGGGGACCCGATGAAACACACAAATCCCCATTCTGTCAGGGGAGAGGAGACAAATCGTTTGTTCCTAGTAAGTAGGGAAAGGGAAGGAAAGGGAGGGGAGAGAAGAAAAAAGGGAAAAGAAAGGAGAAAGAACAATTTTCCCCTTTTTTTTGTTTTGTTTGTGGGAAATCACATGTACAACTTAATAAGTAATGAAATAATGGTAATATATGACACGAAATTAGTGTAAGGGGGAAACTCACTTAATAGTTTTATCTAAAGTGCGCACGTACACGGGGGGGGGGAGTTGGAGTAAATCAACATGGAGGAGTGGGGATGGTCACAGATTAAGGAAAGGGGTAGGAGAGAATAATAGGGGGGAAGGAGAAAGGGGGAGGAGGGAGAGGGGAGGGAGAGGAAATAGAGAGGGTGAGAAGGAAGAAGAAGAGGAAGTTCCACCATTTTTTTTCTTTATTCTCTTTCTGGGTTGTAAGTTTATAATATGTAAATTATTGATGTGGGGATAGGAGGGGTAATTATGGAACAATGTAATGTAATTTGGGTTTTTGTTTTTTTGGGCTGAATGAAAGGGTATAGTATGTTGTATAACTGGTGTAATCATATATAAATGAAAATAAAAATTGTGATTATTAAAAAAAAGTAGGGACAGCGATATGTCTCCTCCCAAGTCAGTCTTATCCCCATACAGTTAGAAACACTAACTAGGGAACACATTTAACCCCTTGATTGCCACCTATTGTTAACCCTTTCCCTGCCAGGGACATTTACACAGTAATCAGTACATTTGTATAGCACTGGTCGCTGTATAAATGTCAATGGTCCTAAAATGTGTCAAAAGTGTCTGATCTGCCCGCCGCAATGTCTTAGTACCGTTACAAATTGCTGAACACTGCCATTACTATAAAAAAAGAAAAAAAAAAAAGAAAATGCAATAAAAATGCCATAAATCTTTCCCATAGTTTGTAGACGTTATAGCACAAACCAATCAATATACGCTTATTGCGATTATTTTTACCAAAAATATGTAGAAGAATAAATATTGGCCTAAACTGATGAAGAAATTTGTTTTTTAAAAACATTTTTGGGGATATGTATTATAGCAAAAAGTTAAAAATATAGTTTTTTTTCAAAATTCTCACTCTTTTTTTGTTTATAGCGCAAAACATAAAAAACGCAAAGTTGATCAAATACCACCAAAAAAAAGCTCTATTTGTGGGAAAAAAAGGACACAAATTTTGTTTTGGTACAGCATTGCATGACCGCGCAATCATCAGTTAAAGCGACGCAGTTCCAAATTGTAAAAAGTGTTCTGGTCAGGAAGGGATTAAAATCTTTCTGGGCTGAAGTGGTTAAAAGTTGGCCACAAACATTATGGCTGAGGGTATCCCTTGGTTTCCCATAACTTAAAGCGGAGTTCCACCCAAGAATGGAACTTCCGCTTTAAGTGCAGGTGACCTCCTGATATTATTATTTAGGTAGGCAGATTGGTCATATAGCGCGTACACACGAGCGGAATGTCCGTCAGAAAAAGTCAGATGGGAGCATTTCATCGTATATTCCGACCGTGTGTATGCCTCATCGGACTTTTTCCGTCGAAAATTCAGACGGACTTAGATAGAGAACATGTTCTATATTTTTCCGACGGAACTAATTACTATCGGAAAAAACGCTCGTCTGTATGCTCTTCCGACGAGATTAGCAGAAGGAGTCCAAAGGGTGGAACTGGCTATTGAACTTCCTTTTTCTAGTGCCGTCGTACGTGTTGTACATCACCGCGTTCTTGGCGGTTGGAATTTGGTGTGACCGTGTGTATGCAAGACAGCTTGAGCGGAATTCCGTCAGAATTCTGTCGGAAAAACCTTCAGAATTTATTCCGATGGCAAAACCGGTCGTGTGTACGCGGCAATAGAGGTATAAAACCTGTCAAATTAACCAATGCCTACTGACACTTATAAATTGTGTCTGGTCATCTAGGGTTCAAAAACACAAAGTCATAAAAAGGTTAAAGAAAGCTATTGGAATCTCTCTTATATTATTCTGAGAACCTAACAATATAATATTTTTGAGAAAAAAAAAAAAAGTAACTGTAAATAATGTTATTCCAGGTTGAAATGTATGGGCCAGGGCTTTGTCATGGTTGAAGGATGAGCAGAGATTTCAGTATAGGAGCTACAACATTTGTTTATGAATCCCACGATCCAACAAGTGATCCTTATCAAGAACCTAGAGAAATATGAGCGCCATGCTGTGTACACCGCAGTCCTAAACATGTATTAAATTGGTATTCTTTGCTTCAGTGGACAGCCTATCTCAGAGTGTTAAAGGGAGTGAGACACTGGGCCATTATTTATGGTTGACAGACAGTTTGGTAACACAAGGATGCTCTAGTTATCTAGGGGAACATTTGTAACTGATTTGAGCCATAAAACGAGCACAACACACCACAAACTGTCATGAAAGACATTTCAAACAAATATACTGTGAAGTGTACAGCTGACTGAAGGAGACATAAAAAGCCATTGAATAATTCATCAATATATCATTTATCCATACCAGCGGATGTCCTGCTTCGTTGTCATCTGTATGATATTGTAATTTATAGATAAATTCTATTTGCTTATATAAAGAAAAATTGCAGTGCATTTATAAAAGAAAATATATTCCGTTTTTATTTCTGCTACTTTATTAATTTTTACTACAGATTTAAAGGTAAAATATGTTTAATGTATTTTCAGTCAGACAATAATTTGAATTATGGCACAATATTTAACTAAAAGTAGAAATCCAATCTTTATGTAATAAAAAAAAAAATCCAGGCACGTGTAAAAATAAAAAAAGCTGATGTCACTAGTCCAGTCTGAGGCTGGGTTCACACTATTGCCTTTTGTCCAGTTCATGTTTGCACAGGCACAGAAACCCATTCATTTGAATGGAATCCTGCACTTGTGGGAAAATGCAGGGAAAAGGTCCTTGCACCTTTTTAAAATCGCAGCCACACAGAAATCGCAATGTGATTTCCTGCACTCAACAGTGCACTGCATTTTCAGATGTGTGGGTGTGCCATTAAAAATTAATGCACCCCCATGCGTCTACAAAAGAGCAGTGCATTTTGGCTGTTGGTGCTTCCAGGTGTGGGAACACATGGAACTTATATGCTGTGCCACACCTCAACCACCCAAAACACCGTGAACCTTGCCTGAAGATCCTTTGGGAAAAAGGTGTATATACTGTATATATATATATATATATAGATACTGTGTATCTATATATATATATATATATATATACATATACAGTATCTCACAAAAGTGAGTACACCCCTCACATTTTTGTAAATATTTTATTATATCTTTTCATATGACAACACTGAAGAAATTACACTTTGCTACATGGTAAAGTAGTGAGTGTACAGCTTGTATAACAGTATAAATTAGCTGTCCCCTCAAAATAACTCAATACACAGCCATTAATGTCTAAACCGCTGGTAATTTAAAGTCAGTACACCCCTAAGTGAAAATGTCCAAATTGGGCCCAACTAGACATTTTCCATCCCGGGTGTCATGTGACTCGTTATGCCCCGTACACATGGTCGGACATTGATCGGACATTCCGAAAACAAAATCCTAGGATTTTTTCCGATGGATGTTGGCTCAAACCTGTTTTGCGTACACATGGTTGCACAAAGTGGTCGGAATTTCCGATCGCCAAGAACGCGGTGACGTACACCACGTACGACGAGACTAGAAAAGGCCAGTTCAGAACCAAGCGCGGCACCCTTTGGGCTCCTTTTGCTAATCTTGTGTTAGTAAAAGTTTGGTGAGAGATGATTCGCGCTTTTTCAGACTCGTGGTTTACAGATCGTTTTCTGCTGTTCAGTTTGTGCTTGTGGGTTTGTATCTGCTCTTCAGTGCGTGCAGCAAGCTACGCGTGACTCAGTCATTGTGTTCTTGTTCGTTCGTTACTGTTTTTCAGGTCGCTCTTCACAGGCCTTGCTGTTCTTCAGTTCATTCTGTTACTTCGTTCTGAGCAGCCGACTGTTTTCTAGCCATGTTGCGTATACGTACTCCTCGTAGAGTTCGTGCTGTGTGGGGGCTTGGTGTTGGGGTCCTTACCTTGACACAAGTCCAGTCCATGAACAGGGTGGGGAGGAGTTCATGGACCAAGAATTGGTTGCTTCAGCGTGACCAGTTCTGTCACATGCCTTTGCTCCGTGAGATCCATGAGAATAATCCTGATGATTTCAGGAACTTTCTCTGGATGACGGACCCCGTATTTCACCATTTGTTGGCTTTGGTGACCCCCTATATTAGCAGGCAGGATACCTGCATGAGGCAAGCCACCACTCCGTAGCAGAGGTTCGTCGCCACCCTGTGGTACCTGGCGACGGGGAGAAGCCTGCAGGACTTGAAGTTCTTGACAGGCATCTCCCCCCAGGCTCTGGGTATCATTATCCCAGAGACCTGTTCTGCCATCATACAGGTCCTGCAGAAGGAGTATATTAAGGTAAGATTTTTATCCTTTAATATCACATTTTATTGAATATAATGTTTGATCATATATAGTATTTCTTTCCTCATTCCCTAATTACCATGATTGTAATATGCTGTGAATGTCCCCTTTGTCCTCATGCATGCTGGATTTTTATGTAATTATTTTTGTTGTCCTTCATACATATTTGCCTTCACTTACCTCCCCAGCATGCTCTCCTGGCCCTATATTCACCTCATGTAGTCACTTAACAATGTATTTTGTCAGCTCCATAGTAGTACTTTACCCCAAACACCCCTAAAATGTGTTGAAATGTGATTGGTGCTTTAAATTCAGGCAGAGTGCCAGAGGCTTTTTTTGGGGGTCCCAAAATCATTTGGAACCTTTCCTCCCCCCAACTGCTAAGTTAGCTGATACCAATTCTCTATCTATCCTCAATCATCTATCTGCTGACTTTGCCAAACCCAAACACACTATACCCATCTCTTTTGTGGTCAGATGTATGGATGAATTCCCCAAAGCATGTAGTGCAAGGGCCTGCCTGTATACTTTCAAATGGTACTGTTTCAAGTTTGGGTTTCCTATTATTATATTGATAGGTACTAGCAGAATGTCCAAATGTGCTCAAATGTGTACAATGTGTATTTATATCTTTGTATTATGACACTTCTTACCTGTCCAGTGGGCTGCCAATAGTGTAACTAAGGAGGGGCTGGCCAAAGTAATACACATTATTTATGCATTCATCTCTCAATGAAGTGGAGAGGGTTACCTGTCCAAGAGCTCCCCCCCTATAATATTAGAAATGGCCCATGAGAGGGGGGGATCTGATAGGTGTACCTTATACTTTGGCCTTTAAAAATTCCCATAAATAAATGTTATCTTGATGTTGGCCAAGAATATTTGTGTCTAATCTGCTTTCCATGTTTATGTGCAAAAAGACAATTTTTTTTGTTTTCCTCCACAGTTTCCTTCCACGCCACAGGAATGGCAGACTGTGGCCTCCCACTTTGCTCAGCGGTGGGACTTTCCTAACTGCGGAGGGGCAATTGATGGGAAACACGTCCACATCATCCCACCACCCAACTCGGGGTCGTACTATTATAATTATAAGGGCTTCAATAGTATTGTGATGTTGGCGGTGGTGTCGGCTACTTATGAGTTCCTGTATGTGGACGTGGGGAAGAATGGTCGGATGTCCGATGGTGGAGTCATCGCCCAGACAGAGTTCTACAGGCATCTCCAGAATGGCAGCTTGGACTTGCCACCTCCAGAAAACAATGTGGAAGGACTCCCATTCGTCTTTGTTGCGGATGAAGCCTTTGTGCTGGGGGACCATCTTATGCGGCCATTCCCGATGAGTACCCTCACCCCGGACCAGAGGGTTTTTAATTACCGGCTGGCCAGAGCCAGAAGAGTGGGGAACACGTTTGGAATCATGGCCAGCTGGTTCCGCCTATTTCTTACACCCATACATATGGCGGAGTATAAACTGAATCATATTATCCTGGCGTGCTGTGTTCTACACAAATTTTTACGGAAACATTCTGCCAACTATGCTAGCACAGTTGGGCCTGAGGCCGGAATTCAAAATGAACCAACCCTGACGGCACTTGAAAGTGGCGTCCTGGCTTGCCCTCCCTGAGTGCCCGTGATGTCCAGCTAAGATACCTTGAATTCTTTGCGGATAGGGGGGCTATCAATATGCCAGACAATGTGTGAAACCTTTATCAAATAAAAAAAAATTAAGGAAATCTTTGGTGACATTTACCGCTTGTGTTTGTTTTAGCTGACCCTGTGTGTTGAGTCCTGAAAATGGTGTGATTGTGTAACCTTACAAAGCACTGTTGGGTGTTATTTACTAAAGGCAAAGACACTTTGCACTACAAGTGCACTTAAAACTGCACTTGTAGTGCAAAGTGGATTTGCCCTTAGGAAATAACACTCATTGTCACAGAAAACAGCAATTAGAGCACCACAAAAGTGTTAGAGCGTTGAGACAATAATCCACACATTCTTGATTAACAATCTTTTTAATACCTGCACAATCACATGTGCATTTAGAAAAGATTTTTAAAACAAACCAACATATTTGTTCTATAACAATTTTTGGGGTCGCATTCGAAAAAGTAGAAATGTCCATTTAAGATAAAACAGGCATGTTTAAAACCAACAAGAAAGACACAAATCTTGAACTTACAAAGTTCACATTTGGTAGAACTTGAAGGCAATATCAGACATGAGTGTTTAGAAACTGTGTTTGATATTGCGTTCAGATGGGGTGAAGTCACCCCCGGAAAAGCCAAATTTTGAAGATGCACACAAATAGCCGAATGTCAACATGTGCTACCTGCCATCATGGGGGATCAAGGGACGTGTTTTGGGGGAGCAACCCCTTCCTCTCAGCTACTTTATTATTGAGGAAGGGGTTGCACCCCCAAAACGCGTCCATTGATCTCCCGTGATGGCAGATAGCACATGTTGACACATTGTGTGCATCTTCAAAATTTGGCTTTTCTACTATTTGACAAAAAATGTTAAAATTGTAGCACACCATAAAACAAAGGGATTTTGAGGGGTTTTAAACTCTCCCCAAAACATCAATGATGTTCTTACTTTTTGAAGAACATCATTGATGTTTTTCTTAATGTTTTCCAAGTCCCTATCACACCCAATGATCTCCCCAATAAGGATCTGTGCAATTTCCGAGGTGAAAGGATCTGGACCCACAACATCATGATCAGCTAAAAAGATAGAAACCAAAAAAAAACATGTATTATAAATATGCCGGCATCCATCTCTTACCTGAGCCTGTGGTCGCAGACACTCACCTGTTGTGGTGCCAATTTCCACCACGTCTTCCTCCTCCTGCTCTTCTTGTCTTGGTTGGATTTCCCCTTCTTCCAGAGGTGGGGGTCTCTGGTCTCCTCGGATGAGGGGTGTCCTCCGAGTCTTTTCTCCCCTATGTAAAAAAAAAAATCGTATACTTAGCACACAGATATTTGAGGGAAGAACTATAAATATGAAACATTGCTTGGAAGTGGGGTACAATTGTCTATTTTGGCTGAGTTCCAAGATGTAGATTTTTTAGTCTCCTTTGTCAAGCTTCAATACTTTACCTGTTTTGTACAAGCTTCACATATGGAGACACCCCTATAATATACACTGGAGCACCTGTGTGGGCCCCCTAATAAAAAGGGTGTTTGTGTGTCCCATACTAGTGCTCCAGCGTTCAGATGTCTAAACAGCTGCTTGAGTGTCCTCTCCTTACACAGAATCTAGTTTGCATTTCATTCTATTAACAACCCCATCTACACAACCATATAATTTTCAGACAAGTATGCCCTAAAAAATGTGGGCAAATGTATATGGCCAAAACAATGAAATAAAAATGTTTGATACGAACGAATAATGTGCCCATGAACATGAAAGTTGACATTTTAAGTTAAGAAAAGCACATGGAGCAGCACGAACATAATAAAGACAAAAAGAATAGGAACACAGCACAACTACTTACTTTTTTGCAGCACTCTCCGGATCTTTCTGTACTGCTCGTGCTCTATTAATTTTAGGTCTGACCACCGCTTCCTGAGCTGATCTTTCGATCGACGTACCCCGAAATTCCGGTGCAGACTTTTGACCACTTTTGCCATTATCTTGGCCTTTCGGACATTGGGGTTGGGGTAAGGTCCATACTTTCCATCATAGTCGGCCCTCTTCATTATGTCGACCATCTCCAACATCTCCCCAAAGGACATATTTGATGCCTTAAATCGTCTCCTTCTGGATCGGGACGTTTCAGGGTCTGGGCTTTCCTCCTCCTCGTTGGTGTAAATATCAGACACCTGCTCTGACTCCGCCATGTGCTCTTCCCCACTGTGCCGAACGAGAAGGGGCGGGGAATAGATTAGAAAGAGCGTCAGGGGCGGGCGGAGTTTCACGCATGCGCAGTGTCTATAAAGCGTAACACGCGTGCGTAGTACGTACGATCTGTGAGCGGAGGAAGGAGTAACGGAGGCGCCGATCGTGATAACGAAGGTAAGATTTAACATTGGGCCTATACTGCTTCTAGATTGAGGCCTGTATTTGCACAAGTTTAGAAGACTTTAAGCTGACATTAGGGTTTGTCTTGTGTTGTGTCTTGCAGTGAAAATGGATATCTTGAAAGATAAGGACTTTATGGCAATCTTCAATGATATGTTCAGGGAGCGGCCCTGTCTATGGGAGATAAACCACCCTGAATATAAGAACCAAACAAAGAGGCAGGCAGCGCTGGATCAATTGCTGGAATTTGTGAAGACGGTGATCCCCACGGCAGACATCACCTATTTGAAGATCCTAATTGGTGGCCTGAGGAGCACTTATCTAAGGGAGCACAAGAAGGTCCAGGATTCCCAGAGATCCGGAGCTGCAGATGACATTTATGTCCCCAGGCTGTGGTACTATGACAGGCTGCATTTTCTGGCAGGTCAGACTGAACCCAGGCCGGCACTCTCCAGTCTTCCTTACACGCTTCCTTCCCCCCCAGCTGAGGCTTCTGACGCCCAACCAGGCAGCAACATGTGGGGGAGCCCAGCTTGAGCCAGGTATAGCATTCCTCTAAATATTTCTGGTTGTCCCATCAGTGATGTTAACTAGATGTTAGTTTGGAGTACTAATTTATGATTGTGATTGATGATGCAAAAACTACAACCATGTCCCTTTTTCATACACAGGGAAGTCTCAGCCAGGAGGTGGCCGGGCCAAGCAGGCTGCCTGATATCCAGGTCCCTACCCTACACCTTCAAAGAAAAAGTGGCAGGAAGAGGAGTTACCTGGAAGAGGCTGCCATATGCCTCTTTTGGATAGCTACTGAGGCCCTGAGAAGCCCCCACAGTGTGGAGGAGGACTTTGCTGGCATAACTGCCTGCAAAATGCTGCAGATGGAGGAGGGCCAATGACTCCTGTGTGAGTCCTTAATTTTGGAAGCTCTCAATAAGGGGTTGAGGGGCCAAATAACATGTGCTACCCACATTTGTAACCTCACACATAGTCCTCCTCCTCCTCAAGGTCCTACTACTCCTCCTCCTCCTCCTCCAGGTCCTACTACTACTCCTCCTCCTCCAGGTCCTACTCCTCCTCCTGCCACATCTCCAACACCAGAGCCACAGCGTGGAAGGAAGCGTGGAAAGAAGATCAGAGAGTGATGGCCCTGGGTTCAGTCTGGTCTGGCAAAAGATACAGCCTCTTGTAGTACCACAGCCTGGGGACACAGATGTCATCTGCTGCTTTCATGATCTCTGGGACTTCTGGACCAGACTGCATTCCCTTAGATATGGACTCCTCAGGCCACCAATTTTGATGTTAAATAATTGATGTCTGCCCTGGGGTTCCAAGGCTTCGCCAATTTCTGATGTTTCTCCAGCGTTGCCTCCCTCTTTGTTTGGTTCTGAGCCCTTAATAAAGGAATCTTTGTCTCAATTATACTCGCCTATGTGTGTTTTCCTTAAAAAAGGACAGTTTGTTTGTGAGGAGGCAGGTACATTTCAAAAATACAATGTGAAATTAACAAGGGACACCAACACCAAGCAATCTCCTTGACATTAAATAATATAAGATATCAATGGTGTTGTGGTAACTTGACACACAAAACACACACAAAAATATTATGGTGTAAAACTAAAAGTAAAATAAAACAAAGATCAGCCTTGGAAAAAATACAAACCCCCCCAAAAAAAAAACAGCCTTTAAAAAAAAAACATAAATAAAACAACAAAAAAGAAATTTTGTCAGATGTGACAAATCAAAATATATTGAGGGAATCACGATAAATAATAAAGAAAGAAGTTTGTGAGAAGTCTGTGTGAATATGAGCAGCAAAACTATTTAATTCTTCTCACATTATAAAGAAGAAGAGAGTGCGCTGTATTAAACCATTTTTTACATTGCAGCATGACGAAAGTGCTGTATCCATTGTGAGCGCTAATTTTACCAGACCGGGCTGTTCCGTCTCGGAATTTCTTCTGAGCATGCGTGGCACTTTGTGCGTCGGAACTGGCCACACACAGTCGGAATTGACGCAATCAACTTTGTGTGTCGGAAAATCCGATGGAAAATGTCCGATTGAGCCCATACACGGTCGGAATGTCCGACAACACGCTCCGATCGGACATTTTCCATCGGAAAATCCGACCGTGTGTACCGGGCATTAGTGTTACAAGGTCTCAGTGTGAATGGGGAGCAGGTGTGTAAAGCTACTTTCACACTGAAGCGTTGCGGGCACTGTCGTTAAAGCCTTTACCGTCATTTTAGTGGCGCTATTCGCCCTCTAGTGGGCCAGTTTTAACCCCCGCTAGCAGCAGAAAAAGGGTTAAAACCGCCCGCAAAGCGCTGCTGCAGCGGCGCTTTGCAGGCGGGTTTGGAGCACTGCCCCATTGTTTTCAATGGGAAGGGGCGCTTTAGGAGCGGTAAAATACACCCCTTCTACAGCGCTCCAAAGATGCAGCTTGCAGGACTTTTTAGACCGCCCTGCAAGCGCACCGCTCCAGTGTGAAAGCCCTCGGGGGCTTTCACATTGGAGTGCATTGTGTGACTCTTTCAGGGCGCTTTGCAGGCTCTATTTTTAGCACTTTAGTGCTTGCAAAACGCCTCAGTGTGAAAGGGGCCTTAAATTTGGTGTTATCGCTCTCACTCTTTCATACCGTTGGAAGTTCAAAATGGCACCTCATGGCAAAGAACTCTCTGGGGATCTGAAAAAAAAATGTTGCTCTACATAAAGATGACCTAGGCTATAAGAAGATTGCCAAGACTCTGAAACTGAGCTGCAGCACGGTGGCCAAGACCATACAGCAGTTTAACGGACAGGTTCCACTCAGAACAGGCCTCGCCATGGTCGACCAAAGAAGTTGAGTGCACATGCTCAGTGCCATATCCAGAGGTTGTCTTTGGGAAATAGACGTATGAGTGTTGCCAGCATTGCTGCAGAGGTTGAAGGGGTGGGGGGCAGCCTGTCAGTTCTCAGACCATACGCCACACACTGCATTAAATTGGTCTTCGTGGCTGTCATCCCAGAAGGAAGCCTCTTCTAAAGATGATACACAAGAAAGCCCGCAAACAGTTTGCTGAAGACAAGCAGACCAAGTACATGTATTACTGGAACCATGTCCTGTGGTCTAATGAGACCAAGATAACCTTATTTGGTTCGGATGGTGTCAAGCACGTGGGGTGACAACCAGGTGGGGAGTACAAAGACAAGTGTGTCTTGCCTACAGTCAAGCATGGTGGTGGGAGTGTCATGGTCTGGGGCTGCATGAGTGCTGCCGGCACTGGAAAGCTACAGTTAATTGAGGGAACCATGAATGCCAACATGTACTGTGACATGCTAAAGCCAAGCATGATCCCCTCCCTTCAGAGACTGGGCCACAGGGCAGTATTCCAACATGAAGGACCCCAAACACACCTCCAAGATGAACACTGCCTTGCTAAAGAAGCTGAGGATAAAGGTAATGGACCGGCCAAGCATGTCTCCAAACCTAAACCCTATTGAGCATCTGTGGGGCATTCTGAAAATGGAAGTTGGAGGAGCACAAGGTCTTTAACATCCACCAGCTTCATGATGTCATCATAGAGGAGTGGAAGAGAACTCCAGTAGCAACCTGTGAAGCTCTGGTGAACTCCATGCCCAAGAAGGTTAAGGCAGTGCTGAAAAATTATGGTGGCCACACAAAATATTGACACTTTGGGCCAAATTTGGACATTTTCACTTAGGGGTGTACTCACTTTTGTTGCAAGCGGTTTAGACATTAATGGCTGTGTATTGAGTTATTTTGAGGGGACAGCTAATTTACACTGTTATACAAGCTGTAGACTCAATACTTTACATTGAGGTAAAGTGTAATTTCTTCAGTGTTGTCACATGAAAAGATAGAATAAAATATTTACAAAAATGTGAGGGGTGTACTCCCTTTTGTGAGATACTGTATATACAGTATATACACAATTATTTATTTATTTATTTTTTACTATGAAGGGGGCTAAGGAAGGAGGAGTGAGGATTTCTGCTTTATAGTAGTTTTTTAAAGTAACGTTTAGTTTTTTTTTTGCTCTTCTATATTTTTTTGAAT
This sequence comes from Aquarana catesbeiana, assembly GCF_042186555.1. NCBI lineage: Eukaryota > Metazoa > Chordata > Amphibia > Anura > Ranidae > Aquarana > Aquarana catesbeiana. The sequence goes on from NC_133330.1 coordinate 48,421,963, forward strand.
TAAATATACTGTACTGTATATTTAATACAGTAAATATACTGGGGACGGAAAGTATTCAGATCCCCTTAAATTTTTCACTCTTTGTTATTTTGCAGCCATTTGCTAAAATCATTTAAGTTCATTTTTTTTCAGACCCTTTGCTGTGACACTCATATATTTAAATCAGGTGCTATCCATTTCTTCTGATCATCCTTGAGATGGTTCTATGCCTTCATTTGAGTCCAGCTGTGTTTGATTACACTGATTGGACTTGATTAGGAAAGCCACACACCTGTCTATATAAGACCTTACAGCTCACAGTGCATGTCAGAGCAAATGAGAATCATGAGGTCAAAGGAATTGCCTGAAGAGCTCAGAGACAGAATTGGGGCAAGGCACAGATCTGGCCAAGGTTACAAAAAAATTTCTGCTGCACTTAAGGTTCCTAAGAGCACAGTGGCCTCCATAATCCTTAAATGGAAGACGTTTGTGATGACCAGAACCCTTCCTAGAACCAGCTGTCCAGCCAAACTGAGCTATCGGGGGAGAAGAGCCTTGGTGAGAGAGGTAAAGAAGAACCCAAAGATTACTGTGGCTGAGCTCCAGAGATACGGTCGGGAGATGGGAGAAAGTTGTAGAACGTCAACCACCACTGCAGCCCTCTACCAGTTGGGGCTTTATGGCAGAGTGGCCCGACGGAAGCCTCCCCTCAGTGCAAGACACATGAAAGCCCGCATGGAGTTTCCTAAAAAACACCTGAAGGACTCCAAGATGGTGAGAAACAAGATTCTCTGGTCTGATGAGACCAAGATAGAACTTTTTGGTCTTAATTCTAAGCGGTATGTGTGGAGAAAAACAGGTACTGTTCATCACCTGTCCAATACAGTCCCAACAGTGAAGCATGGTGGTGGCAGCATCATGCTATGGGGCTGTTTTTCAGCTGCAGGGACAGGACGACTTGTTGCAATCGAGGGAAAGATGAATGCGGCCAAGTACAGGGATATCCTGGATGAAAACCTTCTCCAGAGTGCTCAGGACCTCAGACTGGGCCGAAGGTTTAACTTCCAACAAGACAATGACCCTAAGCACACAGCTAAAATAATGAAGAAGTGGCTTTACAACAGCTCCATGACTGTTCTTGAATGGCCCAGCCAGAGCCCTGACTTAAACCCAATTGAGCATCTCTGGAGAGACCTAAAAATGGCTGTCCACCAACGTTTACCATCCAACCTGACAGAACTGGAGAGGATCTGCAAGTAGGAATGGCAGAGGATCCCCAAATCCAGGTGTAAAAAACTTGTTGCATCTTTCCCAAAAAGACTCACGACTGTATTAGATCAAAAGGGTGCTTCTACTAAATACTGAGCAAAGGGTCTGAATACTTAGGACCATGTGATATTTCAGTTTTTCTTTTTAATAAATCTGCAAAAATGTCAACAATTCTGTGTTTTTCTGTCAATATGGGGTGCTGTGTGTACATTAATGAGGAAAAAAAATGAACTTAAATGATTTTAGCAAATGGCTGCAATATAACAAAGAGTGAAAAATTAAAGGGGGTCTGAATACTTTCCGTCCCCACTGCATATATATATATATATATATATATATATATATATATATATATACTCTGCATTCAATGTAGCCTATATATACAGTGCATTTGGTGGTGTACAGTTTCTAATAAACTTCAGGCGGTGTACACAGTATATAATACAGTATGTTGCGGTATTTCAAAAAAAAAAATCATGTCCGGAAGGCCACCAAGTAGAGGCAGACCTCACAGGCCACTAAAGGGGCAAGTAGCCTCTGTGTCTACAGTCAACAGTGGTGGCCGTGGACATAGTGCATCCTCTGCAGGTGGTCGTGGGTAACAAAGCCGTCCTCATACTCCTCATCCTCTGTAACCCAGGCACAGAGTAATTTGCCTTCCAACACAGTTGCCAAAGTGGCCTATTCCACCGGCTCCTTGTCCACAGTTACTCCTTCCGCAGCCCCACCATCATGCATGGAGGAGTCCCCAGAATTATTCGACCACAGTGTCGGTTACATGCTGCTGGAGGATGAGCAGCAATTTGAAGGCTGCAATGTTGGTTCCCAGATTGAGGAAGTGAGTATAGTGAGCCTAGAGAGAGGGGGTGCCACAGAAGAACAAGAAACTGGCAGTAATGTTCCCCCAGCTGCAGCATACTGCCAAGTTTGCTCCAGTGACGAGGAGGGAGGGGATGATGAGGTCACTGACTGTACTTGGGTGCCTGAGAAAAGAGAGGAGGAAAGTGAGGAGGAGGCACAGCTCTAACAAGGCAGGATGTCCTCCAGGGGGCAGCTTACGGGCAGCCACCCTATTGCATCACACAGCAGAGCTCCGCAGGTGCAGCTGACTCCCCGGCTGACTTTTAAAAGTTCCTTGGTGTGGGTTTTTTCGACACCTGTGCAGCAGCTCGCACTGTTGCTGTTTGCAACCTATGCCTGAAGCGGATCAAGCGTGGCCAGAACAGCAGCACTTGGGCACCACATACTTGACCAGGCATATGACGACCTACCATGCAGTCCGTTGGCAACAGCACTGGAAAGACCCACATTATAGAAAAAGGCGGGCTTCTCCTTGATCCTCATCTGGGATCTCAACCCCTACTATACCTCCAGCCCTCTCAAAAACCTGCACTGAGAGGAATAAAGGTATAGCAATAGGTGCCACATGTACTTGCAGCCAATCTGCTAGCAGTACACCACCAGTTGATTTCAGCAGGCAAATTTCCCTACCCCAGTTGCTGAACCGTAAAAAGAAATTCGTTCCCAGCCATCCACATGCTTAGAGTCTAAATGCTAGCTTGGCCAAATTTCTAGCACTGCAACTGCTGCCTTATCAGCTGGTAGACTCTGTCCCCTTTTGTGAATTTGTGGAATGTGTTGTACCACAGTGGCAGGTTCCAAAACAGCATTTCTTTTCATTTCTTTTAATTTCTAAGGCCATTCCAGCTCTCTACCGTCATGTGGAAGGCAATGCTTTGACCTCGTTGGACAGGGCGGTCAACAGTAAGGTTCATATTACCACTGACTCATGGTTCAGCAGGCATTGACAGGGATGTTACCTTTCCTTCATGGCACACTGGGCACACAAGAATGGTGAGCAGCGACAATGCATGCATCAGTGACACTGTCCCTCTAGTCTCCCTGCTGAAGCACACGCTTCGTAGAATCATGGACAGGGCACTGGAGGCAGAACAGCAGCCCCTCTCAAGGCCCTCTTTATCCAGATAGCATTCCTGCGGGGCCACCAATCACCCAGGAAGTAGAGGATGAGGATTGTGTCAGCATGGATGTAGAGGATAATACGCAGCAGTCTTCAAGGGATGGTTTTCAGTCCCCAGAAACCCAAGGAGTTGTACATGGCTGGGAGGAGGTAGTTACGGACTTATGCTGCATGGCCTCCCTGATTCTGCAAAGCCTGTGAAAGGACCCTAAGATTCGTGGTATCAAGGAGAGGGATCATTACAGGCTGGCAACCCTTCTTGATACACATTACAAGGGTAAAGTTTCAGAACTCATTCTGCCTTCGCAGAGGGAGCAGAGGATAAAACATCTTCAGAAGGCCTTGAAGAAAAGGCATTTTCAAAACGCATTTCCAGACCCTGGGAGGAAACCATTTCCTGGTGCTGGACAACGTGTTTCTGAGGCGAGGAAAAGCGGTGGCCGGCTGATCGATGCCTTTAAACAATTTTTCAGTCCTCAGCGCCAAGGTCTGATAGGTTCAAGCAACCATCACCAGCATCTGCATTATATGATGCAGGAATATCTAGGGGCAAGAGCAGACTTGGAGACATTTCCAACAGAGCATCCACTGGGTTACTGGGTCTTTAGGATGGACCACTGGCCAGAACTTGCTCAATATGCAATCAAGCTACTGGCCTGCGCTGCATCCAGTGTGCTTTCTGAACACACATTCAGTGTTGCTGAAGGATTTTTAATGGATCAAAGAGTGTGCCTGTCCACAGACTCCGTTGATACCCTTACATTTATAAAAATGAATCAGTCCTGGATCAGCAGCTATTAAGCACCTGATGCTGTTGTAATGATTGAATTTGCTATGGATCTGGGATCCCTTGAGGACTGCCTATGCTGCCTATCCTATTCCTCCTTAATCTGGATGATGCTAGCTTCCAACAATATTTTTGGTTTAGGGCACCACCAATACCCAATGCCCAATTTTTCCGCCCCTGTTTAACAGGAGCATGTAAATAAAATTTTTGAAATAATATTTAACAGCAGGGCCCGTTCCTGCACCCAATAAGAGTAACTGTGAGGGGTTACAGTGTTGTGGCACCACCAAATCCCAAGACCCAATTTTTCTGCCCCTGATTAACAGGAGCATGTAATTACAATTTTTGAAATAATATTTAACAGCAGGGCCCGTTCCTGCACCAAACAAGAGTAACTGTGAGGGATTACAGTGTTGTGGCACCACCAAAACCCAAGGTCCAATTTTTCTGCTCCTGTTTAACAGGGGCATGTAATTAAATTTTTTTAAATAATATTTTACAGCAGGGCCCACCTCTGTGCCCAACAAGAGTAACTGTGAGGTGTTGTAATATGTTGGCCAATTTATGTATAATATTGTATTGGAGTGCTGACCAGAAATTCAGTTGCATTGTCCAACTGAATTTTAACATAGCAAGGGAAAAGCTGAAGACTCTTTGATGTGTTAATCATATGCAAGTCTATTTGAACATTTCAAAGGGTATTCAGGTGGTATGTTAATCTAATCTAATTACATATATCTAAAGGGGACTTGTTGATGTTGATATGCGGGAGTGCAAATTGGGGTGGTTCACGGCTGTTCACGGCTGGGGGTTGTTGTCTGTTTGAAAGACTCCTAAATTGAAAGGCCAATCAAATTGCTCAGCCATTCAATATTTAGTGAATATAACACGGCATTCAGTCTATAGGTTTAGTAAGTGAGGCTTGTGTGTGGAAGTTAGGCTGTATGGGGGGAAGTGAGGCTTATCTGTGTATGCACACTCGGACCTAAGACATGGGGTTCTGAATTATATATATCATCATCATTATAATAATACTTACTTATTAATTATCTATACACCCAATATAATATTAATATACTCGATCACTACACTGGTGCCGTGACCCGGATTGTCCTCTCTGGGTGTTATCATAGGATATTAGGAGTGTAGTGATCGAGTATATTAATATTATATTGGGTGTATAGATAATTAATAAGTAAGTATTATTATAATGATGATGATGTAAGTACTCTTCCGCAGCAACCCAATTCTTCCAGAGAGATGCACTTTATTGACTTCCAACACAGAACAAAGTCCAAAGTCCACAGATGACAAAGAAATCCGACAGAGGAGATATAATTCAGAACCCCATGTCTTAGGTCCGAGTGTGCATACACAGATAAGCCTCACTTCCCCCCATACAGACAAGCCTAACTTCCACACACAAGCCTCACTTACTAAACCTATAGACTGAATGCCGTGTTATATTCACTAAATATTGAATGGCTGAGCAATTTGATTGGCCTTTCAATTTAGGAGTCTTTCAAACAGACAACAACCCCCAGCCGTGAACAGCCGTGAACCACCCCAATTTGCACTCCCGCATATCAACATCAACAAGTCCCCTTTAGATATATGTAATTAGATTAGATTAACATACCACCTGAATACCCTTTGAAATGTTCAAATAGACTTGCATATGATTAACACATCAAAGAGTCTTCAGCTTTTCCCTTGCTATGTTAAAATTCAGTTGGACAATGCAACTGAATTTCTGGTCAGCACTCCAATACAATATTATACATAAATTGGCCAACATATTACAACATGAGGGGTTATAGTGTTCTGGCACCACCAAAACCAAAGGCCCAATTGTTCTGCCCCTGTTTAACAGGGGCAGGTAATTACAATTTTTTAAATAATATTTAACAGCAAGGCCCGTTCCTGCACCCAACAAGAGTAATTGTGAGGGGTTACGGTGTTCTGGCACCACCAACACCTAAGGCCTAATTTTATAGTGCAGTTCGTATAGTATATAAACTGCAGTTCAGAGTATATAGTGCAGTCAGTGTAGTATATAATACAGTGCAGAGTATATAGTGCAGTGTACAATATATACAGTATTATAGTGTTTTGAAGTGGTTAAGGAGAACCCTATGATAGAATTAGGAAAGAGAACGGCATGCCCCCCCCCCCCCAGTCTATATCAAGGCCTTTGGGTCTGGTATAGATTTTAAGGGGAACTCCATGCCAAAATAAAAAAAAATGGTGTGGGGTCCCCCCAAAATCCATACCAGACCCTTAGCCAGGCATGCAACCTGACAGGTCGCAGGAAAAGGGGGGGACGAGAGAGCGCCCTCCCCTCCTGAACCGTACCAGGCCACATGCCCTTAACATGGGTAGGGGGGTTTGGGGTCCCCCCAATTTGGGGCCCCCCAAAGCACCTTGTCCCCATGTTGATGGGAACAAGGGCCTCATCCCCACAACCCTTGCCCGGTGGTTGTGGGGGTCTGTGGGAATCTGAAAGCCCCCTTTAATAACCCCTCCCCTCCCTAATGTGAATGGGTATCGGATACATTGTATCCCTACCCAGTCACCAAAAAAAGTGTCAAAAAGTAAAAACCACAATACACAGTTTTTCACAAGTCCTTTATTAAAAAAGAAAAAAAAAGTCCTGCGATGTTCATCCATCTTCATGGCACCGACGGACCTGAAAAATAGAAAAAGAACAAAAACCTCTGCCTCGATGGGAGGAGTACCGCCGACTGCTGTCTCTTGGCTGTGACAGCTGTTATATAGGCAAGGCTGGGGCCACCCAGTGACGTAACCGAGTGACCCCGCCCCTTCTGTCGTCATGTGCCATCAGAGGGGGTGGGATAAACCGGTTACGTCAGTGGGCGGCCCGCCCTTGCCTATATAAGAGCTGTCACACCGAAAAGACAGCAGTGGGTGGGACGCCTCTCATGGAGGCGATTTTTTTTGTTGTTTTGTTTTTTTCTATTTTTCGTGTTCATCTGCGCCGTGATTGAAGATAGATGGACATCGCTAGACACTTTTTTTTTTAACCACTTAAGGACCGCCTAACGCCGATTTACGTCGGCAAAGCGGCACGGGCAGGCAAAATCACGTACATGTACGTGATTTGCCTTCCGCGATCGGACCCCCCCCCGCCGCCCGAAGCGGTCCCGTTCTGTTCCCCGGCGATCCGAGATGAGGGGGAGGCCATCCGTTCGTGGCCCCCCCCTCGCGATCGCCGCCGGCCAATGGGAACATTCCTTTGCTGCTGTATGCTAAACAGCAGCAAAGGAAATGATGTCATCTCCCCTCAGCTCGGTATTCCGTTCCAGCGCCGAGGGGAGAAGACATCAATGTAAGTGCACAACACACTACACACACAGTAGAACATGCCAGGCATACAAAACACCCCGATCCCCCCCCCGATTGCCCCCCGATCCCCCCCCAATCACCCCCCCCCGTCACAAACTGACACCAAGCAGGTTTTTTTTTTTTTTTTCTGATTACTGCATAGTGTCAGTTTGTGACAGTTACAGTGTTGGGACAGTTAGTATTACCCCCCTTTAGGTCTAGGGTACCCCCCTAACCCCCCCTAATAAAGTTTTAACCCCTTGATCACCCCCTGTCACCAGTGTTGCTAAGCGATCATTTTTCTGATCGCTGTATTAGTGTCACTGGTGACGCTAGTTAGGGACGTAAATATTTAGGTTCGCCGTCAGCGTTTTATAGTGTCAGGGACCCCCATATACTATCTAATAAATGTTTTAACCCCTTGATTGCCCCCTAGTTAACCCTTTCACCACTGATCACCGTATAAACGTTACGGTTGACGCTGGTTAGTTCGTTTATTTTTTATAGTGTCAGGGCACCCGCCGTTTATTACCGAATAAAGGTTTAGCCCCCTGATCGCCCGGCGGTGATATGCGTCGCCCCAGGCAGCGTCAGATTAGCGCCAGTACCGCTAACACCCACGCACGCAGCATACGCCTCCCTTAGTGGTATAGTATCTGATCGGATCAATATCTGATCCGATCAGATCTATACTAGCGTCCCCAGCAGTTTAGGGTTCCCAAAAACGCAGTGTTAGCGGGATCAGCCCAGATACCCGCTAGCACCTGCGTTTTGCCCCTCCGCCCGGCCCACCCAAGTGCAGTATCGATCGATCGCTGTCACTTACAAAACACTAAACGCATAACTGCAGCGTTCGCAGAGTCAGGCCTGATCCCTGCGATCGCTAACAGTTTTTTTGGTAGCATTTTGGTGAACTGGCAAGCAAGCACCAGGCAGCGTCAGGTTAGCGTCAGTAGCGCTAACACCCACGCACGCACCGTACACCTCCCTTAGTGGTATAGTATCTGATCGGATCAATATCTGATCCGATCAGATCTATACTAGCGTCCCCAGCAGTTTAGGGTTCCCAAAAACGCAGTGTTAGCGGGATCAGCCCAGATACCTGCTAGCACCTGCGTTTTGCCCCTCCGCCCGGCCCGGCCCACCCAAGTGCAGTATCGATCGATCACTGTCCCTTACAAAACACTAAACGCATAACTGCAGCGTTCACAGAGTCAGGCCTGATCCCTGCGATCGCTAACAGTTTTTTTGGTAGCGTTTTGGTGAACTGGCAAGCACCAGCCCCAGGCAGCGTCAGGTTAGCGCCAGTACCGCTAACACCCACGCACGCAGCATACACCTCCCTTAGTGGTATAGTATCTGATCGGATCAATATCTGATCTGATCAGATCTATACTAGCGTCCCCAGCAGTTTAGGGTTCCCAAAAACGCAGTGTTAGCGGGATCAGCCCAGATACCTGCTAGCACCTGTGTTTTGCCCCTCCGCCCGGCCCAGCCCAGCCCAGCCCACCCAAGTGCAGTATCGATCGATCACTGACACTTACAAAACACTAAACACATAACTGCAGCGTTCGCAGAGTCAGGCCTTGATCCCTGCGATCGCTAGCAGTTTTTTTGGTAGTGTTTTGGTGAACTGGCAAGCACCAGCGGCCTAGTACACCCCGGTCGTAGTCAAACCAGCACTGCAGCAACACTTGGTGACGTGGCGAGTCCCATAAGTGCAGTTCAAGCTGGTGAGGTGGCAAGCACAAGTAGTGTCCCGCTGCCACCAAGAAGACAAACACAGGCCCGTCGTGCCCATAGTGCCCTTCCTGCTGCATTCGCCAATCCTAATTGGGAACCCACCACTTCTGCAGCGCCCGTACTTCCCCCATTCACATCCCCAATCAAATGCAGTCGGCTGCATGAGAGGCATTTTTATGTCCTCCCGAGTACCCCTACCCAACGAACCCCCCCAAAAAAGATGTTGTGTCTGCAGGAAGCGCGGATATAGGCGTGACACCCGCTATTATTGTCCCTCCTGTCCTGACAATCCTGGTCTTTGCATTGGTGAATGTTTTGAACGCTACCATTCACTAGTTGAGTATTAGCGTAGGGTACAGCATTGCACAGACTAGGCACACTTTCACAGGGTCTCCCAAGATGCCATCGCATTTTGAGAGACCCGAACCTGGAACCGGTTACAGTTACAAAAGTTAGTTACAAAAAAAGTGTCAAAAAAAATATATATATAAAATAAAAAAAAATAGTTGTCGTTTTATTGTTCTCTCTCTCTATTCTCTCTCTATTGTTCTGCTCTTTTTTACTGTATTCTATTCTGCAATGTTTTATTGTTATTATGTTTTATCATGTTTGCTTTTTCAGGTATGCAATTTTTTATACTTTACCGTTTACTGTGCTTTATTGTTAACCATTTTTTTGTCTTCAGGTACGCCATTCACGACTTTGAGTGGTTATACCAGAATGATGCCTGCAGGTTTAGGTATCATCTTGGTATCATTCTTTTCAGCCAGCGGTCGGCTTTCATGTAAAAGCAATCCTAGCGGCTAATTAGCCTCTAGAATGCTTTTACAAGCCGTGGGAGGGAATGCCCCCCCCCCCACCGTCTTCCGTGTTTTTCTCTGGCTCTCCTGTCTCAACAGGGAACCTGAGAATGCAGCCGGTGATTCAGCCAGCTGACCATAGAGCTGATCAGAGACCAGAGTGGCTCCAAACATCTCTATGGCCTAAGAAACCGGAAGCTACGAGCATTTTATGACTTAGATTTCGCCGGATGTAAATAGCGCCATTGGGAAATTGGGGAAGCATTTTATCACACCGATCTTGGTGTGGTCAGATGCTTTGAGGGCAGAGGAGAGATCTAGGGTCTAATAGACCCCAATTTTTTCAAAAAAGAGTACCTGTCACTACCTATTGCTATCATAGGGGATATTTACATTCCCCGAGATAACAATAAAAATGATTAAAAAAAAAAATATGAAAGGAACAGTTTAAAAATAAGATAAAAAAAGCAGAAAAATAATAAAGAAAAAAAAAAAAAAAAAAAAAAGCACCCCTGTCGCCCCCTGCTCTCGCGCTAAGGCGAACGCAATCGGCGGTCTGTCATCAAACGTAAACAGCAATTGCACCATGCATGTGAGGTATCACCGCGAAGGTCAGATCGAGGGCAGTAATTTTTGCAGTAGACCTCCTCTGTAGATCTAAAGTGGTAACCTGTAAAGGCTTTTAAAGGCTTTTAAAAATGTATTTATTTTGTTGCCACTGCACGTTTGTGCGCAATTTTAAAGCATGTCATGTTTGGTATCCATGTACTCGGCCTAAGATCATCTTTTTTATTTCATCAAACATTTGGGCAATATAGTGTGTTTTAGTGCATTAAAATTTAAAAAAGTGTGTTTTTTCCCCAAAAAATGCGTTTGAAAAATCGCTGCGCAAATACTGTGTGAAAAAAAAAAATGAAACACCCACCATTTTAATCTGTAGGGCATTTGCTTTAAAAAAATATATAATGTTTGGGGGTTCAAAGTAATTTTTTTGCAAAAAAAAAATAACTTTTTCATGTAAACAATAAGTGTCAGAAAGGGCTTTGTCTTCAAGTGGTTAGAAGAGTGGGTGATGTGTGACATAAGCTTCTAAATGTTGTGCATAAAATGCCAGGACAATTCAAAACCCCCCCAAATGACCCCATTTTGGAAAGTAGACACCCCAAGCTATTTGCTGAGAGGCATGTCGAGTCCATGGAATATTTTATATTGCGACACAAGTTGCGGGAAAGAGACACATTTTTTTTTTTTTTTTTTTTTTTGCACAAAGTTGTCACTAAATGTTATATTGCTCAAACATGCCATGGGAATATGTGAAATTACACCCCAAAATACATTCTGCTGCTTCTCCTGAGTACAGGGATACCACATGTGTGAGACTTTTTGGGAGCCTAGCCACGTACGGGACCCCGAAAACCAAGCACCGCCTTCAGGCTTTCTAAGGGCGTGAATTTTTGATTTCACTCTTCACTGCCTATCACAGTTTCGGAGGCCATGGAAAGCCCAGGTGGCACAAACCCCCCCCAAATGACCCCATTTTGGAAAGTAGACACCCCAAGCTATTTGCTGAGAGGTATAGTGAGTATTTTGCAGACCTCACTTTTTGTCACAAAGTTTTGAAAATTGAAAAAAGAAAAAAAAAATGTTTTTTCTTGTCTTTCTTCATTTTCAGAAACAAATGAGAGCTGCAAAATACTCACCATGCCTCTCAGCAAATAGCTTGGGGTGTCTACTTTCCAAAATGGGGTCATTTGGGGGGGTTTTGTGCCACCTGGGCATTCCATGGCCTCCGAAACTGTGATAGGCAGTGAAGAGTGAAATCAAAAATTTTCACCCTTAGAAATCCTGAAGGCGGTGATTGGTTTTCGGGGTCCCGTACGCGGCTAGGCTCCCAAAAAGTCCCACACATGTGGTATCCCCATACTCAGGAGAAGCAGCTAAATGTATTTTGGGGTGCAATTCCACATATGCCCATGGCCTGTGTGAGCAATATATCATTTAGTGACAACTTTATGCAAAAAAAAAAAAAAAAAAAAGTGTCACTTTCCCACAACTTGTGTCAAAATATAAAATATTCCATGGACTCAATATGCCTCTCAGCAAATAGCTTGGGGTGTCTACTTTCCAAAATGGGGTCATTTTGGGGGGTTTTGTGCCACCTGGGCATTCCATGGCCTCCGAAACTGTGATAGGTAGTGAGGAGTAAAATCAAAAATTTACACCCTTAGAAATCCTGAAGGTGGTGATTGGTTTTCGGGGCCCCGTACGCGGCTAGGCTCCCAAAAAGTCCCACACATGTGGTATCTCCATACTCAGGAGAAGCAGCTGAATGTATTTTGGGGTGCAATTCCACATAGGCCCATGGCCTGTGTGAGCAATATATCATTTAGTGACAACTTTTTGTAAATATTTTTTTTTTTTTTTTTTTGTCATTATTCAATCACTTGGGACAAAAAAAATAAATATTCAATGGGTTCAACATGCCTCTCAGCAATTTCCTTGGGGTGTCTACTTTTCAAAATGGGGTCATTTGGGGGGGTTTTGTACTGCCCTGCCATTTTAGCACCTCAAGAAATGACATAGGCAGTCATAAACTAAAAGCTGTGTAAATTACAGAAAATGTACCCTAGTTTGTAGACGCTATAACTTTTGCGTAAACCAATAAATATACGCTTATTGACATTTTTTTTACCAAAGACATGTGGCCGAATACATTTTGGCCTAAATGTATGACTAAAATTTAGTTTATTGGATTTTTTTTATAACAAAAAGTAGAAAATATCATTTTTTTTCAAAATTTTCGGTCTTTTTCCGTTTATAGCGCAAAAAATAAAAACCGCAGAGGGGATCAAATACCATCAAAAGAAAGCTCTATTTGTGGGAAGAAAAGGACGCAAATTTCGTTTGGGTACAGCATTGCATGACCGCGCAATTAGCAGTTAAAGCGACGCAGTGCCAAATTGGAAAAAGACCTCTGGTCCTTAGGCAGCATAATGGTCCGGGGCTCAAGTGGTTAATAAAGGAATTTTCAAAAACTGTCCCCTGTCGTTTTTAATTTTTGACACTTTTTTAGGTGAATGGATAGGGGTTGAATGTACCTGATACCCATTCACATGGGGGGGGCAGAATCTGGGGGCCCCTTTGTTAAAGGGGGCTTCCATATCCAGATAAGCCCCCCTGCCCGCAGACCCCCACAACCACCGGGCAAGGGTTGTGGGGATGAGGCCCTTGTCCCTTGCCTTTAATATCCATATCAGACCCGTAGGGCCTGGTATGGACTGGGGGGGAAACTCACGCTGGTTTTTTCAATGTTTTTTAATGTATATTGCCAGGATCCGGCAATACATTACAGCTGGGAGCAATTTTAAATGATTTTTTCCTTTAGAAATGTAATTTTGCTGTGGTACTGTTATAAACATGGGAAAGATGTGCATCTTTAGAGGCAGACTAAGGGGACCCCCGAGGCACGATATTTAAAGGAATATTTCATTTTTTTGTTTCACTTTAAGCATTATTAAAGTCACTGCTCCTGAAAAAACGGTTGTTTTAAAACCTTTTTTTCATTGATACATGTCCCCTGGGGCAGTACCCAGGTCCCCAAACACTTTTTATGCCAATAACTTGCATATAAGCCTTTAAAAGGAAAACTTTAATTTTTCACGTTCGTGTCCGATAGACTTTAACGGTGTTCGCATGTGCGCACAAATGTTTTGTCTGTTCGCATGTTCTGGTGCGAACCGAACCGGGGGTGTTCGGCTCATCCCTAGTGCCCATCAATGTAGCCTCACCTGTGCTCATCAATGCAGCCTCTACAGTTTCCATCAATGCAACCTCACCAGTGGCAATCAATGCAACTTGCAACCTCACCAGTGCCCATCAATGCAGCCTCACCTGTGCCCATCAATGCAGCCTCACCTGTGCCCAACAATGCAGCCTCACCTGTGCCCAACAATGCAGCCTCACTGCTCATCAATGAAGCCTCACCTGTGCCCAACAATGCAGCCTCCATTCCCTTTGTAGAAGTCACGTGGCATGTGACAAAATGTGTCAGCAGGGCCTAGTGACCTCACCACGCACAATGAGGGAGTTTGATCCTGGTTGCTTTGTTTGCTACCAAGTCAAGTGATCCTTAAGGGGGCTGCACACCCTTTATGTGCCATGTTTGTGATCTGAGTGCACCAGTACCAGTGCACCATAAAATACTGACATATGTGTAAGCCTATTATGGTCTGAAGAAGAAGCAGTAGCTTCAAAATGCATTACCACCCTCTTCATGTCTGAACGCCAAACATCTGTTCTTGTGATGTCATGTCTGGACGGAGCCATCTTGCGGTTCATGCTGGTCATAGCCGTTATCAGCGGCTTCCTGGTTCTTGGTTTCTGGTTCCACCACACATATCATCTGTGCTCAAGGCTGCCACGGCCACAAGGATGATCTGGATAGACTCCAGAACTGGCAATCATTAGAATACATGTCTTCACGACTCATGAATCTTGTGAGTTACTAATTTGCTTTTATTATTAAACCTATGATTTATACTGCACTTAGTCTGGCACCTTTCTGTCCCTGCAACAATGCAGTCTTACCTGTGCTCATCAATGCAGCCTCACCTGTGCCCATCAATGCAGTCTCAGCTGTGCCCAACAATGCAGCCTCACCTGTGCCCAACAATGCAGTCTCACCTGTGCCCAACAATGCAGCCTCACCTGTGCCCAACAATGCAGCCTCACCTGTGCCCATCAATGCAGCCTCAACTATGCCCAACAATGCAGCCTTACCTGTGCCCATCAATGCAGCCTCACCTGTGCCCAACAATGCAGCTTAACCTGTGCTCATCAATGCAGCCTCACCTGTGCTCAACAGTGCAGCCTCACCTGTGCTCAACAATGCAGCCTCACCTGTGCCCAACAATGCAGCCTCACCTGTGCTCATCAATGCACCCTCACCTATGCCCAACAATGCAGCATCACCTGTGCGAAACAATGCAACCTCACCTGTGCTCATCAATGCAGCCTCACCCATGTCCATTAATGCAGGCTCACCTGTGCGAAACAATGCACCCTCACCCGTGCTCATCAATGCAGCCTCACCTGTGTCCATTAATGCAGCCTCACCTATGCCCAACAATGCAGCCTCACCTGTGTCCATCAATGGCGTTCACCTGTGCAGGGGAAGAGAGAGGAGAGGAAAAGGATTGCCAGCCAGATCATCAGAGAGCAGGGAACATCACTGTAACAGCTTTCATTTGAATTGCAGTTTTCCCCATGCTCACCATCACATACAGCCGCACCTCCTGGCCCGGGTACTTTGATCTACATCACACTTCCTGGCATTGGACCAGTGTTCTGTCAGCCCAAGGCAGCGCACGCTTTTGAGGAGGGCTCCATTATATTGTCAAAAATATTGAGACGCCTGCCTTTACATGCACATTAACTTTAATGGCATCCCAGTCTTAGCTCGTAGGGTTCAGAACTGAGTTAGCCCACCCTTTGCATCTATGACAGCTTCAACTCTTCTGGGAAGGCTGTCCTCAAGGTTTAGTAGTGTATCTATGGGAATGTTTGCCCATTCTTCCAAAAGTGCATTTGTAAGGTCAGGCACTGATGTGGATGAGAAGGCCTGGCTCACTCTAATTTATCCCAAAGGTGTTCTATTGGGTTGAGATCAGAACTCTGTGCAGGCCAGTCAAGTTCCTCCACCCCAAACTCTCTTGTCCATGTCTTTATGGACCTTGCTTTGTGCACTGGTGCAATCATGTTGGAATAGGAGGGGGCCACCCCCAAACTGTTCCCACGAAGTTGGGAGCATGAAATTGTCCAAAATGTCTTGTGGACAGCCTTCCCAGAAGAGTTGAAGCTGTTATAGCTACAAAGGGTGGTCCAACTAAGTATTGAACCCTACAGACTAAGACTGGGATGCCATTAAAGTTCATGTGCGTGTAAAGGCAGGTGTCCCAATACGTTTGACAATATAGTGTATGTCTAAGAAACATTGTAAAGATGGTTTTAACCTTTGTAACCATGTCCAACCCTTCCACTTCCATTGCCAGTGGTCTACCTATGATGAACAGTAAACTCAAAAGGTTACAGATCTAAAATGCCAAAGACACGTCAAACAGCTTATACACTAGCCGGGGCCATTATAGTGATTCTCTGTTCAGCTTCACTGTGCTACTCAAATAGGATGCAGCCCAGGAATCTGAGTGATGGATTTCATCTGACACATCACATGTACGCATTTTGTTTTACAATAGATTACCCCTGAAACTAAAGTATTGTTCCATTATTGCTTGTTATTTCAATCTACGTTCATATTCGATTTTTGTGGAGGTATGACAATGGAGCAATGAAAAGGATAATGAATCTGTGCAACAACAATATGTAAGAAGCCCAAATACTTTTAAGCAAAAAAAAAAAACAAAAAAAAAAAAAACATTGAATACTTAAAGCCATTATAGCTCAATTGTTATTTTGAAGGTAAAACTCATCACAGCGTGTGGCAGTTACTGCAGCCTTCTTGAATACACTAGATTATATTGATTGTGCGCCATTTTATTCTGTAGGCAAGGCTCGCTAGAATAAAAAATAGAATTAGAAAATAAATTCATGTCATTTCAAAAATCTTTTTTTTTTTCCTTTTTATATGCGGTTAGCTTGAAGGCCTCATGCACGCTGGAAGTTTTCTCAGCTGCTCCTAGGGGCATCTAGCATATTTTTTCCTGCCTCTAAATGCTAAAGGCATTTACAGGAGTTTAGAGGCGGGAAAAAAAAAACACTGCCAGTGCAGCCAGGAGCAGCAGAATTTTGGCAGAAAAAATGCTTGATGCGTCTAAAAGCACATTAACGCTAGGCGCGTTTAGCGCCTAGGCATTAATTCATTTCAATGGCCAGGATAAATTGTTATTCTGGTCAATAAAATAAATTAACGCCAAAGCACTTGACGCCTGTAAACATGCCTAAATATGTTACACATTTTTACAAGCGTCAGGCATTTTTTCTGCCTAAACTCTGCTGCCAGGAGGAAAGGCTTCTTGGAGAATATGCAAAACGTCCAATGTGCATGAAGTCTAATAGTTCTTTAACCACTTAAGGACCGGAAGGATTTACCCCCTTAATGACCAGGCCATTTTTTGCGATGCGGACTGCGTAGTTTTAACTAACAATTGAGCGGTCGTGCAACGTTGTACCTAAACAAAATTGTTGTCCTTTTTCCCCACAAATAGAGCTTTCTTTTGGTGGTATTTGATCACCTCTGTGGTTTTATTTTTTGCTCTATAAACAAAAATAGAGCGACAATTTTGAAAAAAAGCAATATTTTTTACTTTTTGCTATAATAAATGTCCCCCCAAAAATATATAAAAAACACATTTCTTCCTCAGTTTAGGCCAATATGTATTCTTCTACATATTTTTGGAAAAAAAAATCGTAATAAGCGTATATTGATTGTTTTGCACAAAAGTTATAGCGTCTACAAAATAGGGGATAGATTTATGGCAATTTAATTGTTTTACCAGTAATGGCAGCGATCAGTGTTTTTTAGCGGGATTGCGACATTGCGGCGGACAGATCGGACACTAGTGACACTTTTTTGAGACCAATGACATTTATACAGCAATCAGTGCTATAAAAATGCACTGATTACTGTATAAATGACACTGGTAGGGAAGGGGTTAACACTAGGGGTGATCAAGGGGTTAAATATGTTCCCTGCAGGTGTTTTCTAACTGTATGGGGGACTGTGTGCCTAGGGAAACATACAGATCCATCTTCCTGCAGAAAGACAGGATCTGTGCGATCTCCCCGGTCAGAACAGAGATCTGCCTTGTTTACACAGGCAGATCCCCGTTCTGTCACTGCGGGGAATGACCGCGGGTGGCCAGCGGAGGAAGGGGAGGAAACAAATAGGCCGAAGTTCCACTTTTGGGTGGAACTCCGCTTTAATGACTGGGTTTAAGTCTACATATGAAATTGATGACCATGAGCACCTCCTTAGTAAATTTGATTAACCACTTCAATACAAGGCACTTTTGCCCCTTCCTGCCCAGAACAATTTTAAGCTTTCAGCACTGTCGCAGTTGGAATGACAATTGCACGGTCATGCAACACTGTACCCAAACTAAAAACAAATAGAGCTTCCTTTTAGTGGTATTTGATCACCTCTGCGTTTTTTATTTTTCACGCTATAAACAAAAAAAAGACCACAAATTTGAAAAAAAACTGATGGGCACTGATAGGCGGCACTGATGAAACTGATAGGCTGCACTGATGGGCACAAATAGGTGGCACTGGATAGGCCGCACTGATGAGGAGCTACTGACAGGCATGACTGAGTGGCATCTGAAAGGCACTGACAAGCATTACTGATGGGGCACTCATTGGGACTTTTATGGATACTGATTGGCATTGTTGTGGGCACTAATTGCCATTTTTATGGGCACTGGCAGGCGTTTATTATGGAGCACAGGCTGGCAGGTGATGGGCACTTATTGGCAGCTGGATGGGCACATCTGATTGGGGCTGCACTGATAATCAATGTGCTGATTATCAGCACAGACCCCCCCTCTGACAGGGAGAGCCGCCGATTGGCTCTCCCTGTCAGCGCGAACCAAGAAAAGCCAGCACTTCCTGGTTCATGAGATGACCAGCTGTGATTGGTCACAGCTGATCACCTGGTAAGAAGCCTCTGTCAGAGGCTCCATACCACGATCAGAGTTGTGGTGTGTCAGACTGACACTCCTCATCTCCAATCGCCACACTGCGTGCCCCTGTGGGCGCGTGCCGGCTTCTTATCCTGATCACGTCATATGACGTCCATTCAGGCTAACTAAACCACTTTGCCGCTGTCATAGTGCTATATGGTGGATGGCGAGTGGTTAATCGTAAACCTGACTCTAATCCTACAAAATCCCTGACTTTGTGCAGGTGTACAAAGTATGCAAGTGTAATGCCTCGCACACACGGTCGGATTTTCCGACGGAAAATGTTCGATGGGAGCTTGTTGTCGGAAATTCTGACCGTGTGTAGGCTCCATCGGACATTTTCCATCGTAATTTCCGTCGCACAAAATTTGAGATCTGGATCTCAAATTTTGCCATACCAAAATAGCCATACCAAACATTGATTCGATTTAGATTTTTCTTCTGTTTGCTCACTTTACATTTTGTAAATTAATAAAAATAAACAATTAAATGAATTTTTTGAAAGCATTCTTACTTTACAGCATTTCCTCACACCTGCCTAAAACATTTGCACAGTACTGTACATCCCCTATGCACCAGAGCAATTTTTATACCTCTGCTATGGGCCTATTTATTTGGCAATAATGTTGCCATTACTCAACACAACATAGAAATACATACTGTATATCTATTTAAAGTGATTGTAAAGTCTCTTTTTTTTCAATTTAAATAACAAATATGTTATGCTTACCTCCTCTGTGCAGTGGATTTGCACAGAGCAGCCCCGATCTTCCTCTTCTCAAGTTTCTCTTTGGTGCTCCTTGCCCCTTCCTCCTGTTGAGTGCCCCCACAGCAAGCAGCTTGCTATGGGGGCACATGAGCTGCAGCTCCGTGTATCCATTCAGACACTGCCAGTGTCATTTACACAGTAATCAATGCATTTTTATCGCACTGATCGCTGTATAAATGACAATGGTCCCAAAATAGTGTCAAAAATGTCCGATGTGTCCGCCATAACGTCACAATCATGATAAAAAACGGAGATCGCCACCATTACTAATAATAAAAATAATAATAATAAAAATGCCATAAAACTATCCCCTACTTTGTAGACGCTATAAATTTTGCACAAACAAATCAAGATACGCTTATTGTGATTTTTTTTTTACCAAAAATATGTAGAAGAATACATATCGGCCTAAACTGAGGAAAAAAATAGTTTTTTTTATATATTTTTGGGGGATATTTATTACAGCAGAAAGTAAAAAAATATTGCTTTTTTTTTTCAAAATTGTTGCTTTTTTTGTTTATAGCGCAAAAAATTAAAATCGCAGAGATGATCAAATACTACCAAAAGAAAGCTCTATTTGTGGGAAAAAAGGGATGCCAATTTTGTTTGGGTACAACGTCGCACGACCGCACAACTGTCAGTTAAACCAAAGCAGTGCCGAATCTCAAAAAATGGCCCAGTCATTCTGCAGCCAAATCCTCTGGGGCTGAAGTGGTTAAGATAAAAAAAAATCTTCTGCCTTTTCAATCACTTTAAGACGGTAATGCTTTTTTTAGTCATATTGTTTTGCAAAAAAACATATTTTGTATGCATCCTTTAGAAAAAATATATAACGAAACAAAACAATGCACTTTTTTTTGTTACTTTTATTAGAGTTAATTTAAATATAAAGAGTGTTATTGCAGACAAAAGTATACATTTTATTCTATTTGGTCCAACAAGTCACTAAAATTAAGATTCTGGTACAAAGCAAAATTATTTACTTTTTTTTTTATTTTGCATTTTTTTTTTGTCAAATGTGTTTATTATTTTTTAACCACTTCAGCCCCGGAAGGATTTACCCCCTTCCTGACCAGAGCACTTTTTACAATTCGGCACTGCGTCGCTTTAACTGCTAATTGCGCGGTCATGCAATGCTCTACCCAAACGAAATTTGCGTCCTTTTCTTCCCACAAATAGAGCTTTCTTTTGATGGTATTTGATCACCTCTGCCGTTTTTATTTTTTGCGCTATAAACGGAAAAAGACTGAAAATTTTGAAAAAAAATGATATTTTCTACTTTTTGTTATAAAAAAAATCCAATAAACTAAATTTTAGTCATACATTTAGGCCAAAATGTATTCGGCCACATGTCTTTGGTAAAAAAAATGTCAATAAGCGTATATTTATTGGTTTGCGCAAAAGTTATAGCGTCTACAAACTAGGGTACATTTTCTGGAATTTACACAGCTTTTAGTTTATGACTGCCTATGTCATTTCTTGAGGTGCTAAAATGGCAGGGCAGTACAAACCCCCCCCAAATGACCCCATTTTGGAAAGTAGACACCCCAAGGAAATTGCTGAGAGGCATGTTGAGCCCATTGAATATTTATTTTTTTTGTCCCAAGTGATTGAATAATGACAAAAAAAAAAAAAAAAAAAAAAATTTACAAAAAGTTGTCACTAAATGATATATTGCTCACATAGGCCATGGGCATATGTGGAATTGCACCCCAAAATACATTCAGCTGCTTCTCCTGAGTACGGGGATACCACATGTGTGGCACTTTTTGGGAGCCTAGCCGCGTACGGGGCCCCGAAAACCCAGCACCACCTTCAGGATTTCTAAGGGCATACATTTTTGATTTCACTCCTCACTACCTATCACAGTTTTGAAGGCCATAAAATGCCAAGATGGCACAACCCCCCCCCAAATGACCCCATTTTGGAAAGTAGACACCCCAAGCTATTTGCTGAGAGGCATGGTGAGTATTTTGCAGCTCTCATTTGTTTTTGAAAATGAAGAAAGACCAGAAAAAAAAATTTTTTTTTTTCTTTTTTCAATTTTCAAAACCTTGTGACAAAAAGTGAGGTCTGCAAAATACTCACTATACCTCTCAGCAAATAGCTTTGGGTGTCTACTTTCCAAAATGGGGTCATTTGGGGGGGGTTTGTGCCACCTGGGCTTTCCATGGCCTCCGAAACTGTGATAGGCAGTGAAGAGTGAAATCAAAAATTTACGGCCTTAGAAAGCCTGAAGGCGGTTCTTGGTTTTCGGGGTCCCGTACGCGGCTAGGCTCCCAAAAAGTCCCACACATGTGGTATCCCCGTACTCAGGAGAAGCAACAGAATTTATTTTGGGGTGTAATTTCACAAATCCCCATGGCATGTTTGAGCAATATAACATTTAGTGACAACTTTGTGCAAAAAAAAAAAAAAAAAAAAAAAAATTTGTCTCTTTCCCGCAACTTGTGTCACAATATAAAATATTCCATGGACTCGACATGCCTCTCAGCAAATAGCTTGGGGTGTCTACTTTCCAAAATGGGGTCATTTGGGGGGGTTTGAACTGTCCTGGCATTTTATGCACAACATTTAGAAGCTTATGTCACACATCACCAACTCTTCTAACCACTTGAAGACAAAGCCCTTTCTGACACTTTTTGATTACATGAAAAAATTATTTTTTTTTGCAAGAAAATTACTTTGAACCCCCAAACATTATATATTATTTTAAAGCAAATGCCCTACAGATTAAAATGGTGGGTGTTTCATTTTTTTTTTTCACACAGTAATTGCGCAGCGATTTTTCAAACGCATTTTTTGTGGAAAAAACACACTTTTTTAAATTTTAATGCACTAAAACACACTATATTGCCCAAATGTTTGATGAAATAAAAAAGATGATCTTAGGCCGAGTACATGGATACCAAACATGACATGCTTTACAATTGCGCACAAACGTGCAGTGGCAACAAAATTAATACATTTTTAAAAGCCTTTAAAAGCCTTTACAGGTTACCACTTTAGATTTACAGAGGAGGTCTACTGCTAAAATTACTGCCCTCGATCTGACCTTCGCGGTGATACCTCACATGCATGGTGCAATTGCTGTTTACATTTGACGCCAGACCGACGCTTGCGTTCGCCTTAGCGCGAGAGCAGGGGGGACAGGGGTGCTTTTTTTTTTTTTTTTTTTTTTTTTTCTTTATTATTTTTTTGCTTTTTTATCTTATTTTTAAACTGTTCCTTTCATATTTTTTTTTAAATCATTTTTATTGTTATCTCAGGGAATGTAAATATCCCCTATGATAGCAATAGGTAGTGACAGGTACTCTTTTTTGAAAAAATTGGGGTCTATTAGACCCTAGATTTCTCCTCTGCCCTCAAAGCATCTGACCACACCAAGATCGGCATGATAAAATGCTTTCCCAATTTCCCAATGGCGCTGTTTACATCCGGCGAAATCTAAGTCCTAAAATGCTCGTAGCTTCCGGTTTCTTAGGCCATAGAGATGTTTGGAGCCACTCTGGTCTCTGATCAGCTCTATGGTCAGCTGGCTGAATCACCGGCTGCATTCTCAGGTTCCCTGTTGAGACAGGAGAGCCAGAGAAAAACACGGAAGACGGTGGGGGGGGGGGGGCATTCCCTCCCACTGCTTGTAAAAGCAGTCTAGAGGCTAATTAGCCACTAGGATTGCTTTTACATGAAAGCCGACCGCTGGCTGAAAAGAATGATACCAAGATGATACCTAAACCTGCAGGCATCATTCTGGTATAACCACTCAAAGTCGTGAATGGCGTACCTGAAGACAAAAAAATGGTTAACAATAAAGCACAGTAAACGGTAAAGTATAAAAAATTGCATACCTGAAAAGCAAACATGATAAAACATAATAACAATAAAACATTGCAGAATAGAATACAGTAAAAAAGAGCAGAACACCAGAGAGAGAATAGAGAGAGAGAGAACAATAAAACGACAACTATTTTTTTTTATTTTTGTTTGTGTTTTTTTTTTTTTTTTTTACACTTTTTTTTTGTAACTGTAACTTTTATAACTGTAACCGGTTCCAGGTTCGGGTCTCTCAAAATGCGATGGCATCTTGGGAGACCCTGTGAAAGTGTGCCTAGTCTGTGCAATGCTGTACCCTACGCTAATACTCAACTAGTGAATGGTAGCGTTCAAAACATTCACCAATGCAAAGACCAGGATTATCAGGACAGGAGGGACAATAATAGCGGGTGTCACGTCTATATACGCGCTTGCTGCAGACACGACATCTTTTTTGGGGGGGTTCGTTGGGTAGGGGTACTCGGGAGGACATATAAATGCCTCTCATGCAGCCGACTGCATTTGGTTGGGGATGTGAATGGGGGAAATACGGGCGCTGCAGAAGTGGTGGGTTCCCAATTAGGATTGGCGAATGCAGCAGGAAGGGCATTATGGGCACGACGGGCCTGTGTTTGTCTTTTTGGTGGCAGCGGGACACTACTTGTGCTTGCCACCTCACCAGCTTGAACTGCACTTATGGGACTCGCCACGTCACCAAGTGTTACTGCAGTGCTGGTATGACTACGACTGGGGTGTACTAGGCCGCTGGCGCTTGCCAGTTCACCAAAACGCTACAAAAAAAAGTGACAGTGATCGATCGATACTGCACTTGGGTGGGCTGGGCCGGGCGGAGGGGCACAACGCAGGTGCTAGCAGGTATCTGGGCTTATCCCACTAACACTGCGTTTTTGGGAACCCTAAACTGCTGGGGACGCTAGTATAGATCTGATCGGATCAGATATTGATCCGATCAGATACTATACCACTAAGGGAGGTGTACGGTGCGTGCGTGGGTGTTAGTGGTACTGGCGCTAATCTGACGCTGCTTGGGGCTGGTGCTTGCCAGTTCACCAAAATGCTACCAAAAAAACTGTTAGCGATCGCAGGGATCAGGCCTGACTCTGCGAACGCTGCAGTTATGCGTTTAGTGTTTTGTAAGTGACAGTGATCGATCGATACTGCACTTGGGTGGGCTGGGCGGAGGGGCAAAACGCAGGTGCTAGCAGGTATCTGGGCTGATCCCGCTAACACTGCGTTTTTGGGAACCCTAAACTGCTGGGGACGCTAGTATAGATCTGATCAGATATTGATGTGTTCAGATACTATACCACTAAGGGAGGTGTACGGTGCGTGTACGGTGCGTGCGTGGGTGTTAGCGGTACTGGCGCTAATCTGACGCTGCCTGGGGCGACGCATATCACCGCCGGGCGATCAGGGGGCTAAACCTTTATTCGGTAATAAACGGCGGGTGCCCTGACACTAAAAAAAATAAACGAACTAACCAGCGTCACCCATAACAGTTATACGGTGATCAGTGGTGAAAGGGTTAACTAGGGGGCCATCAAGGGGTTAAAACATTTATTAGATAGTATATGGGGGTCCCTGTCGCTATAAAACGCTGACAGCGAACCTAAATATTTACGTCCCTAACTAGCGTCACCAGCGACACTAATACAGCGATCAGAAAAATGATCGCTTAGCGACACTGGTGACAGGGGGTGATCAAGGGGTTAAAACTTTATTAGGGGGGGTTAGGGGGGTACCCTAGACCTAAAGGGGGGTAATACTAACTGTCCTACCACTGCTAACTGTCACAAACTGACACTATGCAGTAATCAGGAAAAAAACAAAACAAAACAAAAAAACCTGCTTGGTGTCAGTTTGTGACAGGGGGGGGGGGTGATTGGGGGGGGATCGGGGGGCGATCGGGGGTGTTTAGTGTGCCTGGCATGTTCTACTGTGTTGTGTGTGTGTGTTGTGCACTTACATGTCTTCTCTCCTCGGTGCTGGAACGGAAACTGGCCAGCCGAGGAGAGATGACATCACATCCTCTGCCTCTGTGTACTATACAGAGGCAGGGGATGTTTCTCATTGGCTGGGAGCGATCGCGAGGGGGGGGCCACGATCGGATGGTCTCCCCCTCGTCTCTCAACTCTCCCAGCCAAACGCCGACCGCCGATGGCACCGGGGGGGGTCCGATCGGACCCCCCGCCCGCGGGAAGGCAATCACGTACCAGGTACGTGATTTTGCCTGCCCGTGCCGCTCTGCTCACGTATATATGCGTGAGGCGGTCGGCAAGTGGTTAAATATAACAAAGATTGACAAATTGAGTATACAAGGATGGTGGTATAATATTCAAATAGCAATAAAGCTAAACATATCGATTTATGAACAGGATGAGTACATAACGATGTAAAAATGTAAAAAAGTAGAGCAGCAAATAAACCAATAAAGTATTACATCAAAAGCATTTGAAAATTCCATCAGGAATAAAAAAGTAATCTAATGACTGTTGGTTCATTTTGCAAGAGCATTGATAAGGAGATCAATCTAATAGTTATATATTAAAAACAGAAGAGATAATGTGTTTAATAGTACCATACAATATTAAAAGAAAGGTAGAAAACAAAATATAGGAGTAGATAGAGAGAAGAGGGTAGAAAAAGGGGGGGAGGGAATGAGGGGGGGGGGGGGGTAGTGGTGTTCCAATCCCAAATGAATAGAGAGTATAGACTAGGGATGAGCTTCGAGTTCGAGTCGAACTCATGTTCTACTCGAACATTGGCTGTTCGCAAGTTCGCCGAACAGCAAACAATTTGGGGTGTTCGCGGCAAATTCGAATGCCGCGGAACACCCTTTAAAAGTCTATGGGAGAAATCAAAAGTGCTAATTTTAAAGGCTTATATGCAAGTTATTGTCATAAAAAGTGTTTGGGGACCCGGGTCCTGCCCCAGGGGACATGGATCAATGCAAAAAAAAGTTTTAAAAACGGACGTTTTTTCAGGAGCAGTGATTTTATTAATGCTTAAAGTCAAACAATAAAAGTGTAATATCCCTTTAAATTTCGTACCTGGGGGGTGTCTATAGTATGCCTGTAAAGGGGCGCATGTTTCCTGTGTTTAGAACAGTCTGACAGCAAAATGACATTTGGAAGGAAAAAACTCATTTAAAACTACCCGCGGCTATTGCATTGCCGACAATACACATAGAAGTTCATTGATAAAAACGGCATGGGAATTCCCCACAGGGCAACCCCGAACCAAAATAAAAAAAAAAAAATGATGTGGGGGTCCCCCTAAATTCCATACAAGGCCCTTCGGGTCTGGTATGGATATTAAGGGGAACCCCAGCCAAAATTTAAAAAAAAAATTGACGTGGGGTTCCCCCTAAATTCCATACCAGACCCTTCAGGTCTGGTATGGATTTTAAGGGGAACCCCGCGCCAAAAAAAAAAAAAAAAAACAGCGTGGGGTCCCCCTAAAAATCCATACCAGACCCTTATCCGAGCACGCAACCTGGCAGGCCGCAGGAAAAGAGGGGGGGACGAGAGTGCGGCCCCCCCCCCTCCTGAACCGTACCAGGCCACATGCCCTCAACATTGGGAGGGTGCTTTGGGGTAGCCCCCCAAAGCACCTTGTCCCCATGTTGATGAAGACAAGGGCCTCATCCCCACAACCGTGGCCGGTGGTTGTGGGGGTCTGCGGGCGGGGGGCTTATCGGAATCTGGAAGCCCCCTTTACCAAGGGGACCCCCAGATCCCGGCCCCCCCCCTGTGTGAAATGGTAAGGGGTTACTTACCCCTACCATTTCACTAAAAAACTGTCAAAAATGTTAAAAATGACAAGAGACAGTTTTTGACAATTCCTTTATTTAAATGCTTCTTCTTTCTTCCTTCATCTTCTTCTTCTTCTGGTTCTTCTGGCTCTTCTGGTTCTTCCTCCGGCGTTCTCGTCCAGCATCTCCTCCGCGGCGTCTTCTATCTTCTTTTCCTCGGGCCGCTCCGCACCCATGGCATGAGGGGGGAGGCTCCCGCTCTTCTCTTCATCTTCTTCTTCATCTTCATCTTCTTCTTCTTCTTCTTCTTCTTCTCTTCTTCATCTCTTCTTCCTTCTTCATTTCTTCTGCGGGCCGCTCCGCATCCATGCATGGAGGGAGGCTCCCGCTGTGTGACGGCGTCTCTTCGTCTGACGGTTCTTAAATAACGGGGGGCGGGGCCATCCGGTGACCCCGCCCCCCTCTGACGCACGGTGAATTGACGGGACTTCCCTGTGACGTCACGGGGAATGCCACAGGGAAGTCCCGTCATGTCCCGTGCGTCAGAGGGGGGCGGGGTCACCGGGTGGCCCCGCCCCCCGTTATTTAAGAACCGTCAGACGAAGAGACGCCGTCACACAGCGGGAGCCTCCCTCCATGCATGGATGCGGAGCGGCCCGCAGAAGAAATGAAGAAGGAAGAAGAGATGAAGAAGAGAAGAAGAAGAAGAAGAAGAAGATGAAGAAGAAGATGAAGAAGAAGATGAAGAAGAAGATGAAGAGAAGAGCGGGAGCCTCCCCCCTCATGCCATGGGTGCGGAGCGGCCCGAGGAGAAGAAGATAGAAGACGCCGCGGAGGAGATGCTGGACGAGAACGCCGGAGGAAGAACCAGAAGAGCCAGAAGAACCAGAAGAAGAAGAAGATGAAGGAAGAAAGAAGAAGCATTTAAATAAAGGAATTGTCAAAAACTGTCTCTTGTCATTTTTAACATTTTTGACAGTTTTTTAGTGAAATGGTAGGGGTAAGTAACCCCTTACCATTTCACACAGGGGGGGGGCCGGGATCTGGGGGTCCCCTTGGTAAAGGGGGCTTCCAGATTCCGATAAGCCCCCGCCCGCAGACCCCCACAACCACCGGCCACGGTTGTGGGGATGAGGCCCTTGTCTTCATCAACATGGGGACAAGGTGCTTTGGGGGGCTACCCCAAAGCACCCTCCCAATGTTGAGGGCATGTGGCCTGGTACGGTTCAGGAGGGGGGGGGGGCCGCACTCTCGTCCCCCCCTCTTTTCCTGCGGCCTGCCAGGTTGCGTGCTCGGATAAGGGTCTGGTATGGATTTTTAGGGGAACCCCACGCTGTTTTTTTTTTTTTTTTTTGGCGCGGGGTTCCCCTTAAAATCCATACCAGACCTGAAGGGTCTGGTATGGAATTTAGGGGGAACCCCACGTCAATTTTTTTTTTAAATTTTGGCTGGGGTTCCCCTTAATATCCATACCAGACCTGAAGGGCCTTGTATGGAATTTAGGGGGACTCCCACATCATTTTTTTTTTTTAATTTTGGTTCGGGGTTGCCCTGTGGGGAATTCCCATGCCGTTTTTATCAATGAACTTCTATGTGTATTGTCGGCAATGCAATAGCCGCGGTAGTTTTAAATGAGTTTTTTCCTTCAAAATGTCATTTTGCTGTCAGACTGTTCTAAACACGGGAAACATGCGCCCCTTTACAGGCATACTATAGACACCCCCCAGGTATGAAATTTAAAGGGATATTACACTTTTATTGTTTGACTTTAAGCATTATTAAAATCACTGCTCCTGAAAAAACGGCCGTTTTTAAAACTTTTTTTTGCATTGATCCATGTCCCCTGGGGCAGGACCCAGGTCCCCAAACACTTTTATTGACAATAACTTGCATATTAGCCTTTAAAATTAGCACTTTTGATTATTCATGTTCGTGTCCCATAGACTTTAACGGTGTTCGCGTGTTCGAACGAATTTTTTTCCTGTTCGCATGTTCTGGTGCGAACCGAACAGGGGGGTGTTCGGCTCATCCCTAGTATAGACGAGGCAAATAGAGTAAAATTACCAAGGCAAAAATAGTGTGTCATCAAAGTCTGGATGTAAACAATGCTTAACCCAAGGAGGCCAGAGTTTCTCAAATTGACCAATTCAATCTCTTTCGATTGATTCCATTTTAGTATATATAAGAGCTTTATTAGTTCTGTGTATGGTTTCAGCTAAAATTAAATACTGAGTTTTACATGCCTTAGCAATGGTTTGTTTTGCGGCTGTTAGGAGCTGTAAAAGAAGGAGAAATTGATTCTGTGTGATCCCATCAGGTTTCATAGGGCTGTAGCAGGATTGGGCTGTATAGGTGTTTTAAAGATTTTGGAGGCAAAGTCAAAAACTGCCTTCCAGAAAGGAGATAATTCTGTGCTGTATAAGCCGCAAAAAAATTAGATGGGACTGGGATGGGCAAGACTCTAAAAAGTTTTAAAAACTTGGGCAATATAGCCATCTTAATTAATTTTGCCTATCCAGGACAGAGGGATAGAGGACCATTGTGATAATAATTCAGTAACCTGTTTTAGTAATGGAGGGAAGTTAGCTGAGTATAAGTCGGTTATTTTAGGAGTGAGTTGTATTCCTAGGTATGGAAGTCTATGAGGTGTCCAAGAGACAGGGAAGTAAATCTTTAGCAAGCTGAAGGTCTGAAAGAGGCAAGGAAATGTTGAGTGCAACTGAATTTTGATAGTTAACTGTTAAGCCTGAAATATGTGCAAAACGGTTTAGGTGAGAGGGGTGATTAGGTGCTTCGATATGGGGAGATGACATGAAGAGTAATGCCGCGTACACACGAGCGGACTTTACGGCGGACTTTGCCCGGCGGACTTTTCGACGTACTTTCCGACGGACTTTGTGAATGAACGGACTTGCCTACACACAATCCACCAAAGTCCGTCGAATTCGTACGTGATGACGTACGACCGGACTAAAACAAGGAAGTTCATAGCCAGTAGCCAATAGCTGCCCTAGCGTGGCTTTTTGTCCGTCGAACTAGCATACAGACGGCGGACTTTTCGACCGGACTCGATTTCAACGGATAAATTTTAAACAAGTTTCAAATCTAAGTCCGTCCAACTTTTGAGAAAACAAAGTCCGCTGGAGCCCACACACATCGAATTGTCCGGCGAAATCCAGTCCGCCGGGCAAAGTCCGCCGTAAAGTCCGCTCGTGTGTACGCGGCATAAGATGTCATCTGCAAAAAGACATACTTTATGATGACATCCAGCTAATTCAAAGCCTTTTATGTTTGAATCAGATCTAATTAAATGGTCCAAAAAATAAATGCATTCGGGCAAGTCGTATACGGATGAAATCCACTTAAAAAAATACTGTCCAAACCCCCATTTTTGAAGAACATATTGTAAGTATGGCCATGAGACAGTGTCAAATGTTTTTCTTATATCAAGCGTTAAAAAACAGGCAGGTAGATGTCTGGATTTTGTGACATGGGCGAGTAAAGAAGCTCTAGGTTATCACTTGCTTGGCACGAGGGGATAAACCCAACTTGATTTTGATAAATAAGATTCAATCGGGTTTCAAGAATTTTAGCTAAAAGTTTAATGTGAATATTACGAAGCAAAATAGGACAGTAATTTGTCCAAGAGGTTGTATCAGATTTAGATTTGGGAAGCATGTAAATTATGGCCATTAAGAATTCTGAACGAAAAGAGTGTCCCTTCAACAATGTATTGAAGGCCTCAGTTAGGACAGGAGATAATATATCAGATAATTTCTTGTAGTAGGAAGCAGAAAATCCATCTGGGCTGGGACGTTTATTAAGTTTTAAAGCCTTAATAGCCGCAATGACTTCTGTTGCAGAGATGGGACACTCGAGTCATTAACAATGGGTTTGTAAGAATGTTGAAAGGGTAATTTGTGAAAAGAGGGAATCAGCAGCAGCATGGTCAAAATTATGGTTGGGCGAATATATTTTTAAAAGATTTAAGCGGAATGTGTGTCATATTTTAACAGGGTTACTTGTGTATAAATCACGGTTTAGTTTGAGTCGCACAGATGTTGTAGATTTTTGCAGTGAGTGTAAGGTTCAAGCTAATAGGGTATCTGGTTTGTTTGCTTTGAGGTAATAAAGGTGTTGTGATTTACGTATTAATTTATCTGCAGAGTCAGTGAGAAACAGGTCGAATTCTAAGTGGGCTCTAGCAAGTTTAGATTTAGTAGAAGGGGAGGGAGAATTTTGGAATGCATCGTGACACAGATTGAAGTGATTGTCAAAATTTTGGTGAAGGAGCTTACGCTCACATTTGAGAAATGATGCTTGCAGTATAAGCGTACCTCGAATTACAGGTTTATGGGCTTCCCAAAGAGTGAGAGGGGAAATATCTGCAGAAGTGGTATTAATGAGATAGTCATTGAGAGAATGTTTAATATCTAGACAATGGGACGGGTGAGTTAGAATGGAATCATTAATGCACCAAGACGAATCCTGGGATCTGGGGATAGGGGAGGAGATGGAAGTAGAAGCTGCACTAAGGACCAAGTAAAGAGCGTAATAACTGATAATAGGATCTCTGGGGCCATGCCAACACTTAGGAAGATATGATCAATCCTAGAAAACCATTTTTGTGGATGGGAGTAATATGTAAAGCGTTTATGAGCTGGATTGAGCTCACGCCAAAAGTCTAACATGTTATGTTTAGAGATAAGTTGCTGAAACGAAAGCTTAGGGGAACAGGAGGTGGGAGAAGGGGGAGTTTTATCCAAGAAAGGAAAAAGGACTTGGTTCGAGTCTCCGCATAATATCACTGTACCTAACTTGTGTGAATCAATTACATGAAAAAGATAAGAAATAAATGATAATGGATGTGTTAGGAGCATAATATGATACAATGGTTACAGAAACATCAAAATGTGCCCAATAAGAATGAGATAGCGGCCTTCAGGATCTTTAATTTCAGATGAAAGTACAAATGTGGTTGTATGGTGAATAGCTATAAGAGCGCCTCTTTGTTTAGTAGCTGCTGAGACTGTATATACCTGTGGATAAGAGGAGCTGAAAAACTTAGGGGTGGATTGTTCAATAAAATGGGTCTCCTGTAAGCAAAGAATGTGTTTTTTAGCTGCGGCTAATGAACGGAATGCTTTAGTGTGTTTTTGTGGTGTATTAAGATCTTGGACATTTAGGGTCAAAATGTTTAAGGGGGCCATATTGGTAATATAAGGAGTTGCATAATAAAAATGTTCTGACAGTAGGATTGCATATAATTCAGTATAGGGGGTAGGAAAAGGGAAAGGCTGAAAGAATAGGAAAGGAATTGGCTCTCATCGAGCAGATATTACTAAGATTTGTAAAATAATAAAGAAATAATGAAGTGAGCTAATAGCTCAACAGAATGGCGTACTGGGGGAGTGACAAGCGGTCCACCAGAGGCCAAAGAGCTATCATCAGAAGCCCACATAATAATGGGGATCTCAGGGTAGCAAACTGGTGGCGCAAAAACACCACCAAAGGATATGGATTTTAAGGGGAACCCCGCACAAAAATTAAAAAAAATGGCGTGGGGTCCCCCCAAAAATCTATACCAGACCCTTATCTGAGCACGCAACCTGGCAGGCCCCAGGAAAAGAGGGGGGGTTGAGAGAGCGCCCCCCTCCTGAACCATACCAGGCCACATGCCCTCAACATTGGGAGGGTGCTTTGGGGTAACCCCCCCAAAGCACCTTGTCCCCATGTTGATGGGGACAAGGGCCTCATCCCCACAACCCTTTCCTGGTGGTTGTGGGGGTCTGCGGGCGGGGGGCTTATCGGAATCTGGAAGCCCCCTTTAACAAGGGATAACATAGTGGCTTGCAAATCAGTGACAGATTCAGGTATTCCACGTATACAGATATTGGAACGCCGGGCCCTATTTCCGGAATCTTCTAATCGAGATTGAAGCACTAAGTTTTCCTCTTTGAGTTTTTCAAATTCAACTGCATAAGTTTGGATGTTGTTTTCATGTTCATCAACCCGCAGTTCAAGATTTGCAGTACCTTGGACCAGCTCTGATTTCCCTAGTCAGACTGTCTGTAATATGATCTGAGGTCTTTTTAAGGGCTTTGTGAAGCATTTTTTCAAATTGCCCTTAGGACAGAAGAATGAGCAGGGTTTGTAAAAAATGTAATTTATTAAGTTTGTATATTTGAATCTGAGTCATATTCCCCCAGTGTTGCCACAGACACCTTAGAGAGATGAGAGGATTTCACTGAGCGTGAGGTAACAGGGGGAAGGGATGAAGCTAGTGCCATTCTGACTGAAGCCTGAGTCAGCGCTGCTGTGTTGTTTTTTAGCTTCAGAGAACTCCCAAGAACCATTACATTAAGTGCCAGTGGTTATTAGTAGACCAGGTAACAATATTTACCAGGTAATATGGCAGAAGCGTCCCTTCGGGGGCAGAGCTCTAAGCTGGCATGACTGCTCAGTCAGGCTCCGTCAATGCACCTCCCTTGCAGTTGTTTTAATGCAACACTAAAAAGGACCCACAAAATGAATAACAATGAAAATGGGTTAAATTGTATTGTTTATAAAAATAGAAATAAATACAAGCAGAAAAATTGTATTCATGGGGAGATTGGGAAGAAGGAGTAAATTCGGGTGGAATATGGTAAACTAAGCATTATTAAGAGGAAAAAAGAACGCATTTTATTATAAAAAAAACTTGTAGGGACGAGCTGCCAGTTCTTGTTTGGAGGCTCAGCGAATAATTAAACTAAGTATGTGTTCAGGCTGGCTGGGTCGAGCTGAACTTCTGACTGCCATGGAAAATGATACATTTAACAGCAGTATTACTACCTATGCTAAATGTTACAGCTTCCTGCTCAGGATTCCTGGTTGCTAGAGAGCCAGCACCACCACCAGGAACATCTCCCTGCCTGGTTTATTTAGCTGTCAGCTGGGGATTCTTCACTGACAAATAAATATAAACAAATGGGAGGAGACAGTGTAACAAAAAAGGCATGGGGGGCCCAACATTCATGCCAAGTGCTTCAGGTCTGGTATGGGCTTTAAGAGGGAAACCCACACAAAAAACTAAAAAAAGGGGTGGGTTCCTCTGAAAATCCATACTAGACCCTGGCATGCAGCCTGGCAGGTCAAGAACGGGGGTGAGTTAGCATGTGGACCCTGCTGCCTGAACCATACCAGGCCACATGTGCATGACATGGGGAAGATACCTTAACAAGGGGGACCTCCTGAGCAAAACATCTTCTCTCCATGTGTATACCCATGTTGATGAGGACAAAGGCCACTTTCCCACAACCCTGGCCTAGTGGTTATGGGGGTCTGTGGGTGGAATCTGAAAGCCCCCTTTAAAAATAACAAGGATCAAGAATACAGCTCACTCGACATGAAAAAGTAAGGGGTACATAACACCGTAACTCATTCACGAAAAATATATAATATATATTAAAATATATATAGAAAAAATATATATAAATATAAATAAGTTTTATTAACCACTTCAGCCCCGGAAGGATTTACCCCCTTCCTGACCAGAGCACTTTTTACAATTTGGCACTGCGACGCTTTAACTGCTAATTGCGCGGTCATGCAATGCTGTAACCAAACGAAATTTGCGTCCTTTTCTTCCCACAAATAGAGCTTTCTTTTGATGGTATTTGATCACCTCTGCTGTTTTTATTTTTTGCGCTATACACGGAAAAAGACCGAAAATTTTGAAAAAAAATGATATTTTCTACTTTTTGTTCTAAAAAAAATCCAATAAACTCAATTTTAGTCATACATTTAGGCCAAAATGTATTTGGCCACATGTCTTTGGTAAAAAAAATGTCAATAAGTGTACAAAACCCCCACAAATGACCCCATTTTGGAAAGTAGACACCCCAAGGAAATTGCTGAGAGGCATTTTGAGCCCATTGAATATTCATTTTTTTTGTCCCAAGTGATTGAATAATGACAAAAAAAAAAAAAAATTACAAAAAGTTGTCACTAAATGATATATTGCTCACACAGGCCATGGGCATATGTGGAATTGCACCCCAAAATACATTTAGCTGCTTCTCCTGAGTATGGGGATACCACATGTGTGGGATTTTTTGGGAGCCTAGCTGCATACGGGGCCCCGAAAACCAATCACTGCCTTCAGGATTTCTAAGGGCGTACATTTTTGATTTTACTCCTCACTACCTATCACAGTTTTGAAGGCCATAAAATGCCCAGATGGCACAAACCCCCCCCAAATGACCCCATTTTGGAAAGTAGACACCCCAAGCTATTTGCTGAGAGGCATGTTGAGTCCATGGAATATTTTATATTTTGACACAAGTTGCGGGAAAGTGACAATTTATTTTTTATTTTTTATTTTTTTTGCACAAAGTTGTCACTAAATGATATATTGCTCACACAGGTCATGGGCATATGTGGAATTGCACCCCAAAATACATTCTGCTGCTTCTCTTGAGTACGGGGATACCACATGTGTGGGACTTTTTAGGAGCCTAGCTGTGTACGGGACCCCGAAAACCAATCACCGCCTTCAGGATTTCTAAGGGTGTACATTTTTGATTTCACTCTTCACTGCCTATCACAGTTTCGGAGGTCATGGAATGCCCAGGTGGCACAAACCCCCCCCCAAATGACCCCATTTTGGAAAGTAGACACCCCAAGCTATTTGCTGAGAGGCATGGTGAGTATTTTGCAGCTCTCATTTGTTTTTGAAAATGAAGAAAGACAAAAAAAAAAATTTTTTTTTTCTTTTTTTAATTTTCAAAACTTTGTGACAAAAAGTGAGGTCTGCAAAATACTCACTATACCGCTCAGCAAATAGCTTTGGGTGTCTACTTTCCAAAATGGGGTCATTTGGGGGGGTTTTGTGCCACCTGGGCATTCCATGGCCTCCGAGACTGTGATAGGCAGTGAAGAGTGAAATCAAAAATTTACGCCCTTAGAAAGCCTGAAGGCGGTGCTTGGTTTTCGGGGGGGCACCACCTTTTCAGCCACTTCTCTACTTGAGGGCCAAGAAATTCTGGTGAAACTGGGCCTCCTTGATGCAGCTGCCATCCGTCGTCCACCGCTGACCCCTCGTCCAGCCCCCATCTGGCAAACCCCTCCATCACGCAGAGAAAGAAGGAGAATCCGTTACGATGTTGGAGAGGGCCTCGCGGAACTTCCACGGTGACATTCCTGATACCTACCACTCCTCCACCTATATGACGCATGACACTGTTTCTCCCACCACCTTATTACAGGCGACAGTCCCGCGGCATGTCCTCCCCACCCAGCAAAAGTTCCGTTTGAAACCACAGGCTACGTACTGGTTTGAATTTTTTCTTTTCCTGTTTTTTTTTCTTTTTCTGCTTTTTTGCGAGCCTCACAGGTTTTTCCCCATAGCGGGAATTAGTAAACCAGCTGGGTACGAGACCAAGTTGTCTCGCTAATAAAGGTTTCTTTTATTAGTCTTCACTGTTAACAGGTAAAGTTTCGTTTGCCTGACCCTTTTTTTGATACTGGACTTCATGTCTAGCTATATAATTTTATATGTTTTTTTTTCGTTTTTTCATTCAATGCTCTTTTACAGCTATTCTCTTTTTATTTGGTCAGTCACCTTACAGTCTAGAATGTTTGCTCTCCCGATATTATGCTAATGTGATAGAAATGTTCTCCCCTAGTATTGGCCTGAATGTGAATTTTATGTACCACTTTCTCCACTTGATGCTTGATTTAATGACAGCACCCCTGCTGGGCCTGGCTTACTCGGTACACAACCCCTCTTACATGCATAGTTTGGTACCTTTTCTGCCTGACTACACAATATTGACCTACCATGGCAATCACCTGTATTTCACATAATGTTAAGGGGTTTAACTCCCCTATTAAAAGAAGCAAGGCATTTGATCTTTATAACCGCCTGGGCACCAAGATTCTCCTACTCCAGGAGACTCACTTCTCCCACTCCTCACACCCAAAATACCTTCATAGAAGCTTCCCACAATCATTTTGTTCCCTCCACACATCCAAAAGCAGGGGTGCTGCCATTCTATTACATTCCTCAGTCCCTATGGAAATTAAGCAATGCTTCAAGGATAAGGAAAGCAGATTTGTTATTATTAAAGGTGTAATGCATAATAGGGAAATCACCATAGCCAGTATTTATGCACCCAATGATGCCCCTGCCTCCTTTTTTAAAATGTTTTTTGACAAATTAGCCTCCTTGGAGTCTCCCCATATGATTATAGGAGGGGACTTAAACCTAGTAGCTAACCCCACCTTGGATAGATCCTCCTCCACTACTGCTACCAAAGCCTTCCCCAGGTCTCTAACCCAGGGTCTTTTGAACCACCAACTAGTAGATACCTGGAGAACACACAATATGGGCATTAAAGAGTTTACCTTCTACTCACACCCACATAAAAGTTATGCCAGGTTAGATTATGTGTATACTACCCCCATCATTTTAGCCAATTCCATTGGTGCCAAGATCCACCCCTGTGTTTGGTCAGACCATCACGTAACCTCCTTCACCACTGACTTTATCAGACTTGCCCCCACTCCGTACACCTGGAGACTTAATGAGGCTTTGCTCTCGGACATGGTTGTAGAGTCAGAGGCAGCCAAGTCCATTGATGAATATTTCTCACTTAATGCTCTCCCTGAAACCTCGCCCTCGATTGTCTGGACAGCCCATAAGGCAGTGCTGAGGGGCAAATTAATCAGCCTCGCCTCCGCTCATAACAAACTCCATAGACAGAGAATTGTCGACCTCACAAAAGACCTTGATAGGCTATACAGGGACACCGGTTCTCTGGCTTTGGAGTCCACTAGACAGCTTATTGACCAAAAAAGCCTAGAACTAGACTCCCTTCTCTCTTCGAAGACGGAGAAGGCACTTAGATGGTCGAAAGCGAAATTTCTACTTCATAACAATACCGCCTCGACCTTATTTACCAGACGGCTTAATCAGTCCTCCCGCCCTCCACATGTCTATAAATTAACACAGAGCTCAGGGTTACCCACTTCCCATCCCAAAGAGGTACTCCAACTCTTCAAACAATTTTACTCAACCCTTCTGGCTCCTACCCAAAAGCCTCCCACCCAAGCTGAAACTGACTGGCTCCGAGAACTACCTATGCCCTCCCTCACCCCATCTCAAACTGAGAAACTCAATGCCCCCATCACTACCTCAGAGGTACTTGGGGTTATTAAATCTCTAAAGTTAGGCTCTGCTCCGGGCCCAGACGGCTTTTCAGCCATTTACTACAAGAAATTTGTCAATCTTCTGGCCCCTAATTTAGTACAATTATTTAATTGGGTCCTACAAGGAGGAAGCTTCCCTGAGGAGATGCTCCTGGCAAATATGTCCATGATTCCCAAACCAAACAAAAACCACTTACTCCCTCAGAATTATAGACCAATCTCGGTAATAAACAATGATCTAAAAATCTTTAGTAGAATCCTAGCTGACAGACTGGCCCCCATTATCTCTTCACTTATTTCCCCCTACCAATCAGGATTTATACCCCATAGATTCATTACTGACAACATACGCTTAGCCACTAACATTATTCAAGATGCCAACCTAACCTCCCGGAAACTGTTTATGCTTAGCCTGGATATACACAAGGCATTTGACAGCGTATCCTGGAACTACCTTTCTACCATCCTACAACGAATGGGATTTAAAGACGAATTTTTCCATGCATTTCAAACCCTCTATTTAAACCCCAAAACCCGCATTAAGATCCCAGGTTGTAGCTCAGACTTTTTCCCTATAGGTCGGGGCACAAGGCAGGGATGCCCACTTTCCCCCTTAATTTTTGCCCTTGCCCTAGAACCACTCGCTATAGCAATACTTACAAACCCAAATATTTCTGGCTACACCAAAGGCCCCTCCTCTTACAAATTTTGTATGTACGTGGACGATGTCCTCATGTTCTTAACTAACCCCCTCATATCTCTACCCAACCTCTTACGGACTCTCTCGGACTTTGCAGGAGTCTCTGGCCTCAAGATTAATGTCTCGAAATCTGTTGCCCTCCCAGTAGGTTTCTCACAGTTGGAAACCCAACAACTGAGGAATGCTTTTCACTTTGTGTGGGCCACTACTCACCTACAATATTTGGGCATCGAGCTGACTGGAGACTTCTGCGGACTCTTTGAGGCCAATTATCCCCCCCTGACCACAAAACTTAAAAAAACTCTTAAACTTTGGAATCATCTCCATATATCCTTCCTTGGAAGAATCACGGCCCTCAAAATGACAATACTTCCCAGGCTACTCTACCTGTTTCGTTCCCTCCCTATTAGAGTGTCCAAATCATACCTACTTACTCTTCAAGCACACCTTAATAGATTCATTTGGCAAGACAAACCCCCGAGATTCGCTAGAGAGACCCTTTACCGTTCCTCCAAAAGGGGTGGGCTGGGAATCCCAAATATTTGGCTGTACTACATAGCCAGCAGATTTGCACAGCAGGCACATTGGAACATTAGAGGTTCCAAGGTCCCATGGGTTAGGTTTGAACAAGACTCCATCGCCCCCCTCTACCTACCTGGCCTACTTTGGTCCTCACACCCTTCCATCCCAGACCTTTCCACCCGAAACCTGGTAGTGACAGCTGGTTTGAAACTTTGGAAAATGTATAAGACCAAATACTGTCTCTCCTCTCCGATATCCACTGGAGCCTCATATCTCGGGGACCCTAGATTCCCCCCTGCATATGACCACCCGGAGGCCTTCCTAGAGTGGACCCAAAACAATCTGATTACTCTTGGGGACTTTCTAGTCAACTCCACATTTACCACATTCTCGGCACTTCAAACCAGATGCCAACTACCTAACAGTGAATTTTACCGTTATCTCCAAATAAGACATTTTTTTCAGCTACACTACCCCAACCCTAATACAAACTCCTCAACACTCTATGAGGACTTGTGCCACACATCCCCTCGTCAAAAAGGCCTTATCTCTTTAATCCATAGTATGCTAGAATCTTCTAATGACCCACCTACCTTAAAATACAGATCACAATGGGAACAAGAGCTAGCTCTTGACCAGGAGGAACTAGACTGGGATAAAAACTGGCAGAACATTCGCAAATGCACAAAATCATTAACTATCAGGGAGACAGCCATCAAACTTACAACTAGATGGTATTATACCCCAACCCGTCTCCACAGGTTTTATCCGCAGGTGTCTCCCAGGTGCTTCCATGGTTGCACCAACTTAGGCTCATACCTACATATATTCTGGGAGTGCGATAAACTACAACCCTCTTGGAAGGAGGTTTTTAAAATGATTAATAGATTGGCAGAGAAACCCATTAATCTCACATTCCACCACTGTATTCTTTTCCAAGACATCCCAGATGTGACTAAACCTATGATGAGATTAATACACTCTATCTGTATTGCTACACTTTGGGTCATTGCACTACACTGGAAATCCTCTACGATCCCCTTTGCACAAATTATCTCACGTATAGATAGTATGATGGTGTCTGAGAAAATATTCCATACCCTACATGATTCCATTCCGACATACGATGCCAAATGGAATCCATGGTTTTTATTCAGGCTCCAAGACTGACCACTCTTTGATTATATAGACTGACTATTAATAATCTACTATTTGTTCCATCTGTTTTGAAAATCCCTTTTTCTTTCCTATTCTTTCTTTTATTATTTTACCAAAGTAGATACCCTTCAGGGTGATAATTTCATGTGAGTCATGAACAGAATGCATTGGGCCACTGTGATCTCAGGATGGTCTTATAGCCTATCATACCTACACCTCATCATATTGTTTAAAATGATATCCCTATGACTCTGAAGGATGTACATGTATATCTATTTTGTGTACTGATTTTGTTACTTTCAATAAAACTATTTGAAAACGAAAAATGCCTCTCATGCAGCCGACTGCATTTGGTTGGGGATGTGAATGGGGAAGTACGGGCGCTGCAGAAGTGGTGGGTTCCCAATTAGGATTGGCGAATGCAGCAGGAAGGGCATTATGGGCACGACGGGCCTGTGTTTGTCTTCTTGGTGGCAGCGGGACACTATTTGTGCTTGCCACCTCACCAGCTTGAACTGCACTTATGGGACTCGCCACGTCACCAAGTGTTACTGCAGTGCTGGTTTGACTACGACCGGGGTGTACTAGGCCGCTGGCGCTTGCCAGTTCACCAAAACGCTACCAAAAAAACTGTTAACGATCGCAGGGATCAGGCCTGACTCTGCGAACGCTGCAGTTATGCGTTTAGTGTTTTGTAAGTGACAGTGATCGATCGATACTGCACTTGGGTGGGCTGGGCTGGGCCGGGCGGAGGGGCAAAACGCAGGTGCTAGCAGGTATCTGGGCTGATCCCACTAACACTGCGTTTTTGGGAACCCTAAACTGCTGGGGACGCCAGTATAGATCTGATCGGATCAGATCAGATATTGATCAGTTCAGATACTATACCACTAAGGGAGGTGTACGGTGCGTGCGTGGGTGTTAGCGCTACTGGAACTAACCTGACGCTGCCTGGGGCTGGTGCTTGCCAGTTCACCAAAACGCTACCAAAAAAACTGTTAGCGATTGCAGGGATCAGGCCTGACTCTGCGAACGCTGCAGTTATGCGTTTAGTGTTTTGTAAGTGACAGTGATCGATCGATACTGCACTTGGGTGGGCTGGGCTGGGCTGGGCCGGGCGGAGGGGCAAAACGCAGGTGCTAGCAGGTATCTGGGCTGATCCCGCTAACACTGCGTTTTTGGGAATCCTAAACTGCTGGGGACGCTAGTATAGATCTGATCGGATCAGATATTGATGCGTTCAGATACTATACCACTAAGGGAGGTGTACGGTGCGTGCGTGGGTGTTAGTGCTACTGGCACTAACCTGACGCTGCCTGGGGCTGGTGCTTGCCATTTCACCAAAACGCTACCAAAAAAACTGTTAGCGATCGCAGGGATCAGGCCTGACTCTGCGAACGCTGCAGTTATGCGTTTAGTGTTTTGTAAGTGACAGTGATCGATCGATACTGCACTTGGGTGGGCTGGGCCGAGCCGGGCGGAGGGGCAAAATGCAGGTGCTAGCAGGTATCTGGGCTGATCCCGCTAACACTGCGTTTTTCGGAACCCTAAACTGCTGGGGACGCTAGTATAGATCTGATCGGATCAGATATTGATCCGTTCAGATACTATACCACTAAGGGAGGCGTATGCTGCGTGCGTGGGTGTTAGCGGTACTGGCGCTAATCTGACGCTGCCTGGGGCGACGCATATCACCGCCGGGCGATCAGGGGGCTAAATCTGTATTCGGTAATAAACGGCGGGTGCCCTGACACTATAAAAAATAAACAAACTAACCAGCGTCACCCGTAACGGTTATACAGTGATCAGTGGTGAAAGGGTTAACTAGGGGGCAATCAAGGGGTTAAAACATTTATTCGGTAGTATATGGGGGTCCCTGTCGCTATAAAACGCTGACGGCGAACCTAAATATTTACCTCACTAACTAGCGTCACCAGCGACACTAATACAGCGATCAGAAAAATGATCGCTTAGCGACACTGGTGACAGGGGGTGATCAAGGGGTTAAAACTTTATTAGGGGGGGTTAGGGGGGTATCCTAGACCTAAAGGGGGCATAACACTCACTGCCCTAACACTGTAACTGTCACAAACTGACACCAATACAGTAATCAGAAAAAAAAAAAAAAACAGCTTGGTGTCAGTTTGTGACGGGGGGGGGTGATTGGGGGGGGTCGGGGGGGCGATCGGGGGGGGGATCGGGGTGTTTTGTGTGCCTGGCATGTTCTACTGTGTGTGTGTGTGTTGTGCACTCACATTGCAGTCTTCTCTCCTCGGCCCGGAACGGAAAATACCGAGCCGAGGAGAGATGACATCATTTCCTCTGCCTCTGTGTACAATACAGAGGCAGGGAAATGATCCCATTGGCTGGGAGCGATCGCGAGGGGGGGGCCACGAATGGATGGCCTCCCCCTCACCACCGATCGCCGTGGGAGATTTGCCGACCGCCGCAGGCACCGGGGGCAGGCAAGGACGTACCTGTAAGTCCTTTTGCCTGCCCGTGCCATTCTGCCGACGTATATAGTCGTGCGGCGGTCGGCAAGTGGTTAAAAGAACAAGATTACTGTCAGGCACGTGCTGCCTGCATTAAAAGACATGTGTCAAAGCTCGTGTGCGCGTTAGATGAGCTTTGGCTTCTAGTGGTCTATAAAAGACGCTCCAGGGGCACTAGGTCCTTGCAATTTGATCTGCAGCTGTTCCCTGAAACCTGACTCTGTGCTTGTATCCTGTTCCAGTGTTTGACGCGGTTTCCTGACCATGCTTCTATCTCCAGTCCTGACCTTGGCTTGTTTAACCCTGATTCCTCCTGTCTGCTGGCCTGATCACCTGTTGCCAAATCCCAGCCTGGACTACTCTCTGCCTGTTGTTTATGCTGATTGCTCTTCTGTGTATGACCTGGCTTGTCTGACTTTGCTCCAGCCTGCTGTCCTGCATCCGTTGCCCTGCATCCACAGCATACCTGCACCTGCTGACCTGCACCCACTGCCCTGCATCCACTGCACTCCTGCACCAGCTGTTCCGGCTTCTTGTCTGGCACCACCACTTCCTGCTAAAGAGAACCATGCAGGCACTCTTACCCCACTGTGCTCTTACTACCACTGACTCAACTCCAGTGATCTCCGAGCCGGGGTTCTACGAGAGGTCTCCCTCTGCACCTCAGGCTCTCAACTAAGGTACGTGACTATTACTATGTACTTACAAGTAGAGTGCACTCTCCAATGCAGTGCACTAAATACAGATGCTCATTACAATATATCAGGACATTGCCCTCTTAAGTTGAAACATCCATCCAGTGGAGAAGTTAAAATGGGCGCTTGCCAACTTCTGCGTGTTCTAATGTCACGTGGCTCCGCCCACTGACGTACTTCGTCACGTGACATAGTGACTTCTTCATCGGGACAATATTACATAGTAATTTTGTTTTAAAAAACTCCTTATTTGATATACTACACTATGAAAGTTTTTATTTGATCTATCCCTGGCTGAGCTCTGGAAGCATGTTGTAATCCTGATGTCTGTGAATTATGTCCTGGAGTGCTCCTGCAGCGGTTACACCTAGTGATCTGGGAAGGCTTGTGCTGTCCTTACCTTTATGGGGGTCTCCAGGTGAGATAAAAGGCACCTTGAATAGGTGGTGGATCACAGAGGTAAACACTATTTGTGACTCTATATGGGATGAGAGCACGTGGGTGTGGATATAGTGCACAGTGAAACAAAAGAATATACCAGCAGTGGACTGTCATTTGTCAAGAGACCACGTGTGTTAATAGACTGTACAGAGGAAAAGGAAATGACATCAGAGTGGACTGTCATTTTTGCACTTTATTTACAAGCCAATGTACTTTTTTATTTGTAATGCTGTTTTATTGTCTACTGATGTATAGATTCATACTATATTGATTATAGGTACAAGCTACTCATTCCCTCCCTTGTTATCTCTCGCCTTGACTATTCCCTTCTTATTGGCTTACCTCTCCATAGGCTATCTTCTCTTCAGTCTATCATGAATGCTGCTGCCAGACTTATTTCACCTTACCAAATGCTCAGTGTCTGCCACCCGTCTCTGCCAATCCCTACACTGGTTCCCGATCGCCCAGCAAATTAAATTCAAAATACTAACCACAACATACAAAGCCATTCACAACTCTGCCCCGAGCTACATCACCAATCTTGTCTCCAAATATCACCCAAAACCATCCTCTCTGCTCCTCGCAAGACCTCCTACTCTCAAGCTCCCTTGTCTC
The DNA here is from genome assembly GCF_042186555.1 of Aquarana catesbeiana. Taxonomy (NCBI): domain Eukaryota; kingdom Metazoa; phylum Chordata; class Amphibia; order Anura; family Ranidae; genus Aquarana; species Aquarana catesbeiana. Next base: position 48,466,739 of record NC_133330.1, read on the forward strand.
CTCCTCCCATGCTCATCTCCAGGATTTCTCCAGAGCCTCTCTCATGTCTATAGTTTGTGATGGTCTATAGTTTGTGATGGATAATGTCTCAGGCCTTGCTGCCCTCCAGGATAGGGGTATCCTAGCAGTCAAAAAAGAAATAAAGAAAAGAGGGCATACCAGCCTTGTGCATTATCCTTTGAAAAGTTTTATTAAAAAAATGAATGAAAAACTACTCAAAGCATGTGAAAGAAAACTGCAATGTGAAAGCCTTTAACTGGTGGCAATCAGTCTAATGACAACAGTCTCCAGGTGATAAAGGTGAGAACATGAGGACCACTGCTGGCTGACACTTTTTCGAAAGGGATACCTTCTTCCTCAGAACCTCTCTTTCACATGCTTGTGAGTGGTTTTTAATTCATTCTTTTAATAAAACTTATCAAAGGATAATGCACAAGGCTGGTGTGCCCTCTTTTCTTTATTTCTTTTTTAACTCTCTACCTCAACCTGATTGGCTATCTCCTATTCTAGCTGCCTTCAGGCAATCCCTGAAAACTCATGTTTTCAGGGAAGCCTATCACACCTCCAACTAATCTTTTACCACTTCCATCATCTCATTCCCCACAGTTACAACCCTTTTGTACCACCTGCCCCACCCTATTAGATTGTAAGCTCTTCTGAGCAGGGCCCTCTTAATCCTCTTGTATTTTATTGTTTTGTAACTGTATTGTATCCCTTTTATATTGTAAAGTGCTGGGTAAACTGTTGGCGCTATATAAATCCTGTATAATAATAATAATAATATTTGGCACATTTTTTTTTTTTGCGCTGCACTTTTTTTTTGGTTATAATTTATTCATTTGATATGGGAACACATGACAGTGGAGAGTGGCAGCAACACATATATATCACACTAATATACAGTATATATACTTTTTTTTGGGTTGGTGAAGATTTTTTTCTGTTTAGTATAATGTCAGATGACTTACTGGAAAAAAAAAATGCTGACATCTGATTCCATCTCTCCTTGCTGGAACCAACAGCTCTAAGACCCTATTTTAAACTCATTACTACTGAATGAATGAACATGTAGCTTTGCAGGATGCACAGCTCTGCAGGGTTTTTTTTTATCATAAATACACTCCTTGGTGCTAGTGGGTGCTTGTAGGTCATAGATTGTCCAAGATGGATCACCATTGTGTTGGAGAAATTGTGGACAAAAAGCCACAATGCGACACATATGGTGGGACTGCCCGAAAATAAGAGTATACTGGCAGGAAATAATCAGTTGTATAAAGGAAATAACAAGCGAGAAGATAGATAATAACATGACTTGTTTGTTTCACGACTCTAACACTCCTAAAAAGCAATACATGAAAAAAGTAACGCCAAAAGTATTAAACGCTGCAAAGGGACTGATCCCAAAAAATTGGTTAAATAGTGAAAGACCAGACTTAAGAGAATGGTTCAGACAAGTGGACTACTATAATAAAATGGAACTATTGGGCTGTAAGGACAAAGGGCAATTAGATAAATTCAATACTATCTGGGGCGGGTGGTGAAAATATAAAACCTCGGACAGTTATTGGCAGAAGTTGTTGGAAGGTATAGGGCCTTAAGACAGGATAATATTTGGGAAAGAAAGAAATAATTTAACGGTGAGAAGGGGGGGGGTGGGGTGGAGGTCGGAGAGGGGGGGTAGTGGGGGGGGGGGGGTAGAACGGAAAAATCTTGTAATTTTTTTGTATAAATATAAACAAATTCTTCCTTTTTTTTAAAGACGCCATAATGATGTGAAATTGAGAAGGGACAAATTTTAAACGGCAAGTTGAAATAAGTCTCTCAAAAGTGATCACTGAAGTGGAATTAAAAAGAAAAAAAAATACACTCCTTGGTGCTAGTGGGTGCTTGTAGGTCATAGATTGTTTTCTTTTCAGCAAATCTCCCCAAGTACTTAAAGTCCCCAAGAAGAAATGATTTGTGTTTAGATATTGCAGAATTGTATTTGAGAAACAGTGGAGTTGATTTACTAAAACTGGAGAGTGCAAAATCTGGTACAGCTGTGCATGGTAGCCAATCAGCTTCTAACTTCAGCTTGTTCAATTGTTCTTTGACAAAACAACCTGGAAGCTGATTGGTTTCTATGCAGAGCTGCACCCGATTTTGCACTCTCCAGTTTTAGTAAATCAACCCCATTATCTGTAAGGGTCCCTTGATCTGAAATGTAAAACTAAAGTTTGACCTTTCAAAGTGCACCTGATTTAGAGGTGTGGGGACAGTACAGAAGTCTGGCTGCAGCTCCGTATAGAAATGAAACCACTTTATTAAAATGAATACATTTTGCTGCTGTACCTATATTCTGCTGCATCTCACTTTTTCATTTGTTCTGATGCCTCCATATATTTTAATGCATGAAAACAAATTGTAACCTCTATAAGTCTCCTTTAGCTTACTTTATGCTGTTTTTTATTGGCTTCAGGACAAGTTTTTCCATATTTATTATAATTTCAAATGTGTGTTTAATGGTAGGATACAACTAGAAGGTAGGTGGCAATCACATTGTAAAATTAGGTTTTATGATTACATTATATATTCAGATTATTTTATATAGCAAAATCGTGCAGGGACAATAATATGCTGATTGTGCTGGGAAAAGGACATTAGGTAGATGTCCAAATATATGAACTGAACTCCAGTAAGAAAGGATATGTGTATTGTTTAGCTTAGACATTGTTACACTTAAATAGCGCTAGATGCCAGCTGCGCTTTTCCTCATTGTTCTAAGGGATTTGACGTGCTTCTTCTGATGCAATTTAGTGCAAAAACTTCAGATGGGTGAAACTAACAGTTTTTGCTTTGCCAAAATTTTGTCAGAACTTCCAATATTTCCAAATAATGTTTAATTTAAGCTAAATGCCTTGTACTCAACGGGTAGGTAAAATAACAATAGGTATATCATTAGCCTGTCTTCACATAATATACTAATCACATGCACACGTTTTTTTAACAGACAGGGTGAGAAAATTCCTTTGTTGTATTAAAAAGAACATAATTTAATTATATGACAAAGGGAACAAGATCAGCAGGTCATGCAAAAACTTGCCTATCAAGTGACTGTTATTGAAAAAAAAAAAAAAAGAGAAAAAATTAATTCTATGTTCATTCCCTGTGTGTATGGAAAATATTAATAACTATAAGAACAGTTATATTTTATTGGACCAGCACAATGTGTGAGTTGAACGTCCCATCTTGGCCATGTGTAAGCTCCAAGGTATGGCTTTGGAGTGGCAGGGGAACATAGGCAAAATGAGTATGTGTAGCTTCAGGAGGTGGCATTGAAGCGACCCTTTCCACTGTCTGCTCCAACTTTAAAATAATTGGAACCCTTAAAATTATTTTCAGGTCTCAGGGAACCCCTGGTAAAATTAGTCAGACAGGAGTCATTGGGAAAATGGCTCTGATGTTGGTGGTGGTAAGTGGAAAAGTGTAAAGAATGCCTTACAGTGGCGACCAGAATGATGCCCTTGCAGTCATGCCAAGTGGCATTAGACCTAAAACTATGCAGGTAGTTTCAGGTGGGAGGTCAGTTAGCCACCCCTGGAGGAACCCTAGGGTTCATAGAACCCCGGTTGAGAATGGCTGGTTCAACTGTTTTTTACTCCTTCTGGTCACCAGGACTGGGGAATCAAAATCCCCTGTAGCACACAGGAGTTACAGATGAAAAAGATCCCCCCCCCCAACTCCTGCACAGCCAGCCACACCAAATTTTCACAAGCCCCCAGAGTCAGAGAGCAGTCCGTAGCTTTGTTTTTGTTTTTTATTAGGGGGTTAATAACTTAGATACGGATGGAAAATTATGGGATGCCCACTTGACTTCAGCAATCTTCAGGGATAGTTTTCTATATACACTACCGTTCAAAAGTTTGGGGTCACCCAAACAATTTTGTGTTTTCCATGAAAAGTCACACTTATTCACCACCATACGTTGTGAAATGAATAGAAAATAGAGTCAAGACATTGACAAGGTTAGAAATAATGATTTGTATTTGAAATAACATTGTTTTTACATCAAACTTTGCTTTCATCAAAGAATCCTCCTTTTGCAGCAATTACAGCATTGCACACCTTTGGCATCCATCCACAACACTTTTTTCCAGTCTTCCTCTGTCCAATGTCTGTGTTCTTTTGCCCATCTTAATCTTTTTCTTTTATTGGCCAGTCTCAGATATGGCTTTTTCTTTGCCACTCTGCCCTGAAGCCCAAAATCCCGCAGCTGCCTCTTCACTGTAGATGTTGACACTGGTGTTTTGCGGGTACTATTTAATAAAGATGCCAGTTGGGGACCTGTGAGGCGTCTGTTTCTCAAACTAGAGACTCTAATGTGCTTATCTTCTTGCTTAGTTGTGCAACGCGGCCTCCCACTTCTTTTTCTACTCTGGTTAGAGCCTGTTTGTGCTGTCCTCTGAAGGGAGTAGTACACACCGTTGTAGGAAATCTTCAATTTCTTTGCAATTTCTCGCATGGAATAGCCTTCATTTCTAAGAACAAGAATAGACTGTCGAGTTTCAGATGAAAGTTTTCTTTTTCTGGCCATTTTGAGCGTTTAATTGACCCCACAAATGTGATGCACCAGAAACTCAATCTGCTCACAGGAAGGTCAGTTTTGTAGCTTCTGGAAGGAGCTAGACTGTTTTTAGATGTGTGAACATGATTGCACAAGGGTTTGCTAATCATCAATTAGCCTTCTGAGCCAATGAGCAAACACATTGTACCATTAGAACACTGGAGTGATAGTTGCTGGAAATGGGCCTCTATACACCTATGTAGATATTGCACCAAAAACTAGACATTTGCAGTTAGAATAGTCATTTACCACATTAGCAATGTATAGAGTATATTTGTTTAAAGTTAGGACTAGTTTAAAGTTAGCTTCATTTAAAAGTACAGTGCTTTTCCTTCAAAAATAAGGACATTTCAATGTGACCCCAAACTTTTGAACGGTAGTGTACATCTATATACAGTGTCCTTCACTTTCCTCCTGCACACATACTTGCTTGCTCCAGCTGAATGACTTTGAAATGATTTGACAGGCTCCTAGTCAGATTTTAGCATCGGCCCATTACAGGCAGGAACTCGCAACCCCCTTTAAGTGTAGCTCAAATGTAGTGAAACAGCATTTAACTTCTCTGTGGCCACTGATCCCTGCACCATCTCTTCAGGTATTGCCAACCCACCTAGCTGCAGCTGCCCCTTTCCCCAGCCCTTCTGGCTGCCTCTCTACACCAGTCCACCAGACTGACTCTTCACTAGCCCACCTGCCTGACTCTCAGGAGATCTCTCAAGGAAAGGACTGAAGAATTAAGCACACCCCTGTCTTCAAGGGGTACTGGCTACATGTGGCAGCCCCCCCCCTTTGTAAGGTTCCCAACAGTTTTGCACTACTCACTCTGTCTTCTCTTGCTCCCCTACCTCCGGGAAAACCTCCTCCCCTTGTGTTTTTGGCAGGATCCTTCCAGCACCCGAGCCCAGGCCCAAGGAAGGTCACCCCCCAGACTAGGGGGCACCCCTCAAGGCCACCGACAGCCTCCTCAACACTGTATCTTCCATCCGACTGCCCCTGCTGGCATGACCCATGTCTACTTATGGAGTTTTCTCAGCCCCAGGCCAACCCACTGCTGAGGATTGGCCAAGGCTTCATGAATATTCAAGGCAGCTCCTCCTAACGCCCACCCTCTAGTTCTAGAAGATTCTCCAACCTTCTAGACTAGGGGGGGGAACCATAGAGCTACCAGGATAAGTCCTGGCCCTGACCTAATTAAGACTCACCGGCTTAAATTGAGTCAGAGTATGGTTTGGCTACACTCACATCTAGCACACACTAGAGGGTGCTATACTCGTATAAGCGGCAAACTGACTTGTCAGAGTTTACACTGGGTTATTAACTTTCTTTGCCTGCCCTATGTGACAGTTCTGGGCCAATCACAAAGCACCTAAGGCTGTGACATGGTGCAGGCAGAGGGAATTACATGGCCATCCATACCTGTTGGGCATTTCTCCCCAATCCGAACAGAGCAGTGCGGAAAGGGAGAGAAATAAGTATGTGCTGATGGGAAGGGGTTTAAGTGACCCTTTTTTCCTCTGTTGAACAAAATAAATATTTTCTTTCCATCTGTCCTAGGGCTCTTTTCATTGGTCTTGAGGCTCTTCCCATCAGGACCTTCCCTTTAAGTAGCAGTGACAAAAAAAGTCCCCTGGGCTCAATTTTCTGTGACTTTGGTGTGTTTTGAGAGGCATAGACTGCAATGTTAAAAGTTGCAAGGGAAGTCACAAGGAAATCGCCAGGGAATGGTGCAACTTTGGGGTCCCAGGAGTGTGAACTGAGCCTTACCCCCCCCACACACACACAGTGGCAGAATGCCCGGGCCCAGTCACAAGTGCGACTGTTGTGACCTTGGTAATTTTGCTACTGTTTAAAGTGAATTTGGATAAAGAGACATTGTCCCCTTTTCCATGTACTGTAGGTCAAAGTGACAGTGTCTCTGTAAAGGACCACAACTGACTCCTATACTCACCCCATATATTTATCTTATCAGTGCTCCTTTGCTACTCCTCTGTAGCGGGAACTGATATGACTCTTTCAGTGACATGGGATGCGGTGATGTCACTCCTCTGGTGATGTAACAGTGCTCCATACTAGTGATTGGCTGCAAGACCAGGGCAATATCAGATGGGAGGGGGGCATTATGGATGGCCATGGAAAAGAAGGAAGGCGTGCAGGAAGAGTGCTGATAAGTTGAGTATAGGGGGGGGGGGGTTGGTGTTCATTGAAAAGCTACTGTCCCTTTGCCCCACATGGGCAAGGTGACATGTATTTTTATTCAACCTCATTGCAAATAGATTATTCTGAAAGTTTTTTTTTTTTTTTCTGTAACTCATGACATAGAAACTATATCAGCAGACATTCCATTAAATTTTCAGAATGAAAAATGCTGTTTGCCAAACGACCTTCCAACATTTTTCCTCTAAATCCACGCCATACTCCCCTTTTGATTACCTTCACATTTTTTTTTCTCCAAATTACAATACTTTACATTATTAAAATGTCCTCTGAGAAAACTAATTCGACATTTGTATTACTGACTTAATGAATAATTCAAGGCTACCTGATTCAAACTAATGCATCGTAATAATGATATTTTTCATATGTCAAAGGCATGCAGTACATTGAGCTATGTCTGTTCTGAATTAACTGATTTATCAGAAAAGAATACACATCCTTTTAAGACCAGACTGCTGAATGTAGTTTTTCTGTTTTCCATCATGAATAGAATATTGGTACGGCAGCTGAAAATGTGACAAGATAATAGGATTTCAGCATAATAATAGCAAAACAAGAATGAGGAGCTCTCTAATTATTAATAGACTGTTACAATCGTAGTGCTGTATTAACATCTAGATATGTGGAGTTTAAAATGAATGATATGATATCTTTTTTTATAAAATTTATAGATTCTGCGGTGTGCATTTGAGTACTTGGAGGGATGGTTAAGTAGAATTCTTCAGATTACCATAAAATGGACAAAAGTTCAAATATGTTTTCATACTCATAATGCAAACATGAATGCCGTGCTATCCTTAACCGGTTCAATACAGGGCATTTTCACCCCCTTCCTTCCCAGACCAATTTTTAGTTTTCAGCGCTGTCGCACTTTAAACGACCATTGCGCGGTCCTGCGACATTGTACCCAAACAAAATTGACGTCTTTTTTCCCCAAAAATAGAGCTTTCTTTTGGTGGTATTTGGTCACCTCTGCGGTTTTTATTTTTTGCGCTATAAACAAAAGAAGAGCGACAATTTTGAAAAAAACACAATATTTTTTACTTGTTGCTATAATAAATATCCCAATTTAAAAAAAAAAACACATTTTTTCCTCAGTTTCGGCTGATACGTATTCTTCTACATATTTTTGGTAAAAAAATTGCAATAAGCGTATATTGATTGGTTTGCGCAAAAGTTATAGCGTCTACAAAATACGGGATAGATTTATGGCATTTTTTTTTTTAAATTATTTATTTATTTTTTTTACTAGTAATAGCGGTGATCTCAATTTTTTTTCGTGACTGCGACATTATGGCGGACACATCGGACACTTTTGAAACAGTTTTTGGGACCATTCACATTTATACAGCGATTGATTACTGTATAAATGTGACAGGCAGTGAAGGGGTTAACCACTAGGGGGACACAAGGGGTTAAATATGTTTCCTAAGGGAGTGATTCTAACTGTAGGGGGAGGGGACGTACAAGGGGAGGAGACCGATCAGTGTTCCGCTGTTCTGGGAACACAGATCGGTCTCCTCTCAACTGACAGGATATGGATCTGTGTGTTTACACACACAGATCCACGGTCCGGCCCGGTTAACGGGCAATTGCGGGTGCCCGGTGGACATCGCGGCCGCCGGGCACACGCACCGGGTCCCGAGCAACGTGGCGGGCGCGCGCACGTCCCCTAGACGTCCGGGAAGCCCAGGCCGTCATATGACGTCCACCCAGGATGGGAGATCCCATCTGTGGACGTCATATTACTATGGCCGGGTAGGGAAGTGGTTAATAGGAAAATAAAAATTTCAAAGATAAATCACCGTGCCTTTTCATGGCACTTATTTTGAATTCTTAACAGTAACATTGATACCAAAGTGCTTTTTTGATATGTGTGCTGTGCTGTTTGTGTTGTTTTTGACCAGAGGGCTCACTAGCCAATATATCACACAATACATGGCATAATCATTGGGATTTGATTGATTTGCTGTTCTACCACAAGGGTCTCCAAACTTCCTAAAGAAAGGGACAGATTACTGTCCTTCAGACATTAGGGGGGCCAGATTGTGCCCTATAAGTGTAACTATAGTCCGATCTTTGGTATTAGGGGAAGAAATAGTTAGTGTCATCGGGAGCAATAGTGCCCCATTTTTATTGTCAGTGGAATAAATTACACCCCATTGTTGGTATCAGTGGGAGGCATAATGCCCCATTATTGGTGTCAGTGGCAGGAATATTGCCTCAAGGACCAGATAAAGGCAAGCAAAGGGCTGCACCTGAACTCCCTTCACCCCATCCATTGATACTCACCTTTCTTGTGCTTCTCCACCACTCCATTGTTCTAAAAGTTATTGGATACACCCAGTATGTCTGGGCATGCGGGTGCATGTGACCTTCTCCCCTTCCAGGATGTGGTGCTTGGATCTAAGTCGCTATTCATGAGGCCAGAATATTGTCATGTGGGGTAGGGAAAAGGGTGTTAGCTTTCTTGTATAAGGATACCTACTTCTTCTTGCAGTTGCATATGTTACCCCAATATTTCATATTCCTGATATGTGTTGGTTGTACCATGTACTTGTATTCAAAAGTATCCTCTCTTTGTATTGCACCCACACCTCTCCAAGCCCCTTATGAAACAGAGAACAGAGATTATGTAATGACTAATGATTTCTAAATGTCTGAATGTTTCAGTAAGCACTGTTGGGGTCATAATTTGGAAGTGGAAAAGAGCATAATTTCACCATAAACTGGCCACGACCAGATTTCTGACAGAGGAGCCAAGGACCACTTGTGGAGAGCTTCAGATAGACCTGGAATTAGCAGGTACAATTGTTTCAAGGAAAACAATAAGTAACTCACTCAACTGTCATGGCCTGTATGCACGCTCATGATGCAAGACTCCATTGCTGAAGAAAAAGCATGCTAAACCTAGTCCAAAGTTTGCTGCACAACATTTAGAATAGAAGAGAGGGAGAATATAGTCTAGTCAGATGAGACCAAAATTGAACTCATTGGATGTCATAATACAGACCATGTTTGGAGGTCAAATGGTACTGCACATCACCCCAAAAACACACTCATACCAACAGTGAAGTCTGGAGGTGGAAACATCATGGTGTGGGGCTGTTTTTCTTCATACAGGAGGCGCCTTGAAGCTGTCATTACCAACAAATGATTTTGTGCAAAATATTAAATAAACTTCAGTTAGCATGTTCAATACTTTTCCCTGAGTCATTCCATTTGATTACACATAACTTTGTTTCTGAACGTATTTGTTTTGGTTTCTTTGTATGTATGGATTGGGTTGTTACCGACATGTGGTGAAAATTTAATGTCAATAGATCCTTTAATAATAGATTGCCCTAGAAAATTGATGACGTGTGGAATACTTATTTTACCCGCTGTAGCCAATCACAGTACAGCCCTGGGTGTCGTTTGTGAACAGAACATACAGGATCTGCCTGGTTCTTCCTCCCTGAGCTCTCCGGAGAAGAGTCCGGTGTGAGTAAAACCAGCACATATGCACTTGCATATATTTGTTTGGCACATTTAACCCTTTGATTGCTCTGTCACCAGTGTCATTAGTACAGTATACAGCAGGGGTAGAAACCCAGATAGCAAGGATAACTTGCCACAAATTTGTGGCAGTGTTGAATTGTAAATCTGTTAACTTGCTACACATTTTCACTGACAAGTGGTACACTTCCAGAGCACTTGAAGCAGACGTTCTAGTTGACACTTTTCCAATCTGTAGCAAATTTGCATGACAAGTCTCTAGCAAGAGCAAAGTTGCAGTGGTGAGTCTACAGCAAGAGCTCTGCAAGTCTACAGCATAAAAATTCAGTCACTGTGACCCCTGTGGTGGGATGACTATTGCACAACATAACTGAACCAGAATTTGCAGCAGACTTGCAGAATGTTTGCATAGAAAGCTGATCTGGAGTCATGCAATGTGGATTTGTTGCAATTGTGTAAGGAACTTGTGAAGCCTGGCAAGTCTAGTAATAGCATAGCAAGTAATTTTCAAACTTGCAGCACAATTGCTTGCTATCTGGGAACCTTTGAGAGATGGAGATCTATCCAGACAACATGGAAGAGATCAAAGATCACCAGGTGCTGCACACATTTTTTTTAAAGAAATTAACTAGCAAGCCCCAAATGAAAAGTAAAGACTGCATTAAGAAAACTTAGAAAAATCTTATAAAACTAATGTCACTATAGAAATTTAAACTTAGCCTACCTTAAAATGTAGCTTCAGTGAGAAATTCTGCAATCACTTCCATTCACATTTTTTTTTCATGTCTAGGGTGTAATCGGTTCCCCCCACAATGCAGAACATCTGGTACTGCAGGCTGATTTCTTTGACTAGTTTCAGGCCTGGCTTTTTGCTCCGATTCCTAGCCAGTGTAAGTAATATGTAAGGCACTGTACAGAGGTCAGTAGTATGTAGGGCAATATACAGAGGTCAGTAATATGATGGACAGAGTACAGAGGTCATTAATATTTAGGACAATGTACAGAGGACAGTAGTATGTGGGCAGTATACAGAGGTCAATAGTATGTAGGGCAGTGTACAGAGGTCAGTAGTATGTAGGGCAGTGTACAGAGGACAGTAGTATGTGGGCAGTATACAGAGGTCAGTAGTAAGTAGGGCAGTATATAGAAATCAGTAGAATGAAGGGCAGTGTACAGAGGTCAGTAGTGGGTAGGGCAGTGTACAAAAGTCAATAGGATGAAAAGAAATGTTTAGAGGTCAGCAGTATGAAGAGCAGTGTATAAGGATCAGTAGGGCAGAGGACAGGGGGGTCAGGAGGGTATGATGCAGGGGTGTCAGAAGGGTATGGTACTGGGGAATCAGGAGAGCCCAGTACTGAGGGGTTAGGAGGGCATGGTGCAGGGAGGGTCAGGAGGGCACAGTATTGAGGAGTCAGGAGGGCACGGTACTAGGGGCTCAGGAGCACAGAGTACAGGGGGTTCAGGAGGTTATGGTATTGGGGGTCAGGGGAGACAGTACTGAGGGGTCAGGAGGGCATTGTGCAGGGGGGGTCAGAAGGGCATGGTATTGGGGGATAAGGAGGGCATAGTAATAGGGGCTCAGGAGGGCAGAGTACAGGGGGGTCAGGAAGGTATGGTACTGGGGGTCAGGATGGCAGAGTACTGAAGGGTCAGGAGGGCATGATGCAGGGGGGTCAAGAGGGCAAGGTATTGGGAGGTCAGGAGGGCACGGTACTAGGGGGTCAGGAGGGCAGAGTACAGGGAGGTCAGGAGGGTATTTTACTGGTCGGTCAGGAGGGCATGGTGCAGAGGGGGGTCAGGGTATGGTAGTGGGGGGTCGGATTAAGGATGAGCCGAACACCCTCCGGTTCGGTTCGTACCAGAACAGGCAAAAAATTCGGACAAACACACAAACACTGTTAAAGTCTATGGGACACAAACATGAAAAATCTAAAGTGCTAATTTTAAAGGCTTATATACAAGTTGTTGTCATAAAAAGTTTTTGGGGAACCGGGTCCTGCCCCAGGGGATATGTATCAATGCAAAACGTTTTTTTCAGAAGCAGTGATTTTAATAATGCCTAAAGTGAAACAATAAAAATGAAATATTCCTTTAAATATCGGGCCTGGGGGGTGTCTATAGTATGCCTGTAAAGTGGTGCAGTTTTCCCCTGTTCAGAACAGTACCACAGCAAAATGACATTTCTAAAGGGAAAAAGTAATTTAAAAATGATCGCAGCTGTAATGAATTGTCGGGTCTCAGCAATATAGATAAAACTCATTGAAAAAAATGGGATGGGCCCCCCCAGCCCATTACCAGGCCCTTTAGGTCTGATATGAATATTAAGGGGAACCTCAAACCAAATTTAAAAAAAAAAATTGCGTGGGGGTCCCCACAAAATCCATACCAGGTCCTTCAGGTCTGGTATGGATATTAAGGGGAACCTTGTGCCAAAAAAAAGGCGTAGGGGTCCCCCCAAAACCATGCCAGACCCTTATCCGAGCACGCAACCTGGCTCGCCACAGGAAAAGAGGGGGCGGACAAGAGAGCGCCCCCCATCCTGAACCGTACCAGGCCACATGCCCTCAACATGGGGAGGATGCTTTGGGATCCTCAAAGCACCTTGTCCCCATGTTGGTGGGGACAAGGGCCTCATCCCCATAACCCTTGTCTGGTGGTTGTGGGAGTCTGCGGGTGGGGGGGCTTATCGGAATCTGGAAGCCCCCTTTAACAAGGGGACCCCCAGATCCCGGCCGCCCCCCATGTGAATTGGTAACGGGTACATTGTACCCCTACCATTTCACAAAAAAATTCTCAAAAATAGTAAAAAAGACAGGAGACACTTTGGGACAAGTCCTTTATTAAAAAAATAAATAAAAATGTCCCGCGATGTAGATCCATCCCACGCCGCCCGACTGACCCTCAGCTATATAACAGCTGTCACCAAGAAGATGCGTCACTAAGCGGGAGCCTCCCATAGAGGCAGCGCTGTTGCGGCTTTTTTTTTTATTTTTTCAGTCCATCGGGAAATGAGAGAACATTTTTATTTTTTTTTATTTTCTAATAAGTGACTTGTCCCAATGTGTTTCCCGTCTTTTTTACTATTTTGTCACTTTTTTGTGAAATGGTAGGGCTACAAAGTACCCGTTACCAATTCACATCAGGGGGAGGTCGGGATCTGGGGGTCCCCTTGTTAAAGGGGGCTTCCAGATTCCAATAAGCCCCAGCCTGCAGTCTCTGACAATCACCGGGCACAGGTTGTGGGGATGAGGCCTTTGTCCCCATCAACATGGGGATAGGGTGCTTTGGGGCATCTTGAGGGCATGTGGTCTGGTACGGTTCAGCAGGGGGGGCGCTATTTCTTCCCCCCTCTTTTCCTGCGGCCTGTCAGGTTGTATGCTCGGATAAGGGTCTGGTATGGATTTTGGCGGAACCCATGCCATTTTTTTCAATGAGTTTTATCTGTATTGCCAAGACCCGACAATACATTACAGCCACGATCAGTTTTAAATGACTTTTTTCCTTTAGAAATGTAATTTTGCTGTGGTAATGTTCTAAACATGGAAAAACTGTGCCACTTTACAGGCATACTATAGACACCCCCAGGCACGATATTTAAAGGAATATTTCATTTTTATTGTTTCACTTGAAGCATTATTAAAATCACTGCTCCCCAAAAAAACGGCCGTTTTTCAAACTTTTTTTTGCATTGATACATGTCCCCTTGGGCAGGACCCGGGTCCCCAAACACTTTTTATGACAATAACTTGCATATAAGCCTTTAAATTGAGCACTTTTGGTTTTTGTTAGTGTCCCATAGACTTTAACGGGGTTCAGCGGCTTTCGAATTTGCTGCGAACACCGCATAATGTTCATTGTTCGCCGAACGTCCAAACAACCAAAGTTCGGCCCGAACTTATGCTCGGGCCGAACCGTTCGCCCATCCCTAGTCAGGATGGCACAGTATTAAGGGGTCAGAAGGGCACGGTATTAGGAGGTCAGGAGGGCAAGGTACTAGGGCATGGTGCAGGCAGGTCAGGAGGTTATAGTATTTGAGGGGGCAGAAAGGCACAAATGTTCTTTACTTATAAGTGTATACATAATGACTTAAGTCACTGATCACCATCATTACTAGCATAGCGTGTATAGCTGTGTAAATTCCAGTATATATAGTATGCCATAGTTTGTAGATGCTATAACTTTCACACAAACCAAAAATGTGTACACATTTATTGTGATTTTTTTTTTTTTTACCAAAGACGTGTAGCAGAATACATTTTGGCCTAAATTTATCATTAAATTTGATTTTATTGGATATGTTTCATAACAGAAATTAGAAAATGTTAATAATAATCTTAAAATTTTTGGTATTTTTTTTTTCCGATCAAATACCAGCAAAAGAAAGCTCTATTTGTGTCAAAAAAGAAATATTTAAATTTCATTTGCATATAGTGTTAAAATGACCGTGCGATTGCCATTAAAGTAGCACATTGCTGAATAGCAGAAAATGCCCTGGTTGTGAAGGGAGTAAAACCTTCTCAAGTCCAAGTGGGTAAGTAAAACTTACAAGGTTTGTCCCACCCCCAAGCCTGTGACTGGACAGGAGAAGGAAAAATGACAGACTGAAGACCTAATTTTATTGTCTCTCTGCTCTCTCCTGTCAGCATGTTATTGAGCACATGATCACTGCAGTACAATTGACTTGCTCTTTGTGCTGCTTTTACCTCTCCCAGTCTCATCCCAGCTGTATAGAGGAGTGCAATAGACTAATCACTTGTAAAAAAAAAAACTGATACCTACTCGAATGCAGCTATATTGTAATATAATATAATATAAGTCAAACGTTACAAAGTTGAACCCGTGCATTCCTCATTCAGCCTTTACTATGGCTAATGACCTTTACCAATATTGTTCCACATGATCATTCCTGTTCTAGATATTTCAGCTGCCAGACCTCTCAGAAGCTTATCTTGCTTTTCCAATATTTGCTTAATTAAGATTTGCAGCTCATTATGGAGAATTAGCAATGTTTTTTGGATGCTGCTGGATGGGAACCAGAGAGAGGCTTGGCATCTTCAGACATCTTGACACTAATTCAGTAGAGTTTTGTGATTGCTGTGCATTGCATGGAGAGAGAGATATTTGCTTTTTTCTTTAATTAAAGGAAATTTGTCACATGTGATGTAACATAGTGTTGTAGAGCAGAGTGAGACACTGCTGGGATCATGTTCACTTCCAACATTTATGCAGCAATTTTTGAGTAATTAGGGATTTTGTCACCTTATTTTTAACTACTTGCTTACTGGGCACCTAAACCCCCCTCCTGCCCAGACCAATTTTCAGCTTTTAGCGCTGTCACTCTTTGAAAGACAATTGCGCGTTCATACAACACTGTAACCAAATTACATTTTTTATCATTTTTCCCCCCCAAAAAATAGAGCTTTCTTTTGGTGGTATTTGATCACCTCTAGGTTTTTTTATTTTTTTGTTAAAAATTTTTAAAAAGACCGATTTGCAGCCTATCAGACTAAGCACTGATAGGCTGCACTGATGGACAATGATAGGCTGCATTGATGGGCACTGATAAGGCGGCACTGATGGGCACTAATAGGCGGCACTGGTGGGCACTGATAGGTGGCATTGGTGGGCACTGAGAGGTGGCATTGGTGGGCACTGAGAGGTGGCACCGATGGGTGGCACTGATGGGCGGCACTGAAGGTCATTGATAGGTGGCACTGATAGCTGGTACTGATGGGCACTGATTGGTGGCAGTGATGGGCACTGATCGGCACTGGTAGGTGACACGGGTGGACATTGATAGGTGGCACTTGTGGGCACTGATAGGTGGCACTGGACACTGATACTTACCTACTGTGGGCACTGATTCGTGGCATTGTGGGCACTGATTCGTGGCACTGGCAGGCGGTACTGGTAGGCACATATGAGGCGGCTTCACCTCTTTCTCTTCGGGACCGATGTCCCTTCAAACAGAAGCCGGTGATCGGCTTTCTTTCTCCTCCCGCTGTCAGCGTGAGAAAAAAGAAGATTACCGATCTTCTGTTTACATCACGTGATCAGCTGTCATTGGCTGACAGCTGATCACGTGGTAAGGGGCCAGGATCGGACCCTTACTCTGATCTTTGATGACCCGAGTCTCATTGACTCGGGTAATCACAGCACACACGCGCCCTTCAGGGGGGCATGGCGAGCCTGCAAAGGGGAGGACGTCTATTGACAGCCTCCCGGCAAAGCAGATCCACACTGCAGCCGTCATTCGGCTATAGCGTGGATCTAAAGCAGTTAAAAGCCAAAAAGTTTCTTGCAAGCTGTGATTTGGGGCATGTTAATCTCTTACCTCCTGCTTGCCCACCACAGCTCTTTAACTGGGTTTTAATGTTTAACTAAAGCAAAACGTTTTTTTTCTTTTCCATTTTGGATAGCGTAGGGAAGCGTTATAACCCTCTTTAGTTTTTTTTTGCCATCTGTGTCCACTTGGGGAGATTTCCCTTCAATTACTGTCCCATAGCCAAACAGGAAGTGAGAAGAAATCCCTCCTAAGTGAGGGAATCCTGGCGTGTCACCAGTACTAGTGCCCCCATTGGAAGATTTGCTGTTCTGGTGTCAACCCAAAATTGGGATTTTACTTTCACTTTCAGTGTTAACAGTAAACAGGACATATAGAGAGGGTGAATATCCCTAACAGGAACAAAGACAGCAGTAAAAATTGACAGGTGTTCTAATCCCTCTCCACTCTATCCAAAACTAAAAATAAAGTTTTGCTTTCAGTTAAACTTTAAGGCAGGGGGTGTGGGGCAAACGTTCCAATCACATGGCTGTCACAGTGGTCACATGATCAGAAGGGTATCCCAACGCAATCCCAAGGTGTGCAGTCATGTTGGAACAGTCATGTTGTTCCCACAAAGTTGGGAGCATGAAATTGTCCAAAATGTTTGGTGCCTTAAGAGTTCCCTTCACTGGAACTAATGGGCCAAGCCCAACCCCTGAAAAACAACCTCACACCATAATCCCTCCTCCATCAATTGATTTGGACCAGTGCACAAAGCAAGGCCCATAAAGACATGGGTGAGCGAGTTTGGGGTGGAGGAACTTGATTGGCCTGCACAGAGTCCTAACCTCAACCCGACAGAACACCTTTGGGATGAATTAGAGCAGAGACTGCGAGCCAGGCCTTTTGATCCACATCAGTGTCTGACCTCACAAATGCGCTTTTGAAAAACTGATCAAACATTCTCATAGACACACTCCTAAACCTTGTGGACAGCCTTCCCAGAAGAGTTGAAGCTGTTATAGCTGCAAAGGGTGGACCAACTCAATATTGAACCCTACGGACTAAGACTGGGATGAAATTATAGGTTATGTGTGTGTAAAGGCAAGCGTCCCAATACGTTTGGTAATATAGTATATGTATGTACATCATGTGTGTAACATGATCAAGAAGAGAATAAGGTATCTCTAATATTTTATTTTAGCTTTGGATAGAGTGGTGAGGGATTATAACCCTTGACAGGCTTTTATTGCTCTCTGTTTGTCCTGATAAGGGTAAATTCTCATCTCACAATATTATGAAAACCATATTTAAAAGACATAAAATTATGCGGCAGCTGGTCCCTCGTGCACATACTGTATATAAAAGCACAATATATCTATGATACTACTCCTAATTGCTACAACATTCACATAGTGCTTGACTTGTCTGCACCAGCCCCCAGGATGGGACTAACCCAAGGCCTTTTGAATATTCTTCCTCAGGAGTAGAAGGATGTGACATACATACATATTTACAATTAAATTAAATTGGTTTAAAAGCAGTAAATAATGTTTCAATATGTAACATACCACATCAAGAATGGCACAGTTATAATGTCAAATGTGTACAGAAGAGAATCAGTCAAATATTAATATAAAATATTAAAAACACACTGGACCGTGAAAATACCTCTCCAGCTTCAACCACCATCAGGAGGGTCGTCCAACCATTCTCCAAGCTAGTTAAAAGGTTCCACTTGCCTCCATACCATTTCTTGCATGTGCAACAGTTCATCGCCTATGTTTCAAGTGTCTGCCCACTCAAAACTCGGAGGTGCCAAACATCCCTGATTGATTCCTTGTTCCACCTTTAACAGTACACAATATCGGATATGTACCGGCCTTTGAACTTCCACTTTTCTAAAACTTTTCATTGTTTATCAGTTGGCTCTTGGAGTAAAGATCTTCAGTTACCTAACATAGTAGACCAAATCCTTGATGGCTACAATTCCATATGTTCACATGTCAAGAATGAAACTTGGTGTGAAGCCTAATTCAAGCCCATTAATCAGGCATATTTATCCCACTGCTCTGCAAACACTTGACATCAGCATCTATGTCCTTTATGCCACTGCACCCGACCAACATTGCTACACCATTT
The DNA here is from genome assembly GCF_042186555.1 of Aquarana catesbeiana. Classification (NCBI taxonomy): domain Eukaryota; kingdom Metazoa; phylum Chordata; class Amphibia; order Anura; family Ranidae; genus Aquarana; species Aquarana catesbeiana. The sequence goes on from NC_133330.1 coordinate 48,485,461, forward strand.
CTAGACCTGTCCAATTATCTTCACTTATTGGGATCAAGTTTTGAACTTTGCAGCAACAATTACTAAGAAACTATTTTGTAAGGATTCCCTTACCTATGTCTTTGGTGCCCCCACACCGTCTCCACCAACTCCACTGGCTACCCAGGGGTCATGCAGGACTTCTTATTGCAATTCGTCATGGATAACCACTTGCTTCTTGGTGGCAAGGAGAGTGATTCTGCAAAAATGGCTCTCATTGACACCTCCTACGGTGGCAGACATTAAAAAAGAGTTGACACTATTGTTACATAGAGAAAAATTAGACATGGAGCTGTCTCGGTGCACGAATGTCAAAAGTTTCTATAAAAAATGGTGGATGTTTATTAATGGTGCTTTAACACTGCCTGAAATAAATTCCATTTCCTCCCTACTTCAGCACCTGGACTACTACCACAGCAATAAGGCTAATACCCATCTTCAAATAAAGTATCCACTCCATAACTACTGGTTAACTTATCCCCTCCCCTTAGCCTATTTACCCCCCCCCCTTTTCCTTTAATCTTTGGTTTTATCTCTTCCTGCATGGTTTTTCCCCTTTATATCATCTAAATAGCTTTATTTCCTTTTCAGGAAAAGTTCAAACTAGTTTGTTCACTTAGGCATCTCTACATTTGGTCACTAAGATTTTCTTTGGTAACCATCCATGCCTTTATAAGAATAGTGTTATCGTATCTGGCTAAGTGTTATCATAATCGCAGCTATAGGTGATGTTATTATAAGATCTGTTTATTTTATATCATTTCTTACTGAAAAATTTCAATAAACCATATTAAAAAAAAAAACACCAGCAGGAAAGCAGAAAGTTGCACAGTGATGATGTTTGGCTTTAATAAGGTTGGATGTGATGACATCAGTATGCTAGCCTCTGTTTTGTCTCTTTAATATACTTCATATATATATATATTTAGTCAGCCACCAATTGTGCAAGTTCTCCCACTTAAAAAGAAGAGAGAGGCCTGTAATTGTCATCATAGGTATACCTCAAATATAAGAGACAAAATGTGGAAACAAATCCAGACAATCACAAGAATTTATTTGCAAATTATGGTGGAAAATAATTATTTTTTCAATATCAAAAGTTCATCTCAATACTTTGTTATATATCCTTTGTTGGCAATGACAGAGGTCAAACGTTTTCTGTAAGTCTTCACAAGGTTGTCACACAGTGTTGCTGGTATGTTGGCTAATTCCTTCATGCAGATCTCCTCTAGAGCAGTGATGTTTTGGGGCTGTCGCTGGGCAACACGGACTTTCAACTCCCTCCAAAGGTTTTCTATGGGGTTGAGATCTGGAGACTGGCTAGGCCACTCCAGGACCTTGAAATGCTTCTTATGAAGCCACTCCTTCATTGCCCTTCAGTGTGTTTGGGATCATTGTCATGCTGAAAGACCCAGCCACGTTTCATCTTCAATGCCCTTGCTGATGGCAGGAGGTTTGCACTCAAAACCTCACGATACATGGCCCCATTCTTTCTTTCATGTACACGGATCAGTCGTCCTGTTCCCTTTGCAGAGAAACAGCCCCAAAGCATGATGTTGCCACCCCCATGCTTCACAGTAGGTATGGTGTTCTTTGGTTGCAACTCAGCATTCTCTCTCCTCCAAACTCGACGAGTTGTGTTTCTACCAAACAGTTCTACTTTGGTTTAATCTGACCATATGAAATTCTCCCAATCCTCTTCTGGATCATCCAAATGCTCTCTAGCAAACCTCAGACGGGCCCGGACATGTACTGGCTTAAGCAGGGGGACACATCTGGCACTGCAGGATCTGAGTCCCTGGTGGTGTAGTGTGTTACTGATGGTAGCCTTTGTTACGTTGGTCCCAGCTATCTGCAGGTCATTCACTAGGTCCCCCCGTGTGGTTCTGGGATTTTTGCTCACCGTTCTTGTGATCATTTTGACCCCACGGGGTGAGATCTTGCGTGGAGCCCCAGATCGAGGGAGATTATCAGTGGTCTTGTATGTCTTCCATTTTCTAGTTATTGCTCCCACAGTTGATTTCTTCACATCAAGCTGCTTGCCTATTGCAGATTCAGTCTTCCCAGACTGATGCAGGTCTACAATTTTGTTTCTGGTGTCCTTCGACAGCTCTTTGGTCTTCACCATAGTGGAGTTTGGAGTGTGACTGTTTGAGGTTGTGGACAGGTCTTTTATACTGATAACAAGTTCAAACAGGTGCCATTAATACAGGTAATGAGTGGAGGACAGAGGAGCCTCTTAAAGAAGAAGATACAGGTCTGTGAGAGCCAGAAATCTTGCTTGTTTGTAGGTGACCAAATATTTATTTTCCACCATAATTTGCAAATAAATTCTTTAAAAAATCAGACAATGTGATTGTCTGGATTTGTTTCCACATTTTGTCTCTCATAGTTGAGGTATACCTATGATGACAATTATAGGACTCTCTCATCTTTTTAAGTGGGAGAACTTGCACAATTGGTGGCTGACAAAATACTTTTTTGCCCCACTGTATATATATTGCACTGCAAAACTAGTCTGAACCTTGATAGACTAAAAGCTTTACTGTGGTGGCCACACAATATCTAATTAGTCAATCGTTGCATGTCCAAGCAATCTTGGACAAAGTGAACACATTCACTTTAAATCATTACTGCCGTAATAAAGACATGCAATCAGTGTTTAATTATAGGCAGATTACACTTCATGCTTTGAATACAACATTGCATAGGGCTTCGTATTAACCACATAACTTTTAAGACCATTTAGCTTTTAGGTACCTCCAACG